>NW_005362386.1:4024-8409 GCF_000412655.1 Myotis brandtii
AGAGAGAGAGAGAGAGAGAGAAAGAGAGAGAGAGAGATTTAAATAGTGCTGGCAATTCTGCCTGCTATTCCACTAAATGAAGGAAGGAGAATCTGCTGCTCCCAGTCGGTCTTGCTCTCTGGCCCCTCCTGTGTGTGATAATTAGCAAGACTTTGTGTAGTTCTAACACAGTCCCTAGATACAAGCCAACTCTTCACCTGGAGCTCTACTGAACAGACACTACATATTCTGTCCCCAAACTCGAGGAAAAGCTGGTCCATCGAATGCAAGGAAAAATGGAATCATGGTCTCCAATGTGGCAACTTCTGAAAGGATTTCTGAGGGTAATTGGGACTCTTCTCACTGTCTTAGGCCCTAAGCTGGGTGTGATGTGCCTATGCCCTAATCATGGCCCACACGGGAGACAGGCTGACAAGAAAGGATGCATTCAGAGCAGGGCCAGGTGTGAAGTCACCCTGTGGTGGGCTTTGCTGCACAGTCTTATGGGCAAGGGAGTATGGAGAGAATGAAAACATCACTGAACCATAAGATCATTAAAATATTGAAGAATTTAAAGACTTAATGACTCAGCAAAGATGGAAACGGTAGAAACGCAGAGCTCAGTCATTAGAAATGCGTTTTGCACACCACGTTCACTCTCCGTGAAAATGGGGGAGAAATACATTTAGGGTAAGATTGCCACAGTTGCCCAAGCGGGTGGGGTAGAAAAGTGGTCCTGAGCGCCCAATGAGACAAAAGCTTTCAGGTGCTCCCATTGCCTTTCTGAAGCTGCCACCATTTGAAGCTGCCGCCAATTCACCACTCCAGGGACTGCCGACTGTGCAAGATGCAGAAGCATTTTGCTGAGAGAGATCCCCTCACGGGGAAGAGGCCAGGAAGAGACAGGCTTGGTGGAAGCATCAGGAGGAAAGGCAGCTGGAGAAATGTGTAGGCAGCAACACGAGGGAAGCGACCTGCCTGAGAGCACATTCGTCTCCTACCCATGCAAGGTGCTGTCTTCTTACCCGTCCTTAGTTACACACTGTATTCACTTGCTGGGGCTGCCAAAACCAAGTATCAGATACCGAGGGGCTTACCCAACAGACACGTTTTCTCACATTTCTGGAGGTTGGAAGTCCCAGATCAGGTGTTGGCAGGTTGGTTTCTTCTGAGGCTTCTTCCCTTGGCTTGTAGAGGGCTTCCTCCTTTCTGTGTCTTCACGCGTCTTTCCTCTGTGCCAGCTGTGCCCACATCTCATCTTCTACAAAGGACACCCATCTTTTTTGGTGTAGGGCCAACCCTCAGGACCTCCTGTTAAATTTAATCACCGTGCTGAAGGCCTTATCTCCAAGTCACTCACCCGCTAAGGTACTGGGAGTTAGGACTTCAACATATAAATTTGGGGGGGCAGGGGAGACACACTTTAGCCCATCACAGTCACTAGATGATTTTAATACATCAAAAAGGGAGGCTGAGAAGTTTGTTTTCTTCAAAGAGAAGATGAAAAGGTCATGGTGAATGGGATGGCTTCTGCCTTTTAAGTTGTTTGGTTGCCTGAAACTCCAACAAGGACTCCTGTTGCCAAACTGCTGGGACAGTGAGGGGGCAAAAGCCAGGGCTGTTGGCCGTGGACCAGGCATGTGATCTTCAGCCAAGCCTCAGTTTCCTCAGCTGTGAAACACGGGAATTAGGTCCTGACTGGATGTAATGATTGGCACTCCAACTTGCTTCTGTGAGCTTTCCCATGTGGCAGAAACAAGAAGAAAGCTGACTCCATTCTGGTTCTGAATTCGGTCACCCAGCATGATGCACTGTGTGAGATGGGAGGACAGCAATGAAGGCGAGGCCACTTTTCTGTTGCCATTTCTGTTGTCCAGGTGAATCACATAAAAAGAAAGGAGGAGGCTGGAATTAGGGTGCTAGGTTCTCATAACTGGGCTGAAGGTCTTGCAGTGCAGTCGCTGTGAGGGAGTAGCAGCAGAGCAGTGCCCTGGGAACCCTTCCTTAAGACGTGCTACAAAATGTGAAAAAGTGCATAGCTGCACTGCTGTAATAACAATTCTAATGCCTGTCAATAAGGGCCTGGCTGAATAAGCAGTGGCATATGCACACACACACAGTGGAATCCTATATAATAAGGGTCATATGCAAATTGACCTTAAGGGCTGAACAACTGGAAAAAATGACCAGTCACTATGAGGTGCACTGACTATGAGGGGGCAGACACTCAACGCAGGAACTGTCCCCTGGTAGTCAGTGTGCTTCCCCAGGGGGAGCGCCACTCAGTCAGAAGCCGGCTCATGGCTGGCCAGTGCAGCTGCAGTGGTGGGAGCCTCTCCTGCCTCCGTGGCAGCACTAAGGATGTCTGACTAATGGCTTAGGCCCACTCACCATGGGGAGCGGGCCTAAGCCATTAGTCGGACATCCCACAAGGGCTCCCAGGCTACCAGAGGGATGTCTGACTGCCAGCTTAGGCCTGATCCCCCAGTGAGGGGTGCAGAGCTTTGGCCTGGCTTTCCACAGACAGCTCCCTGCCAAGAAGTATGTCACTGGGGGAAGGGAAATATAGCCAAAGGCCCAAGGGACTGGCCCATTCTCCTAGCTTCCTCTCCAGGACACACAGGGCTCCTTTATTTGCTGTGGTCCTTTTCTCTTCTTATTCAGGGGAAGTTGAGCCTGTGTCTATCCCTGAGATCCAGAGTGAGTTTTGGATTTGAGTTTCTCCACCTACCAAATAGGAATAATAGTGCAGCTGCCTCCTGGGAGGAAGTGGAAGCCAGTGAGTCAGCTCAGGTTAGGAGCTGGGCACAGAGCTTGGCATGTGGGGGCTGGGGGACAAAGTGAACACCCTGCAGTGCTGGCCTCACCCACAGGCCTGGGGTCGGCCTGGCTGTTCAGCTCTCAGAAGCACCTGGACAGCCTCAGGGTCTGCATGTTCCTGGACCAAGTTTACTCTCATCCCATTGATCCCTTTTCTTTGCTCCCAAATAGCCTCCTTGTTTTGGAGTTATACATTTACAAAGAAAGTGTGGCCTCCTCATGGCTTGCTCACAAAGGGTGCCAGGCCTGTACCTCCCTCCACTTCCAAACTAAGCAGTCTGATATCTGAGTGAGAATTGAGTCATCTACTGTGTCCCCGCAAGAATAGACCTGTCTGGAGAAACCAAGATGGGGGCATAGGTAAACACCGGAAATTTCTGCCTTGCACAACCACTTCAAAAATACAACTAAAAGACAAAATGGACATCATCCAGAACCACAGGAAGCCTGGCTGAGTGGAAATTCTACAACTAGAAGGAAAGAGAAAAGCACGCTGAGACTCAGAGGAGGTGGGGAAGTAAAGTGCAGAGGTATGTAGGTGCATGTGGAAAGGGCTGGCAACTGAGGGCGAGGTTGTCTTTTTCAATCTGGAGGGCGTCTCAAGCTCCCGACTGCTCTGAACTCCAGTTCCGGGCGAGTCTCTGGGGACCCAGACTCATACGAGGAGAAACTGAACTGTCTGGCATCAGTCGGAACTGGAGGGCGGCCTTCTCTCAGAGGTGCTTGCAGTGATTACCACGGAACACTGAGACGCCGGGCCTCTTAGGGTAGGACTGAGGAGCAGCCATAGCTGTTTGCTCCACCCTGTTGATCCCCTGAGACCCTGCCCCACCCAAACTGTGCTCAGAGTCTTTTGCATATGAAAGGCCTGGCCCTTTGCAATCTGAAAATTACCTAACAAACTGCAGCTGGGTCAGAGAGACCCAGAACTTCCAAAAGAAGGCCCAAGGCCCCACAGCAGCTTGCATTGCTTCACAGCTGGGCCTCATCTGGGCACCTCCAAACCTCAAACAAAGAAGAGGAATCTACAGATCTCTCCATAGCTCCTACTGGGTAGCCTCAGGCAGAGGCTAAATTAGCACCTCCTTAGAAATCTAAGAGACAGTGTACCCAGTGGTCAGAGTGGACCATCCACCCTTGCCTCAGAAGGGTGTCTCCAGCACAGAAGTTCTCCCATGGCAGACATAGCAGATTCTAACAGCCAATCGGCCTGGAGGTCAATTCCTCCCAGTGATACCTACAACAATCAAGGCTTAACTACAACAAGACTGTGCACAAAGCCCACAAAGGGGTGCACCAAGAGTGTCCACCTCAGGTAATTGGGGAGGCTGAGCCACTGGGCCCTATAGGACACCTAGCACAGAAAGCCACTCTATCAACACAGGGAAGCAGCCAAAATGCAGAGACAAAGAAACAGGTCACAAATGACAGAAATGGAGGAAAGCAAACTACTGGATATAGAGTTCAAAACCACAATTATAAGGTTACTCAAGAATTTTCTAGAAACCTCCGAGAAATATAGTGAGACCTTCAAGGATATGAAAAAGGACCAAGCAGAAATTAAGCATACACTGACTGAAATAAAG
>NW_005362386.1:9400-15473 GCF_000412655.1 Myotis brandtii
GGTGTGGGAAGAGACTGGACAAAAATCGTCCACCTATGGATGAGGACAGTGGAGGGGTAAGGGCAGAGGGTGTGGTGGGAACTGGGTGGAGGGGAGCTATGGGGGGGGGAAAGAGGAACAACTGTAATAATCTGAACAATAAAGGTTTAATTTAAAAAAAAGAAAAAAGATTATTATTGATTTCAGAGATGAAGGGAAAGAAAGAAAGATATAGAAACACCAACGATAGAGAATCATTGATCGGCTGCCTCCAGCACGCTCCCTACTGGGGATCGAGCCCAAAACCCCAGCGTGTGCCCTTGCCTGGAAACGAACCTGAGACCCTTCAGTCTGCAGGCTGATGCTCTATCCATTGAGTCAAACCAGCTAGGGCCAAAGCAACTGTAACACTCAACTACAGCTGCCCATTAAAAAAGGGAAACCAGCCGTAACTGGTTTGGCTCAGTGGATAGAGCGTCGGCCTGTGGACTGAAGGGTCCCGGGTTCGATTCCGGTCAAGGGCATGTACCTTGGTTGCGGGCACATCCCCAGTAGGAGGTGTGCAAGAGGCAGCTGATCGATGTTTCTCTCTCATTGATGTTTCTAACTCTATCTCTCTCCCTTCCTCTCTGTAAAAAATCAATAAAATATATTTAAAAAAAAAAAAAAGGGAAACCAGTTGCCCAGTGAAAACATTCTCAACTCTGGCCTCTCCTTCAGTAAAACTTCTTGTCAGGACCAAGTGTGGGGCCCCACCAATTTGTCTGTGGCTTGAGGATCCAGCTCTCACTTGTGGGAGCTCTGAGATGCAGGAGGTTCCGTTCCTGGGAAGTTCCTGGGGCCCCACAGCTTTGGGCATTAAGGTCCCAGCAAACCATGGTGACCAGGGCAGTCATGGGATGGGGCTTCTATCAGTTGGTCAGTGTGGGCTGGTGGTGGGAGGGGTGGGAGGTGCCCATTCCTGTCTCCCAGGGGCTTAAGCTCCTCCCACTGCCCCACATTAGGTGACCAGGGCTTCTTTGGGTGATACTGCTGGGTAGTGGGTCTCTGATCCAACTACCAATAAAGAGTCTTCTGGAACCATAGACTCTTTTACCATCTACCATCCCTGAGAATTCCCAGGCCCCAGACTAACCCCAATCCACCAAAGTCCCTCTCAGGAGTCTTATCCTTTTCTTGGTACTCCGCCTTCTAAATCTATCCCTCTGTTTATGGTGACCTTCTCCTCCCCTTTGCTGCTACCAGAGGACTCAGGCCACCTTTCCTCCCATCACAGTGGTCAGGAGCCTGACTAGCAGGTCTCTCTCTGAATGTATGGAGAACCCCGATGTGAGCATCACAGAGGCCCAGGCCTCTCCCTGTGGTGGGGGGAGGAGGAAACATTTTCTACTCCTTCCTAGTGAGTCATCTCCCCAACCTCCGCCACCCACCACAGAAATTAAATGGGGTGGGGGGAGTGCTTCTTTAGAGAGTGAGAGAGAGAGAGAGAGAGAGAGAACAGAATGTCAGCTTACAACAAAGACTCAAAATTATAATAAGATTCAGCAAGTTTGCCAGATACAAGATCAGCCTGCACAAATCAATAGCATCTCTCCCACCCACAACAGCTACTAGAAAATATTATTAAAAAGAAATCATTCACAGTAACAATAAGGATCACAAAATATCTGGGCATTAACCCTAAAACTTCTATACAAATTTAAAAATCCAAGATGATCTGAATAAGCAGAGCACTTCCCATGCTTTTGTACTGAATGACCTAATATAGAATGCCTCATCTTGGATGGCTTTATTAAGACCTACTTGAATTAATGATTAACCTACAGAGGCAGTGCAATTCCATTCAAAATTCCAAATTGGATTCTTTTTGAGGAACTCAATACATCACTTAGGTAATGTTATTTGTTTTTTTCTTTTTATCTGTTGTACACAGTTTATTTAACAATAAAGAAATTAGTTGGTACTTTACCTATAGTGATTGAATCTTCTTGTATTTTCATATCTATGGTAATTATAGCACTGGCATGATTGACACTAGAATTGCTTTTCCTCATTTCAAGTTTCACATAGAAGAAAGAATGCTCTTCTCTATTAACATTAGCATGGTCTAAGAGAGTGATCAGCCCTATTTTTTGTCTGTAACCAGTTTTATCAGAGAAACTAAGCAACATTTTCTACATCTGCCTGATAAGAGTTTGGCTTAAGCCAGTATGTATAGATGGATGTGTGGTGTGTGCATGTGCGTGTGTACGCAGGAGCCAATTCCATTCATCAAGGGGCAACAATTCAAGAACACCCAGAGTACATAATAGGAAAGAATCTCCCCACAATGTCAGAAAGTCATCAGGATACATTATAAGCTTGCATTATTTCAGGAATCAGTTTCTGAATATTATTTTCCTTCTTCTCTTTTAAACATAAATGTTTAAAATCTTAAAAATACAAATAAAAAATATGCATATAATGAACTTGTTTTCCCATTCTAAAGGCATGAGTCACCAGCAATGACGCCCCAGAAAAAAAATTTTTTTAAAAGCAAAAAGAGAGAGACCAGATATTTAAATCAACTGGTTTTTAACAAAAAATATGCTTTTTATTGTTTCTTTAAACAGCAATCTACCCTTCTGTGGCTTAAAGTAGCAGTTCCGTCTAGGAATAAAAAGAGCCTAGCTGCTTGGATTTCAGTATAAAAGGTCCAAGAACATGAAAGGGAAAAATAGTGATTTTCTCACAATGCTACAAAACCTACACAAACTTTTCTAGGGTGTCTACTGTGGTGTCACAGACCAGGGACAGCTCACTGGGCAATGCACTGCTGTGGGGGTATTCAGCTGTGGTAGCATTGCATATTTGGGGTTCCCCAAGTGTCCCTGATCCACTTGGAGTCCTGGGTGGGGAGAACCAGTCTGGGGGGAGAGGTGGTGTGGTGAAGGCTGGGGCGTATCCGTGGTGATGGGCTGGAATGTGGAGGCTGGGACTGGGGTCTGGAGACTGGACAGGGGCCAGAGATCTCACCTGGCTACTGAGGGATGTGGCCATCTGCTGGCCAGGGAGGTGAGGCCTGTGGCTGTACTGCTGGGGCTCATGGGGTTTGTTAGGTCCGAGCTGACAGGAGACAGGCCAAGAGACATTGTGAGAGTTTAGAAATTTTACTTATTTTTAAAAATATATTTTATTGATTTTTTACAGAAAGGAAGGGAGAGCGATAGAGAGTTAAAAACATCGATCAGCTGCCTCCTGCACACCTACTGGGGATGTGCCATAACCAAGGTATATGCCAGGGGTCCTCAAACTTTTTAAACAGGGGGCCAGTTCACTGTCCCTCAGACCGTTGGAGGGTCGGACTATAGTTTAAAAAAAAACTATGAACAAATTCTTATGCACACAGCGGCAGCAAGAACACCCGGCAGGCCGGATAAATGTTTTCGGCGGGCCGCATGGGGCCTGCGGACCGTAGTTTGAGGAACACTGGTATATGCTGCTGACCGGAATCAAACCTGGGACCCTTCAGTGTGCAGGCTGACACTCTATCCTCTGAGCCAAGCCGGTTAGGGCTAGAAATGGTATTATTAATATACACCAGCATATCCATTTCAGCAAGCAAGAGTAGGGAGTGCGGGATATTTATGTCTCGGTGTGGGCCGGAAGGAGGTGCAGGTGGTTGCAGGAAGCTGGGTCTAAAGCTGCTTTTCTCAGCCGCTTACTTGTCACCTGTGACACCTGAAATGAGAATAACAGGAAAACAGCAGAGAGGACAGGAGCCTCAAGCGGGGACAATAGAAAGAACTGAGCACAGGGGAGAAACTGAAGGCAGGGGAAGGTACAGAATATGCCTAACACGGTTTGGCTGGCCTGGGACCCAATCTGCTGCTGGATCTGCTGCTGCTGCATGGCTGCGGGTGGCATCAGCGTCCCTGAGGCTGCTGGAACTGGGCGTGTCCTGCCAGGCCTGCAGCCATGACAGCGCTGCCTTCCTGCTGCTCTGCTGCTGCTGCTGCTGTTGCTGTTGCTCCGTGGCATCTCTCGGTGCTGTGGTTCATTCTCGCCACGCTGGGGTTGCGCCCCGGGTTCATGATGTTCAAGGCCTGGCCCTGGGGGTTCAGGCCTCCCATTGTTGCTGCTGCGGAGGGACAGCAGGTCGGGGCCCACTGGCTTGCGTGGTGTTCAGGTTCTGCAGGCTGGGCTGCAGGCTGGGCAGGAGCTGAAGGCCGGGCTGGCTGGCCACTCACTTGGCCGTGTGCTATTTGATGAGATCTGCCATCAGCTGAGGGTTTGGCTTGAGGATGTTGAGCACGTGCCGCTGCTGGGGGGGCTGGGAGACTTCAGGGTCCGCAGCAGGTCCTGCAGGCCTGAGGCACGTTACGGGAGTTCATGGTGGCATCCGCTGGCGCATGAGCTACCCCTGCGGCAGGCGGTTCCCAATCCGCTGCTGGCGGAGCCGGAGCCGCTGCTCGGGTTGCTTCCGCTTGATGTTGAGGCAGAAGAGGACGGGGCATGCGTTTTCTTGGCAGTGTTCGGCATGGTAGGTGCAACGGAGGCTTAGGTCCAGGCACACTGGGCAGCCTCCATTGGTCTTGTGCTGGCAGCGCTTGGTGTGCCGCACAACAAGGTTCATCTTCCGGCAGAGGGTCCGCGAGCAGTTGGCGTCACGGCACTGGCAAGCGTGCTCCAGGGACTGGATGCGCCGCAGGAAGTGCCGGCGGATTTGCACCATGCGCTGGATGCCCAGCAGGATGCTCAGGCGCCGAGACTCCCGGAGGCTACTCAACCGCCGCTCCCGCTGGTTACCACTCTCAGGGCCCTCCTCGGCCTCTTCATCCAGGCCCAGCCCCACCTTCACCATCTTGTGGGTGTGGCCCTTGGTGTTGTAGCAGTTGATGCAAAGGTCGGAGTCCTCGCACCGATAACAGAACCAGCCTGTCTCCACCCGCTGCTTGCACTCAGTGCAGGTGAGGACACAGCGGTCCTGGCCCTGGCTGTGCATCTCCACCGACATCGCTAGGGAACCTAGGAAAGAAGAGCAGAGAGGACAGACTTGTTCAGTCAAATACCTTCAAAACCACAGAAATACATGCAAACTTACCTTCTCAGGGGTCAAGCCACCAGTTACGGTTTTGTTGGGCTATTTGCTACATCGGGCAATGTGCCCCTAAGGAACAACACTGCACCTGGAGGTCCCTGTGTGACCAGAATGAACTACAAAACAGTGGCTCCGTGGGGAGAAGGCACTTGCTGTTCCACAGGCCGCATATGGGAGTTGCCTCCGAAAGTCGGCAGCAGCTACACAGGCCTGCGTGTGAGACACAGGAGGCGGAGGCAGAAAACGGAGGCAGGCGGTGCACAAAGCACAGGGCCCCCATCTCTTCCCACTGAACACTGTGGTGTCGCTACTGAGAAGACCAGCTCCCACCGCCAGAAGAGCTGCACTGCGAGCTCAGGGGATGCACTGAGGCTGAGACCAAACATCAGGGATTCCACCAAACAGCCCCATTCTCAGCATCCAGCAACTTTTACCTCCACGAGTCCACGCAGACCTTCAGCTCCCTACACTCTGTTAGGTCTGATCAAACCACCTCAGCGACACCCCCACCCCCGGGAAACTGTCCCGTAGATCATTTGGCAACTGACCGTCCCTTCCGCTCAGACCACAGTCCCTTCCGCTCAGACCACAGTCCCTTTGCTCAGACCAGTCACTTTCGGTCCCATCCTTGCCCAAGGTCCTGACCGGCCCAGAGAATTTCCCGCAGGAAAAGCCCCTTTAGAGCCCTTTGAACCCTCTGCCTCCCCCGTCCCTGGGTGCCGGCACCATTTCGGGTTCAACCCATCTGTTTTCGAGATGACTTAATAAATTCATAATTTCTTACCACTTTCGGCCTCGTGCTGCTCCTCCTTCGTTCCTTCAGCGACCCTCATAAATTCCTTAAAGCATTTTTTTAAAAAAAGAAAAATTGAACAAAATTATGGCATAACTTCCTGGTTCTTCTTAGCTGCCTAAAGACAAATATCCGGAAGCGCTCCGCCCCCTTCCCGCCTCCGTCCCCTTTGCTGCCTCCGTCCCCTTCGCTCCCTCCGCCCCTTTCCCGCCCTCGCCCCC
>NW_005362386.1:15995-18133 GCF_000412655.1 Myotis brandtii
AGCGCCACTCAGCCAGAAGCCGGCTCATGGCTGGCCAGTGCAGCTGCAGTGGTAGGAGCCTCTCCTGCCTCCGTGGCAGCACTAAGGATGTCCGACTAATGGCCTAGGCCCACTCACCACGGGGAGCGGGCCTAAGCCATTAGTCGGACATCCCACAAGGGCTCCCAGGCTACCAGAGGGATGTCTGACTGCCAGCTTAGGCCTGATCCCCCAGTGAGGGGTGCAGAGCTCTTGCCTGCCTTTCCACAAACAGCTCCCTGCCAAGAAGTGTGTCACTGGGGGAAGGGAAATATAGCCAAAGGCCCAGGGGACTGGCCCCTTCTCCTAGCTTCCTCTCCAGGACACACAGGACTTTCTTTCTTTGCTCTGGTCCTTTTTGCCTGTGGCTATCCCTGAGATCCAGAGTGAGTTTTGGATTTGAATTTCTCCATCTACCAAATGGGAATAATAGTGCAGCTGCCTCCTGGGAGGAAGTGGAAGTCAGTGAGTCAGCTCAGGTTAGGAGCTGGGCACAGAGCTTGGCATGTGGGGGCTGGGGGACAAGGCGAACACCCTGCAGTGCTGGCCTCACCCACAGGCCTGGGGTCGGCCTGGCTGTTCAGCTCTCAGAAGCACCTGGACAGCCTCAGGGTCTGCATGTTCCTGGACCAAGTTTACTCTCATCCCATTGATCCCTTTTCTTTGCTCCCAAATAGCCTCCTTGTTTTGGAGTTATACATTTACAAAGAAAGTGTGGCCTCCTCATGGCTTGCTCACAAAGGGTGCCAGGCCCGTACCTCCCTCCACTTCCAAACTAAGCGGTCTGACATCTGAGTGAGAAGTGAGGCATCTACTGTGTCCCCGTAAGAACAGACCTGCCTGGTTGTCTCTGCTTATGCCGAACTCTATCATATAAAGCAAATTCCCAGGAGAGTTTGCACACATTCAGGGATCTGGGTGCCTGAGGTGCTGAATTCATGAAAGGCGCTAAAAAAGGGAGCAATGAGGGCAGCAGAGGTAGCAAAGAACAGCTGCACGAATGTAGCCATCAGTTCATGCAAGGCAAACCCTTGAAGAGGGATCAGGAGGGCACAGGCTTCCAATTGCTGATTTTATAGCCACTCAGCCCCCAACTGAAATCTGAGTCACCAATCAGGGCTGTTAAACCAGGGGCTCCCCATCCTGCCTCCAGCAGCCTAGTCAGTGCCAGTGCCCTGCAGGGGAGAGGGCAGCCCCATTGCACCATCTCCCGTTGTGCAGAGAAGTTTCCAACCCAAAGCAACAATTTTTGAAAAAAGATTATTATTGATTTCAGAGATGAACTGAGAGAAAGAAAGATATAGAAACACCAATGATGAGAAAGAATCACTGATCGGCTGTCTCCTGCACACCCCCTACTGGGGATTGAGCCCACAACCCAGTGTGTGCCCTTGCCTAGAATCCAACCTGGGACCCTTCCGTCTGCAGGCTGATGCTCTATCCATTGAGTCAAACCAGCTAGGGCCAAAGCAACTGTAACACTCAACTACAGCTGCCATTAAAAAAGGGAAACCAGTTGCCCAGTGAAAACATTCTCAACTCCGGCCCCTCCCTCAGTAAACTTCTTGTCAGGACCAAGTGTGGGGCCCCAACTTGTCTGTGGCTTGAGGATCCAGCTCTCACTTGTGGGAGCTCTGAGTTGCAGGAGGTTCCGTTCCTGGGAAGTTCCTGGGGCCCCACAGCTTTGGGCATTAAGGTCCCAGCAAAGCATGGTGACCAGGGCAGTCATGGGATGGGGCTTCTATCAGTTGGTCAGTGTGGGCTGGTGGTGGGAGGGGTGGGAGGTGCCCATTCCTGTCTCCCAGGGGCTTAAGCTCCTCCCACTGCCCCACATTAGGTGACCAGGGCTTCTTTGGGTGATACTGCTGGGTAGTGGGTCTCTGGTCCAACTACTCTTCTGGAACCATAGACTCTTTTACCATCTACCATCCCTGAGAATTCCCAGGCCCCACCCATCCACGTTCCCCTCAAGTCTTTCCCTTCATCCACTTCCCCCTCTCTAAATCTCTCCCTCTCTTTATGGTGACATTCTCCTCCCCTTTGCTGCTACCAGAGGACTCAGGCCACCTTTCCTCCCATCACAGTGGTCAGGAGCCTGACTAGCAGGTCTCTCTCTGAAT
>NW_005362386.1:22872-24504 GCF_000412655.1 Myotis brandtii
AAAATTAAAGACAAAGAGAGAATCTTAAAGGCAGCAAGAGAAAAGAAAACTGTTACCGACAAAGGAGTTTCCATAAGGCTGACACCTGATTTCTCATCAGAAACTCTACAGGCCAGAAGGAAATGGCATGAAGTATTCAAAGTAATGGAAAGCAAGCATCTGAGGCCAAGATTACTATATCCAGTAAGGCTATCATTCAAAGTAGTCAAATAAAGAGCTTCCCAGACAAAAAAAAAAAAAAAAAGGCTAAAGGAGTTCATCACCACCAAGCCAGCATTACAAGAAATTCTAAAGGAATTGCTGTAAGGGATTGCTGAGAAGAAGAAACACAGAGAGAAACCTAGCCATACAGAATTAAAATGGCTATAAATAAGTGCATCTCAATAATAACCTTAATTATAAATAGATTAAATGTTCCAATCAAAACGTGTAGGGTAGCTGAATGGATACAAAAACATGACCCAACTATATGTTGTCTACAAGAGATCTACTTTAAAACAAAAGACACACATAGGATGAAAGTAAAGGGATGGTAAATATTTTTCCATGCAAATGGAAAAGAAAAATATCACATGATCTCACTCATTTGTGGAATATAATGAACAACATAAACTGAAGAACAAAAATAGAGCCAGAGCAGGGAAAAATATATTGGAATATAATAGAAGTAATCCTATTATTTGCAGATTTTTTTAAAATATATTTTATTGATTTTTTTACAGAGAGGAAGGGAGAGAGATAGAGAGTTAGAAACATCGATGAGAGAGAAACATCGATCAGCTGCCTCCTGCACATCTCCTACTGGGGATGTGCCCGCAATCAAGGTACATGCCCTTTGACCGGAATCGAACCTGGGACCTTTCAGTCCGCAGGCTGAAGCTCTATCCACTGAGCCAAACCGGTTTCAGCGGTACTTTTAATTTTTCCTAATAGATCTCACCCCAAAACAAAAACACTCCGCTTTATCATTTGGGATAAAACAGTCAAATTATAGCAAGATGGACAGTCCCACGGTATCAGGAACAGCTTATCTATCTCTACGTTTCCAATGCAGAGTGTCCTGTCCTGTCTTTATCAGGTGCTAACATAAGATTTGCTGAACTAAAGGAAACTGGGGACAAGCAGTGTGCATTACCCGGCATCCCTTAGAGCGCCCATTTCTCATCTTGCTTCTGACTTACAAAACTCTGTCTCATGACATCCCCAGGCAGAGTGGGGAGGGCCTGGTGCTTTTCTAGCTCACTGGGTTATGGGGGCTGTTCTGCATGCCCAGGATTTCTCAGCTGAGAGCCTTGAGCTTGAACTCACCAATGTCAGGGGCTCCAGGAGGGAGCCTCAGGATCATCCTCCCCCAATACTGCATCTTCCAGGTGAGGAAACTGAACCCCAAAGAAAGTAACCACTTCTATTTAGGAATATATGGCCTCCCAAGACCCTTTGTCTTAACATTCTCCATGCTTATGTCTGAATTAACTTTGCAACCTGGGTATCCTGGGCCCAGTCATGTGCTTTCTCTGTCTCTCTCTCTTTACTATGTTAGCCATGCTGTGAATTGCCATGTATTCAGGCAAACGAGAGAGAGAGAGAGAACTATGTAAATAGTGCTGGCAATTCTGCCTGCTATTCCACTAA
>NW_005362387.1:0-585 GCF_000412655.1 Myotis brandtii
CAAGCCTTTGGGATTAATACTTACCTCCTGAATGATAGCCTTTTTTTAATAAAAAATATCTCCTTTAAAACTTTTAACCTATAATAACAACTAGAGGCCAGTGCATGAAATTCTTGCACTCAGGGGGGTCTCTCAGCTCGTTGGGGAGTGGCCTAAGCTGGCAGTCGGACATCCTCAGTGCTGCCATGGAGGCGGGAGAGGCTCCTGCCACTGCCACTGTGCTAGCTGTGAGCCTGGCTCAAGGCTTCTGGCTGAGTGGCGCTTCCCCTGTGGTAGCACACTGACCAACAGGGGCCTGCTCCTGTGTTAAGCGTCAGCCCCCTTTGTTCAGTCGATTTGCATATTAGCCTTTTATTATATAGGACTACAATAGCCAATACTTAAATAATGCTTACTATGTGTCCAGCACTATTCTAAAACTTTCCATGTATTAATTCATTTAATATCTCAACAACTCTGTCAGCTAGGTACCATTATTACCCCCATTTTACAGATGAATAAATTGAGGCATGAAAAGGTTAAGTAACTTGATCAACACCACTGAACTAATAAATGGAAAATCAGGTTTTGAACTAGGCCAGGGGT
>NW_005362388.1:0-476 GCF_000412655.1 Myotis brandtii
GCAGTTGCAGAGCCACTTAGGGGTCTGGGTTGTGGAGTTAATTTCAGGGCGTTTAACTGTCGGGGCCTCTGAGGTCGTGGTGTCCTGGGGCTGTCCTCCCCTCCTCCTGCCCTGGGACCTGCAGATACTCAGTCCAGAATCCTAAGTCCATGACTAAGGTTGTGTGAAGTGGTCCATGTTTTTCTGGCAAACAGTGGAATGAGATGTGGGAGGTCCTTCCAGGCACAGGTTTCACATGTGGTAGAGGCTCAGAGTGAAGACAGCTGGTTCAGGAACCTGCAGGAATGCTTTTCTCTTTGATGGGAACAGGTAAGAATGGGAGCAGAGTCAGGTGTAGAGGAGCTTTGTGACAACACGGTTGTCTGTTCTGCAGGTGATGGGGGCAAAGGGAGATTTGGAGCAGTGGAGGCAGGTGATCTGCCTCTGGTCTCATTAGACACCCTGTGGCTTCAGCATGGAGAGCAATATGGGTGAGA
>NW_005362389.1:0-860 GCF_000412655.1 Myotis brandtii
GATGAGAGAGGATCATGGATCGGCTGCCTCTTGCACGACCCCTAGTGGGGATCGAGCCAGCAACCTGGGCATGTTGAGGATGCAGGGTCTTTCTCTTATTTATTTATTCATCCATCCATCCATCCATCCATCCATTCATTCGTTTATTATGCTCACCCGATTCTTTTCATTCATCCATCCACCCATCCATCCATTCATTCATTCATTCGTTTATTATGCTCACCCGATATTTTTTTCCATTGATTTTCAGAGAGAGTGGAAGGGTTAGGGGAGAGGGGAAGAGAGAGGGGAGAGGCAGACAGGGGGAGAGAAAGAGAGAGAGTTAGAGACAGAGAAAGATCGATGTGAGCGAGACACCCCAATCGGTTGCCTCCTGTAAGTGCCCTGACTGGGGCCAGGGTCAAACCTTCAAACCAGCAACCTAAGTACGTGCCCTTGACCGGAATCGAACCCGGGGACCCTTCGGTGTGCCGGCGGACGCTCTAACCACTGAGCCACGCCAGGCAGGGCTTTTCCTCTTATTTACACGTGTAGGACCAGACCCCACACTTCCCTCTCTTCTCCACAGAATCTTCTCTGTGCCCTTTGATGTCTCCTTTCCTCCCTCTTAGGGAGGGAGGCGGGGAGGGAGGCTATGAATAGCTGCATCATTAATTATGAAAGAGCTTGGGGAAGGACAATGGAGAAAATTCAGGCGGGCATGTGGATAGGGTTTCTCTTGAGGAATGTTGGGGGTGAGTGGGAGGGACTGTCGGGAAGAGAGTAAAGGGTGCGTTAGGTAGCACTGCAGCGGCGGCTTAGGCACGGGGCCTCGTCTGTAAAGTATAGGGTGTCCCAAAGTTCACGCAAGATTTGAATTT
>NW_005362390.1:0-1073 GCF_000412655.1 Myotis brandtii
ACCGGTCAGGGCCTGAAATCAATTTCTTAAAGAAAAAATGCAGAGACCTGATAACCCCGAGGCAGAGGCTGGGGCCACAGACACAGGCCGGCCCAGGTGACAGCTCTCCCGGCTGCGGAGGCGGTGACGACCTGGACCGGCGCCCTCACCTGCCACCAGCAGGTCTTGTCAGCACCCCCATCCTGCCCCGGCAGCATCCTGGGGCCGCGATGCGGAGGGAGAGAACCTTTGAGTGAAAACCAACAGCCCCCGGCCCTGGCCGGTGTGGCTCAGTGGATAGAGCGTCGGCCTGCGGACTGAAGGGTCCCGGGTTCGATTCTGACCAAGGGCACATGCCCGGGTTGTGGGCTCGATCCCCAGTAGGGGGCGTGGAGGCAGCTAAAAAGATCCATGATTCTCTCTCATCATTGATGTTTCTATCTCCCTCTCCCTTCCTCTCTGAAATCAATACAAATATATTTTAAAAAAGAAGAGGTGAGTTTTTAAAAAAAGCAAAAACAAACAAACAAACAAAAAAAACCCAAACAGCCCTGATGAAATATTTCAAGCGAAATGATGGGATTTCGATCCCGAATCGACGAAGTAACAAAGTAACACACAGGTCGCCCCCGAGTTCTATTGGAGGCGACCGAATTGGACCGGGTTCCCTCGAAATGGCAAGATCCCGCTTTTTCCACCATTAGGAGAAATGGAAAAAATATATGTAAATGCATATTTTTGGCCAACGACACGTGGACATGGAAAAAAGATTAAGCTGTTTCCGCCACTGGTCCACGCAGGGCTCCTTGGCGAGCTCAGTTAGAAAGCCGTCAGCGGCCGCCCACCGGGTGACCCCGTGACCTTTCCCTCTGACAGAAGCAAGCCACTGTCCCCAGGGATGGCCCCCAGAGCCGGGGCAGGACGGGCTGCCTTCCGCAGGGGTGTTCAAGGATTAATATATATTTGTATTGATTTCAGAGAGGAAGGGAGAGGGAGAGAGAAACATCAATGATGAGAATCATGGATCGGCTGCCTCCTGCATGACCCCTACTGGGGATCAAGCCCACAACCCGGGCATGTGCCCTTGACCAGGA
>NW_005362390.1:2552-6059 GCF_000412655.1 Myotis brandtii
ACAGTGATGAAGTAGCAACGAAAATAATTTTATGGTTGGGGGTCACCACAGCATGAGGAACTGTATTAAAGGGTCGCGGCATTAGGAAGGTTGAGAACCACTGCTTTACAGGCAAAACTTTTGAAATGGTGGATGTGGCTTTTTAAAATCTTTTAAAATTTCTGTGCGTCCATCTCTTGTACTAAAATGATTTGCTTATCATCTTGGCATGATTGGTTATTTCTTTCTGTGAGAATTTATTTCAAAGTATGCACTGTGCAGTTCTAAAATATTTTGTGTTAAGCATGTGTTTTCATTCATATAAACTGTTTAAAAATTTTCAGATGGCCTAGTTTCATCCCTCTTATTGGTTTGTCTGTAATGAATGGTTACAATAAGGGTTATATTTTACACTCTAAATGCATTTTCTTTTTTGTATTTTCAGAGCAGGTTTAAACGGGTTTTTTTCCTATAGCTGCTGGCCTCATGGCAATCCTTCCCCCAGTGTTTTGTAGCGCCATCTACTGGCAGGATGGCATTATATGGGCAAAACAATTTGTTTAAAAACTTGAGTTTAGGACAATTGCATCAGATTTACAAGTTTTGCCATCAAAAATCTGTGCAGACTTGGTCACACATTTACTTGCAACTAAGGTGGGCTTTACAGGAATGTAGCTACGAGTCCAAATCTCATGTAAACTTCTCTGCACAGCTTGGGCAATGGCCCCAAATTGCTATGACAACTAATGAACCAGCTGTGTGTCCTGGTATCTTAAGTGCAAATTGTAATGCAAAATACCTGTATTCTGCTTGGTTAACACATGTATACTTGTAGCCCTTTCATGCAATAGATTTCAAGTTGCTGTTTATAAAAAAACAAAACAACGATATAGGAGAAAATTACCTTCCTGAATAGAAATATAGAATAGCAACGTTTATGGATATCACAAATAAAGAATTCAATTCTTTAAAAAAAAAAAAAGAACTTCAGTTAAAAAAATTACACACACATCAAATAAATGAGCTGATAAAAAATATCATATATACTTTGTTCTCTCTTCTTTAAATTTATGCCCTGGCCGGTGGGGCTCAGTGGATAGAGTGCCGGCCTGCAGGCTAAGGGGTCCTGGGTTCGATTCCGGTCAAGGGCACATGCCCGGGCTGCGGGCTCGATCCCCAGTAGGGGGCGTGCAGGAGGCAGCCAATCAGTGATTCTCTCTCATTATTGATGTTTCTCTCTCTCTCTCCCTCTAAATTCCTTTCTGAAATCTACAAAAATATATATATTTTAAAAAATTTATAATTCACTACGTGACAATCTGGGGCTTGATAAAAATTACCTGGGGTGACCTGGCCAGTGTGGCTCAGTGGACTGAGCATCATCCGTGCACTGAGAAGTTGCTGGTTTGAGTCCCGGACAGGGTACATGCCTGGGTTGTGGGCTCGATCCCCAGTAGGGGACGAGCAGAAAGCAGCCAATGGATGTTTCTCTCTCTCTCTCCCTCCCTTTCTCTCTCTAAAAGCAGTAAAAACATATATATCTTTAAATATATTTTTATTGATTTCAGAGTTGGAGAGAGACAGAGACAGAGAGACATCAATGATGAGAGAGAATCACTGATCAGCTGCCTCCTGCACGCCCCACACTGGGGATGGAGCCCGTAACCCGGGCATGTGCCCCGACCGGGAACTGAACTGTGACCTCCTGGGTCATAGGTCGATGCTCAACCCCTGAGCCCCGCCGGCCGGGCTGAAGGGCTCTTCTCATTCCCCTCTTCTGTGCGGGGACAGCACAGGCTGATGAAGCGCCACGACCCACCCTCACGGGCTTGGCGGGCGGTGCTTCTCGCAGCCAGACCTGAGCGTGGCCGTGGTCTGGGACCCATGACGGCGAGGGGACGCCCACTCCCCGCCCCCTGCATCTCAGGCTCCCTCCATTCATCCTCGTTAAGCACCTGGAAGTGGTGTTATCACAGGTCCCATCTGGGCCCGAGGTGGGTTCTGCCTAATGGACTGGGTCTTTCATCGCCCCCCACTTCTTTTTCCTGCAGAGAGAAGAAACGATGGAGAGAATGTTCTTGGATCGCGATGCTGGCACGGGCTGGTGAGCTTTGCTTTAAATTGTCAGTGAGATGCTTGACATTGTTCCTCTGCTTTATATGGCAGTGAGTCAGACA
The DNA here is from genome assembly GCF_000412655.1 of Myotis brandtii. Lineage (NCBI taxonomy): Eukaryota > Metazoa > Chordata > Mammalia > Chiroptera > Vespertilionidae > Myotis > Myotis brandtii. The sequence continues at coordinate 4,709 of NW_005362390.1, forward strand.
TCCCTCTCACAATCTGGGACTGCTGGCTCCTAACCAATTGCCTGCCTGCCTGCCTGATCGCCCCTAGCCACGCCCCTGTTGGCCTTATCTCCCCCTAACCATTCCCTTGGCCTGATTGACACCAAACTGCTCCCCTGTCGGCCCGATCACCCCCAACTGCTCTCCCCTGCAGGGCTGATTGCCCCCAACAGCCCTCCCCTGCTGGCCATCTTGTGACAATGTGGGGGTGGCCATCTTGTGATGTGAGGGCATGAGGGACAATTTGCATATTACCTCTTTATTATATAGGATGAGCAAATCATCAAGATGCCTAATGGAAAGTAGTTTTCCACTAAAGGGGGCTATACAACACCATGCTCTTTTGAAACTGTGCTTTAGCCCGGCCAGTGTGACCCAGTGGTTGAGCATTGGGCGACCTATGACCCAGGAGGTCAGGGTTCGATTCCCCGGCAGGGCACAGGCCCGGGTTGCGGGCTCCATCCCCAGTGGGGGGCGTGCAGGAGGCAGCTGTTCAATGATTCTCTCTCATCATGGATGTTTCTATCTCTCCCTCTCCCTTCCTCTCTGAAGTCAATAAAAATGTATATCCTATATAATGAAAGCCTAATATGAAAATTGACTGAACGGTGGAATGACTGGTTGCTATGACGCACACTGACCACCAGGGGGCAGACACTCAATGTAGGAGCTGCTCCCAGCCTGCAGGCCCCAGGCTAGCCAAGACAGGTGCCACCTGAGGCCTCCCCCCCGATTGCCCCATTGGTCACCCCGCAGTTTGGCCCTGATCACTGGCCAGGCCTAGGGACCCTACCCATGCACAAATTTCATGCATCGGGCCTCTAATCCAGAGGTTATCAACCTGTGGGTCAAGACCCCTTTGGGGGGTCGAACGACCCTTTCACAGGGGTCACCTAAGACCATCGGAAAACACATCTATAATTCCATATTGTTTTTGTGATTAATCACTGTGCTTTCATTATGTTAATTTGTAACAATGAAAATACATCCTGCATATCAGATGTTTACATGATGATTCCTAACAGTAGCAAAATGACAGTGATGAAGTAGCAATGAAAATAATTTTATGGTTGGGGGTCACCACAACATGAGGAACTATATTCAAGGGTCGTGGCATTAGGAAGGTTGAGAACCACTGCTCTACTCTATACTAATAAAAGGGTAATATGCTAATTAGACCGGATGTCTTCCGGTCGTCTTTCCAGACAAAGCCACAGTGGCAGGGGCCAAGGCAGAGGCAGTTAGGGGCGATCAGTCTGGCAGGGGAGAGCAGTTAGGGGTGATCAGACAGGCAGGCAGTGTGGCTAGAGGTGATGAGGCAGGCAGGCAGAGG
>NW_005362390.1:6538-8116 GCF_000412655.1 Myotis brandtii
CGGCCATCCCCCGAGGGGTCCTAGAGTGTGAGAGGGTGCAGGCCAGGCTGAGGGACCCCCCCTCCCTCATGCACAAATTTCGTGTACCGGGCGTCTAGTACATGTATAAAAAAAGACTGCCCATCTTTCGAGCATTCTGAGTTTTGTCCACTAGAGGGAACCAGCGAGCCGTATCCAGGCTCCTTCCTAATCGAGGGCCTCATATGGCCTTAGCCCTGGGAAAGAACTGCCTTTTGGGTCCCAGGATCCACTCCTGTGTGTGAGCATCAGACTCCACCCTCTTCCCAGGATCGGCGTGTCTCATCTCACAACTACAGTCAAAATTTCTTTCCTTTTCTAAATGTTTTTACCCCCAGATTTCTTCCTGTCTTTTTAAATAAATTCATTATTGTTGAAAGTATTACATACGCCCCCTTTTCCCCCCATTGCCCCCCTCCAGCCCACCCCGACCCCCGACCCCGGCCTCACCACCCCATTGTCTGCGTCCCTGGGCCATGCACAGACGCGTGCAAGGTCCTTGGTTGGTTACCTCCCACCACCCAGCCTCCCCTGCCCTCCCTCCGAGGCCCCGTCCTCTGTTCCATGCTTCCCTGTCTCTGCATCCACTCCGATCACCAGTTTATTTTGTTACCTCGACTCCACATCCGAGTGAGATCATGCGATGAGACTCACCTCCTTCACACAATTGACATTAACGTGCTCTTACCCTTCCCATGTCACCAAAGCGGTCATCTGGTTTCGTGCCTTCAATGCCAGTTATTTTTTCACGAATTAGCTGCAGAAATAGAGACAAACAATTATAATATACAATGATGTGTGATCACAGTATCTGACGCAAATTCTCTCTCTCTCTCTCTCTCTCTCTCTCTCTCACACACACACACACACACACACACACACACACACACACAAAACACTCTCAGGTTCAGCCTGTTTTAGTTTGTTCGTTGCTTTGTTTTGTTTTTTAAAATATATTTTATTGATTTTTTACAGAGAGGAAGGGAGAGGGATAGAGAGTTAGAAACATCGATGGGAGAGAAACATCCATCAGCTGCTTCCTGCACACCCCCTACTGGGGATGTGCCCGCAACCAAGGTCCATGCCCTTGACTGGAATCGAACCTGGGACCCTTCAGTCTGCAGGCCGACGCTCTATCCACTGAGCCACACCGGTTAGGGCTGTTTGCTGTTTTTTAAATGTATTTTTGCTGGCTTCAGAGAGGAAGGGAGAGGGAGAGAGAGAGAAACATCCATGATGAGAGAGAACCATGGATCGGCTGCCTCCTGCACGCCCCACTCTGGGGATGGAGCCCCCAACCGGGCATGTGCCCTGACCGGGAATCGAACCCTGACCTCCTGGCTCAACAGTCGACGCTCAACCACTGAGCCACACCAGGCATGTCTGTTGCATTGCTTTTGGACTCTGTCCTTTAAGAAAATTACTGGCAGGAGTAACCGTACCTGAGGACATAGGAGGGTGCACAATGCCACTCGCTCAACAGATGTTTACTGTGCTCCTACTATGCGTGACAGCACATGGAAGGGGCTCCAGTAGAAACAGGAGATGCGCCTGCCCCCA
>NW_005362391.1:0-220 GCF_000412655.1 Myotis brandtii
TTTTCTCTTTTTTTCTTTTTTGCTCAATCCCTCCACTCACCCACCCAACTCCCCATTCCTGACAGTTCTCAGCCTTCTCTATATCTTTGAATCTGTCTCTATTTTGTTTGTCAGTGTATTTCCATAGCAATTTTATATTTAAGTGAAGGTAACTAGTTTTTGTGACACTGAATATACTATTTATTAAGTGAAGGTAACTAGTTTTTGTGACACTGAATAT
>NW_005362392.1:0-788 GCF_000412655.1 Myotis brandtii
TATCAGCTATACTAGCCTCATAAAATGAGTAAGGAAACGTTCTCTTTTTAATAAACCTTGGAATTCTCTGAGAGAGTTTGCTGAGTAAGATGTGTTGGAACTCACCATGAAGACACCAGGGCCTGGCATTGTTGTGTTGGCAGAGAGACAATATTGGCTCACAATGGTTAATGCTCTATTCATATTACCCATTTTTTGAGTCAGTGTTAGTGCTTGACATTTATCTACTAGAAGATAACTAACTGTCCATTTGATCTAACTTTTAAGAAAATATTGGCATAGCTTTTGTGGTTGTCCCCTAATGAATTATAAAATCTCTCCTGTATCTCCTTCATATGTCCTCCTTAAATTTATATCAGTATAGCAATTGATCCACTTCTCTATCTCTCTCAACACAATGGTTTGGAGGTGAACGCTACAGGATGGAGAGAAACGTGTAAAAAAGATCCTCTCCTGGACCAGACTTATTCAGGCTCCTCTGAGCCCTCTGCTCAACTAACACTGGCCTTTCACTTCCATCTCCATCCTTGTAGAGTCCAGATTTGCAAGAATCCCCCTAAGTAAGTTTAGCCAGCATCCCCCTGCACTTAATATCTAATCAACCTCCAAAACTGACCTCAACATTTTTTATCATGTTGGCCTGCCTCCAATAAGAATGCTGTTAGGTCCATTTAGCAAGAAGTACTCCACCCTCCTGGTAATTTTCCACCCGCTGATGGCCCATCCTGCTCCTTGGCTTTAAATCCCTACTTTCTTTATGGATTCAGCATTGAGCCCAATCTCTCTCT
>NW_005362393.1:0-971 GCF_000412655.1 Myotis brandtii
ACAAACGTCAGGTGGTCATAATAATCTGGCCACTGAGACAAGCAAAGACAGCTCTTCCAGAAGTACAACTGAAGCGGAAAGGGAGTTAGGCAGCAGATTATGGGGTTATAAGATCAGGCAGTTGTTGTTATGTTTGTTTTCTGGCTTTTAAAATATTTTTAAGATGGAAGAGTCTTAGGCATGTTTAAATATTGGTAGAAAGAAGTGAAGGGAAGTTGAAGATACAGGTTGTGGGAGAAGATGGGGTGGAATCCTGGAGGCAGTAGTAACCTGAGGAAGGGGACACTTTTCCCACGCACCAGGAACAGGTGGAGATGGAGTAGAGAAGTGGGGAATTCGGAATGGCTGTTGATGAAAGGTATGGAAGTCCTTCCCTGGTGGATTCTGTTTCCTCTGTGAAGGAGGTAGTGAGGTCTCTCAGATTCTGCCAAAATTAGGGCTGCTTCCCCCTGCATGACTGGACCTGACATATTGTCCCCTAATCAGAAGGAAAGATCCAAAGAAGTTTACTTGGCTTTTGTCCTGATCCATAATAATGCTGAACTGTATTCAGATATTTTCTCCAGTTTTCTACCTGCAGGTGGTGCTCACATCCAGTTCAAACTAACTTGGTGCATAGTCTAGGAAATGGGGAGGGCAGAGAAGGGCAAGTCATAGCTCACAGCCACACAGCAGTGACTGATTCCCCACAAGGTGTCCCACCCCAAATCACAAGTAAAATCAACGTCCTCTTCTCACCAGAATTTGGGTCGCCAGAACAGGACAAACAATTTTTCTTTTTCCCCACAGAATCATTTTCAAGAAATAAAATCAGATTTAAACTGAAACTCTTTATTTATGGGTGAGGCAAAAGTAGGTTTATAGTTTAAGTACATGAAACACAGAATTTATGCTTTTTAACATTTATTTATTTATTTATTTATTGTTTTAATTCTAATCCAAGGATATTTTTCCATTGATTTTTAGAGAGA
>NW_005362394.1:0-877 GCF_000412655.1 Myotis brandtii
TGACACACATAAATTACTAAAATTCTGTGGCACACCATAAATATTATTTGTTGCTAATTGACAAAAAAATGTATAATTTTGATTCATTTATACTGAGGCTATTGTTGTGTTGGCTGTTGTCATGTTTTCATTTGATAATCTCAGGGAAAAGAGGTCAGTTTCCCTGACTTATTAGTCAGGTATTGCATGTTTTAAAATTTCTAGTGGCACACCAGTTGAAAATCACTTCTATAGTTCATCATTCTAATCAGTTAATATTTTTAATATATTTTTTACATTATTCTGTGATTTTATAATAATCCTTGTTGCCTATAAAATAAAAATCTGCACTACTCATCTCAGGATTTCAGATATTCTTCTACAAAATAGCTCATTTTTCCTAATTAATCTGCCTCTATTTTAGTAGTTAAAATTATAGGCATTAGGATCAGATAATTGGTCTTAAACAACAGTTTCTAACTAGGTCTGAGATCCAGGCCAAATCACTTAACTTCTAAATCTCTTATTACTACTTTATATAAAACTAGAGGCTCAGTGCACGACATTCATGCACTAGGGGGTGTAGGAGGGGAGTCCCTCAGCCCGTCCTGCACCCTCTTGCAGTTAGAGAGCCCTCAGGAGATGTCTGACTGCCGGTTTAGGCCTGCTCCCTGCAGTCGGACATCCCCCAAGGGTTCCTTAACACTGCTGCAGAGGCGGGAGAGGCTCCCGCCACCAAGCTGCGTTCGCCAGCCATGAGCCCTGCTTCTGGCTGAGTGATGCTCCCCCTGTGGGAGTGCACTGACCACCAGGGGGCAGCTCCTGCATTGAGCGTCTGCCCCCTGGTGGTCAAAGGGTGTTATAGCGACCAGTCGTTCCACCAGTCAGTTGATTTGCA
>NW_005362395.1:0-885 GCF_000412655.1 Myotis brandtii
TGAGTGGCTGAGGGAGGGGGGCTGGGCAGGTGGGGGAGGGGCAAGGGCTGCATCTGAGCTTCTGTGTCCCCCTCCCCCAGGGTCCCTGCAGCAGCAGCATCCAGGCTATGAGCTCCGAGTGCAGGAATCGGTGACGGTGCAGGAGGGTCTGTGTGTCCACGTGCCCTGCTCCTTCTCCTACCCGTGGAGTCCGTGGTCTTCCTCTAGTGAACTCTACACCTACTGGTACCGGGTCGGGGAAAACATGGGCTATGCTGCTCCTGTGGCCTCGAACAACTGGAATAAAACCGTGAAGACAGAGACCCAAGGCCGCTTCCTCCTCGCGGACCCCACGACCAACAACTGTTCCCTGGACATCAGAGACGCCAGGAGGAGTGACAGAGGACGCTACTTCTTCCGAGTGGAGAGAGGAAATTCTGTGAGATATAGTTACCAAGAGAAGATGCTGGATTTGCAGGTGACAGGTACAGCAGGGGCCCCGGAGAGGATCAGGGACATGGGACCCGTCTTAGAGCAGGAACAGGACACTGGACACTCCCTGTCCAGGCCGTGGGCCCTGGGTGGTGGGAAGGGACACAGAGCCTGGGTGAGCTCAGCCCGAGGCAGGGCCTCTCTCAGGGTCCCGTTCTGAGTCCCCGCCCCTGGAGCCCAGGCACCTGCCTTTCTTCCCCACAGACCTGACACCGCAGCCCTGACAGAGAAACCCCACATCTGTGTACGGGAGCCTCTTGAGTCCGGCCGCCCCACACAGCTGGCCTGCAGCCTGCCAGGGGCCTGCAAAGGTGGACGACCTCTCACCTTCTCCTGGGCGGGAGCCTCTGTGGACTCGCTGGACCCCCAGAACCTCAGCTCCTCGGTGCTCACCTTCACCCCGAGGCCCCAGGA
>NW_005362396.1:0-534 GCF_000412655.1 Myotis brandtii
CCAGCCACCGTGGTGCTGGGGCTGCTGGAGGCTGGATCAGAGGCACAAAACTGCAGGGCGGGGGCTGGCACCCAGTAGCCCCAAAGTCCACCACCTCAGCTCTGGGGCTGCTGAGGGCAGGATCAGAGACACAAACCCTGCGAGCCCTGCACAGGACGGGTGCTCCCCTCCAGGCGAAGTGCTTTCCCTCCGACCCTGCTCTCCCTGGGAGTCTGGCGTGGAGGGCTCTCTCCCTGGGAACCTGGAAATCTGCCTCTCGGGCGACTGTGCAGCAGCCACGCCTGGTGAGCCACGGAGAGGGTGACCTACCCATGCAGATGTGTACGCTGGCGGAGGCCACGCAGCTGCCATAGTTGAAGTCATCCTTGATGTAGGAGCGGGGGTAGCAGGGATCAGAGTCAGCCAGGTTGGCAATGGAACCCCAGCTCCCCACCGAATGACTAGAGCACACGGTCCTCAGTCACTTCCTGAGAAGCAGTCAGCCACGACCGGGGATCAATCCGAAACCTAAGTAGGTGCCCTGGCAGAATGGAA
>NW_005362397.1:0-740 GCF_000412655.1 Myotis brandtii
AAGATACCTTCTTTAATAAAAGCCACTAAAACTTTGGACTGTTTATTACCCTTAAGAAGATCTAGCTGTTCCTAATGGGAATCCATCTCATATTCTGCCCTCTAGGAGGCAGCAGAGCTTAACATTGGAAGCCAGAGCTGTGCTATTAGAGACACATGGGTTTGACTTCCAGCACTGCCTTTATTAACTCTACAATCAGGCAATTTACTGCGAGTCTCTGAGTCTGGATTACATCTTGATAAAATAGATCCAGAAACTATCTCAGGTCGTGGACAGGATTGAGTGAATAATAATAATGCAGGTAAAGCACTGAATCCAGGGCCTGGCACGTGTAGTGAACATTCAGTAACTGTTAGCTCCATAGCTGCACAATGTGTGCCGACTGCAGCCATGCAGACAATGTAGGAAATGTCCACTTGTTGGCCTCTGTGTCCTTTCAAATATTGCTTTTAAGCGAATAGGATAGAATAATGTATATATTCTCATAGCCTTATTTTTTTCTTAATAATGTGCTATTTCTGTGTTAAAAATAAAAACTCTGGCCCTATCCAGTTTGGCTCAGTGGATAGAGCATCGACCTTCAGAATGAAAGGTCCCGGGTTCGATTCCGGTCAAGGGCATGCACCTTGGTTGCGGGCACATCCCCAGTAGTGGGTGTGCAGGTGGCGAGGTTTCTCCATTGATGTTTCTAAATCTCTAAACATCTTCCTTCCTCTCTGTAAAAAATTAATAAAATATAT
>NW_005362398.1:0-481 GCF_000412655.1 Myotis brandtii
GTGAAGTAACAACCAATCCCACAGAAATACAAAGGATCATGAAAAAATACTATGAAAAGCTCTATTCCAACAAAATGGACAACCTAGACCAGTGGTTGGCAAACCGCAGCTCTCGAGCCACATGTGGCTCTTTGGCCCCTTGAGTGTGGCTCTTCCACAAAATACCACGTGTGGGCATGCACGTACAGTGCAATTGAAACTTCGTGGCCCATGCGGAGAAGTCAGTTTTCGGCCTGGGCAAGTCTATTTTGAAGAAGTGGGGTTAAAAGAAGTGGGGGGTGTTGGTAGGGCGACAGGAGACACAGCACAGGCAGACCTTGGGATACGCAGCACGGGGGAGGCTGGCGCGATTCATGCATGAGTTGAGGATGGGAGAGTTGGAAGGGGTCGACCTCAGCGAACGTACCTCAATCAGATTAAGGACGTTTTTAGCAAAGACCAGCGTAGGAGAACCCTAATTAAGTTAATAACAATGTACCTA
>NW_005362399.1:0-403 GCF_000412655.1 Myotis brandtii
CACAACTACAGAACTCTGGACACCACAGTCACGCTTTTCCAGAACGCAGGCCTCCTGAGCACCATCACCCCAACAGATGGTTCCTGGGTGCCATTGGGAGTCCCCGCTGGGCACGCGTGATTTCAACCAAGGGCACAAGACAGCAAAAAATTGGGACACCCCTTCCATGGATGCTGACTTCTAGACACCTCAATTGTGCCTTCCCAGCTTGCAGGCCTACATCAAAAGAACCCAAATAGCTCAAGTAGGGAGCTACACTAGACTACAAAGACCAGGTGACCTGAGAGGTCACACCAGTAGCAACATACCCAAAAGAAACTGGGTAGCAAAGCAATCTGAGCTACAATTAAAACATTACAGCAAAATATGGGAAAGACAAAAAAGCAATCCACAAAGGAAAGAA
>NW_005362399.1:465-852 GCF_000412655.1 Myotis brandtii
AGAATTCAGAGTAATGGTTATAAGGATGCTCAAACGGCTGGATGACAAATACACACAACTCAATGAGAATTATAAGGAGCTGAATGAGAATGTCACCAACATGAAAAGGAACGAAGAGGAAATGAAGAACAACATAGCTGAAATAAAGAACAAAATGGAAGGCTTAAACAGCAGACTTGAAGAGGCTGAGGACTGCGTCAGCGAATTAGAAGACAAGGTAGGAAAAAACACACAAACACAGAAGTAACTGGAAAAGAAACTTAAAAAGCAAGAGGATAGCCTAAGGAAGCTTTGGGACAACGCATAACTTAACATTTTCTTAATGAGGGTACCATAAGCAGAGTAGGAGAAGCAAGGGATAGAAAACCTGTTTGCAGAAATGACAGA
>NW_005362400.1:0-2777 GCF_000412655.1 Myotis brandtii
ACACATATGTAGTACCTTAATCAATAAAGAAAAATAACATAAAATAAAATTTAAAAAAAGTAATATTACCAAATGCTTGTATCATGTTAATGGCCTGCCAGGCACTTTCTCTAAGAGTTTGACAAATATGAACTCACATAAACACCACACTAACACTCCAAGGTGACACTTTTACCATCTCTATTTTCACTCACTGAGGAACTAAAACCCAGAGATTTGAGTGATTTGATCCAGTTCACACAGCTGGATGGTGTAGTGGCTAAGATGTGTTGCCAGACATTCTGGCTCCAAAACTATGCCCTTAACCTTCTTACAGTACATTTTTTCAAATCATTCATTGGTAAAATAATGTCAGATTATGTTTCATCCAAAATAAAAGATCAAATAGGACAGGGTGTGTGGGCTTTTTATAGGAAAGAGCTAAAATTTTAAAACCTTGAAAATGCAAGATGCTGATACCATATATGCTATAACATGGCAGAGTTTGAGGAATGTAGTAGTAGTAAATTTGACAGATGAATATTCTGGCACAATGGAAAATAAAAAATGGTAGTCGGATATTTCCAAGTGTATTGAAGTGAACTGAGGATTTGAATGAACTAGTGATGCTGAATGATTATTAAGGAGTCATTTAGTCTAAACAAGTTAGGCTATTATTCAAGGGGTTGACAGTGCTGGCACTGAGACTCTGGAATAATCCAGACCTGGGTTTGCTTCCCAATCCAGTTACGTATCACAAATCCAGGGAATTTCATGTTCTTCCCTTGGCCTGTCTCCTCATACATATATTACCAATAGTATTTACCTCATTGCTAAAAATGTGAGTGTAAAATGCATAGCTTAAGGCCTGGTACACAATTAACAATCAATAAATGCTAGATATTAATACTTGTAATTAATTACAAGTATTATTAATACTTGTGATTAATTAATACTTGTAATTAATTATCATTAATTACAAGTATTTTTAATCAACAGTGAAACTATAAAATTTAATGATTATGCCCGTCCAGTGTGGCTCACTGGTTGAGCATCAACCTATGCACCAAGAGGTCGCTGGCTGGATTCCTGATCCAGGCACATGCCCAGGTTGCAGGCTCGATCCCCAGTTGGGGGCATGCAGGAGGCAACTGACTAATGTTTCTCTCTCATCCATGTTTCTCTCCTTTCTCCCTCTCCCTTCCTCTCTCTCTAAAAAAATCAACAAAAACCTATTTCTTAAAAATTTAGTGATTATTAACCTTTCTTGGTTTGACCTTAGCACTTTATAGGTGTTTGAATTTAATATGCTTCTATACATGTATCCACATCTCTTTATATATCATATGTGATATATATTATATTACACATATTAAATATATATATCCGAGGGTATGTTTTCATTAATTTTAGAGAGAGGGGAAAGGAGAGGGGGAGAGAGAGAGAGAAGCATTGCCTCCCATATATTCCCAGACTGGAGATTGGGAATGAAACAAAACCTGGGTATGTGCTTTGACTGGGAATCAAACTTGCAAACCTTCAGTGCATGAGACAACACTCCAGCCTGCTGAGCCACACTGGAAGATAATGTATTTAGTCAATTTCACCAAAAATCTGATGCAATAATGACAGACCTGGCAATGGTACCACTAAGAAGTCTGCAGGTATTAAGGTGATTTCAGATATTGGCCTCTTTCTTGGAAGACAGTTTTACTACAGTTTTCTAGCAGCTCAGACTACACATATAACCAACCAATTTACTCCTAAATGCTTGTTATAGTCAAGATGCTCTAGAGAAATAGAACTAAGAGGATGCTTATATAGATACAGGGAGAATTTGTTTTAAAGAATTGGGTCATTCGATTGTGAGGACTTGGTAAATATATGATCTAAAGGGTGGGTCAGCTGTCCAGAGAGCCTGGAAAGAGATGCAATTCAATTTTAAAGGCAGTCTTATGGGAGAAATCCTTCTTAGTCTGAAGAGGTAACTCCTTCAACTGATTAAATGAATCCCACCCATGCTATAGAGAATAATCTACTTTTTTAAAAAATATATTTTATTGATTTTTTACAGAGAGGAAGGGAGAGGGATAGAGAGTTAGAAACATCAATGAGAGAGAAACATCGATCAGCTGCCTCCTGCACACTCCCCACTAGGAATGTGCCCGCAACCAAGGTACATGCCCTTGACCGGAATCAAACCTGGGACCCTTGAGTCCCCAGGTCGACCCTCAATCCACTGAGCCAAACCGGTTAGGGCTAGAGACCCCTCTTTATGTCTACATACAAACACATGTGTCCTTCATACAAACATATATTTCTATATGTCCTATATAATAAAAGGGTAATATGCAAATGACACTAATGGCAGAACGACCAGTCCCTATGACACGCACTGACCACCAGAGGGCAGAAGCTCAATGCAGGAGCTTCCCCCTGATGGTCAGTGTGCTCCCACAGCGGGAGGTCCATTCAGCCACAAGCCAGGCTGATGGCTATGAGTGCAACAGCAGTGGCAGGTGCCTCTCCCGCCTCCTTGGTCGCACTAAGGATGTCTGACTGATGGCTTAGGCCCGCTCCCTGGGGGAGCCATCAGTTGGACATCCCCCAAGGGCTCCCGGGCTGCCAGAGGGATGTCTAACTGCCAGCTTAGGCCCAATCCCCTGGAGAGTGGGCCTAAACTGGCAGGTGAACATCCCCCAAGGGGTCCTGGACTGCAAGAGGGCATAGGCCAGGCTGAGGGACCCGCCCCCCTCCCCGAGTGCATGAATTTTCGTGCACCGGGCCTCTGATATATA
>NW_005362400.1:5277-11290 GCF_000412655.1 Myotis brandtii
TAATACTTGTAATTAATTACAAGTATTATTAATACTTGTGATTAATTAATACTTGTAATTAATTATCATTAATTACAAGTATTTTTAATCAACAGTGAAACTATAAAATTTAATGATTATGCCCGTCCAGTGTGGCTCACTGGTTGAGCATCAACCTATGCACCAAGAGGTCGCTGGCTGGATTCCTGATCCAGGCACATGCCCAGGTTGCAGGCTCGATCCCCAGTTGGGGGCATGCAGGAGGCAACTGACTAATGTTTCTCTCTCATCCATGTTTCTCTCCTTTCTCCCTCTCCCTTCCTCTCTCTCTAAAAAAATCAACAAAAACCTATTTCTTAAAAATTTAGTGATTATTAACCTTTCTTGGTTTGACCTTAGCACTTTATAGGTGTTTGAATTTAATATGCTTCTATACATGTATCCACATCTCTTTATATATCATATGTGATATATATTATATTACACATATTAAATATATATATCCGAGGGTATGTTTTCATTAATTTTAGAGAGAGGGGAAAGGAGAGGGGGAGAGAGAGAGAGAAGCATTGCCTCCCATATATTCCCAGACTGGAGATTGGGAATGAAACAAAACCTGGGTATGTGCTTTGACTGGGAATCAAACTTGCAAACCTTCAGTGCATGAGACAACACTCCAGCCTGCTGAGCCACACTGGAAGATAATGTATTTAGTCAATTTCACCAAAAATCTGATGCAATAATGACAGACCTGGCAATGGTACCACTAAGAAGTCTGCAGGTATTAAGGTGATTTCAGATATTGGCCTCTTTCTTGGAAGACAGTTTTACTACAGTTTTCTAGCAGCTCAGACTACACATATAACCAACCAATTTACTCCTAAATGCTTGTTATAGTCAAGATGCTCTAGAGAAATAGAACTAAGAGGATGCTTATATAGATACAGGGAGAATTTGTTTTAAAGAATTGGGTCATTCGATTGTGAGGACTTGGTAAATATATGATCTAAAGGGTGGGTCAGCTGTCCAGAGAGCCTGGAAAGAGATGCAATTCAATTTTAAAGGCAGTCTTATGGGAGAAATCCTTCTTAGTCTGAAGAGGTAACTCCTTCAACTGATTAAATGAATCCCACCCATGCTATAGAGAATAATCTACTTTTTAAAATATATTTTATTGATTTTTTACAGAGAGGAAGGGAGAGGGATAGAGAGTTAGAAACATCGAAGAGAAGGAAACATCGATCAGCCGCCTCCTGCACACCCCCCACTGGGGATGCGCTGGCAACCAAGGTACATGCCCTTGACCGGAATCGACCCTGGGACCTTCAGTCCGCAGGCTGATGCTCTATCCACTGATCCAATCCGGTCAGGGAGAATAATCTACTTTCTTAGACTTCATTGATTTCAATGCTAATCTCATCCAAAAAGTGTCTTCACAGAAACATACAGAATAACATTGGACCTGATTTTGGAGCACGCGGCCCAGCTAAGTTGACACATAAAATTAATAATTTTAGCTTCCCAATCCTTACAGCATATAATCTTCTAACCATCATTTTAGTGCATAGTGTTAAATTGAATAACATGTCTGGACATTCATTTGGGAGACATTATTTTTCTTTGCAGTGAACACTTTGGAGCCACAACTTCTTTCTCAGAAACATACGTCCTCTATTACTTTCCCCATTACTAGATAGGCTGTAATGATGCAATTGGGTAAAGTTAATTAATATTTTAAAATTACATACACATGCATATTTGGATTTATAGATAAGTATGGAATTTTAATCAGTGCTATTGAGACTATACTTTTTACTTAAGTGAGTTACAATAGTAAAGCACAGAGAGAATCTTTGAGCTTTAGTGAATAAGTGCTTGTTGTATTTGTTAGTGAGATTCAATTATGTAATTGTTCTGTTATGGTTTTTGCTTGAGGTTGTATTTTTAGTGAAAGCTGTTTGTTTTATTTATACTGAAAAGCATATAAAGCACATTAGGTAATAACTTGGAGATCAGTGTGTGTGTGTGTGTGTGTGTGTGTGTGTGTGTGTGTGTGTGTGTAATAAAAAAGCAGCAAGCAACAGCTAAACACACAAGATACTGGACAGGGGGAGGCAGTTCTGGGATATTATCAAGCAAAGTAAACATGGGTATGGTTGTTAGGCAGATTTAAGTTCCTGCCTTCTCCATTTACAAATTTCCAGATTAGTCACCCTTATCTTCTTGGTACAAGAGGGAAACATCCTTACAAATGGAGATGTCCCTTATGAATGTAAATTTATCTTACAAAGGGTAACTTCTCCCTTTGTAGAGCTTTTCCTATATCTACTGTTTCTGAAAAATAATCAGCCTAAAATAATCCCTATGTCAAAGGGACATATTTTGGTGTGACAAGTTCTGCTCTTGTTCAGCATAATCAAAGCTCATTTACAAAAATCAAGTGATTTTGTAAATCCTATAAGCATTATGTTTTCCACCTCTTCTGTTTTAGGGAGCAAAATTATATTCAAAAATTAAGATTGTTTTGCCAGTATTTAACACAGATTTGTTATTGGGGAAGTTGGGGTATCCCTTTCCCCCACTGAGTGCTGGGGTGGAGTCCGTATGATTTCTCAAGAAAAAGAATTTTCTGAGACCCTCGGGGGAGGATGAGTGATTTTTACATGCATGGAATTACATTCCTGGCTTTCCTAAGTCCCATTTCTCTTCATCCAGTCCTGGGAAAGTGTTCATTGTGGTTCCAGTAGAGCTAAAAGCAAAGCCAGTATCCAGAGTTTCCTTTCCATATTGCAGCCGGGTCCACAGCATCAGGCTAGTAGCAGTCCATTAGTCTCCTTTGGGGTCCAAGAGGCTGTGGGCCATGTGGGTGAATGCAGGCAGCAGGAGCGTGAGTGCCCCCAAGTCGGGAGTCAACTGAAAGGAACCAAGAGAGTGAATTCCTTTGTTCGGGGAATTAAGCATCCAAATCTTCTGGAGCTTGCAGTGACCACACCCATTCTGGCCAATGACCTCTGCCCTCAGAAGTGACCTTTACTAGTCCCCCAGCTTTACTGGGCACGGGCCTGTCTCTCCCCTACCTAGTCCCTTTCCCCAGTGATCTGCAGGGGGATAGACCAGTGGCTCCTGGAGTGTAAAACTGCAGCTTCCTGGCAAAGCTGCCCTAGTGACATGCCTATAATTGTTGGCCTTCCCTTTGCTCCTTTCCTGTTGTTAATAACTAGGTTAATTGCAATGGCATCAAATTCACTGCGGAAAGTATAATGATTTCACAAGCCAATAATAGCAAGCAGGATAATGTCTCCTAATAAGCCAATAAAAAATAGCATTCTTCAAAACAATGAAGGATTAATTACACTATTGTTCTAGGCCAGGGGAGATTAAAAAAAAAAACAACAACAACACTGAAGTCTGAATTTAATTAAGGTGTAACTTGATACCGGTTGATCCTAGGGTGAGACAGCTTAGCCCACAGAGAGCTGAGGTCCAGCTGCCAGAGCAAAAAGTAAAATTTCATTGTTGCCATAGAGCGCCTTGCTGGGGCAGGATAGCACCAATGCTGATAGGCAAGCTGATTTCATTTGCAGGATCGCTATGGTGTGCTTACCATGGCAGAGCTAACGCCCCAAAACTCAGCAGAGTCACCTTGCTCAGACTGAATCTACCCAAAAGTCCTAACAAACTCTCAGTATTTATAATCCAAATGTCCCCTTGCCATAGTTGCTTCTGAGATGTTTTTCATTGATAAGCCCCTAGCTATGTTCTTCAATGGCTGAGCTGCTGTGTGTTTATCAAGAATAAAAGATGAAATGATGACATCTTGAGAAGTCTTACTTTGCATTTATATCAAAACAACTTTAACACTTAAACACTATTTCATTTTTGTCAGAAAGAAGTGGATTTGAAATCACATCCAAAACACCACCTTAATTTTTTCATATTAGGTAGAACTCTGATCCAATAAGAAAACCTATTTTTTAAGTAGTTGATTATATAATTTGTATCTATATTTGCTAAGATAATACAACCTTCATTGTTTAGAATCCCAATGAAATGCTTTGCTATTGCATGATCATTGAGTGTTATTCTTGAATACTAGAATCTAAAACTTCTACCATACCACATGTCATTCATAATGTAATGTAGTCGGTAATGGATATGAGAGAGCACATTGATTTTCAGTGGAGAAAGTCTGATCTCACTTGTATGCAAAGCGATTAATTGTCAGATACTCAGTGTGCCCTGCATAAATGCTTTCTATTTCAACCACTAATGAAGGCTTCCTTTTGAGACCAATTAAATAGGGTGGCAGAATGATAAGTTAATTTAAAGTCATTGTCCACCTGTTTTACACGTGCATAGGAGATAACACTTTGTTCTGTAGCATTCTGTGTGATTTCTTGAAGTTGTTTACATCATGTCTTTATATGAATTCTTTAATTTTTAAGAATTTTTAGAGCATATTACAACACAAAGAGTTTTTCATTATATAAACACTTTTGAAACTTTTATATTCTTATTTTCTTGTTTTATATTCTGTTCATTATAAAGGGTTTGGGAAAAACAGAGGCAAAATACCAATTGGAGATTGTCAGGTTATAATGAAGATCAAAATAAACAATTTAGTCACACATACAAATAAATATACATATTTACATATGCACACATTGTCAATTGATATGAGTGTTATGCCCAGATTTCAGGATCCCCAAGAAACCACATCAGGGAGCCAGCCAGTCCGATGTAAAAGCATAAGAGTCTTTATTCGAGCTAGCTCGGCTCCCCCACCTTGCCGACACAGCGACAGGAAGCAGAGAGAGATAACTCTGTGTGGAGACGGGTTTTATAGGTGGGGGTTGGAGTAAGGGGAGGAGAAAGGGCTGTGGCCTTGCAGATTGGCCAGGAGCAAGTTGGTGTCTTGTTCCTGGGTGTGGCTAGCAGAGGCTTAGACTTCCGGGAAGAAGCTCCTTGCCAAGCAGGAGGCCAAGGTAAGATGGAGGGCGTAGCCCTTACCCTGGGGCAAGATGGAGGGCGTAGCCCTCGCCCTTTCAATGAGAAGTATGTAGACAATGCTCCAGGAGCAGAAAAAAATAACAAAATTAAGTTGGGAAAAAAGTGAAGAACAAGTGATATAGAAAAGAAAATATTTGAGCTTCCTGAGACAGTCTAGTGTAGAGCGGATATTCAGGAAAGGAGGAGGGAATTAAATATAAGATTATGAATGTAAGGAAAGTGCTGATTGTGGAATATAGTGATCTTAGTATGAGGATAGGTTTTATTAGACAGTCTCTAATCACAAGCCAGTGTTATATGACATGACAATAAGTTTTACTTTATACCTACAGGCTGTGTTGAAATAGTGAGGAAAGGATAAACACAAGACTATATTTTACATTCATAAGCATCTATAATACACTTGGCATGTGTTAATTATGCTCTCAAATATTTATAACAAAACCACAATGCAATAATAGAGTTAGCACATAGCATAAAGATGCATGCTCTTTTAAAAACTTTATTAAGCATTATATACAATGTCAAAGGATTAAATTCAACAAACAATATATGCATTATCTAAAGGGTATACCTAACATTCCGATACCTAACATAATACCTAACATTCCGATATTAAAAATCATCTTGATATATAAAAATTATAGAGAAAAGACAAAGTATTTCAGTGTACTGATATCATGCAAAATGGTTATAGAAGGCTTTATAGCTAAAAATAATAAGCATTATCTTGTTCACTTTTTAAAAATAAAAAATATAAAAGCCCATAAATATTTTGTTTTGAAAAAACATTTAGGATACTTTAATTATAATAAGAATTACACAAAAGTTATATTTGACCAAGGGTTGGAAGGAAGAAATTCTTACCATAATGCTAGAATTCCATTTAACCCACTTTTAGATTATAAATTTCTAAGTTTGCAAATCAAAAGGAACTGCATCATTATATCATTGAATCAAGATAATCATCATCCTCTTTCTTTCTTTCTTTCTTTCTTTCTTTCTTTCTTTCTTTCTTTCTTTC
>NW_005362400.1:11313-37621 GCF_000412655.1 Myotis brandtii
TCTTTCTTTCTTTCTTCCTTCCTTCCTTCCTTCCTTCCTTCCTTCCTTTCTTCCTTCCTTCCTTCCTTCCTTCCTCTCTCTCTCTCTCTCTCTCTCTCTCTCTCTCTCTCTTTCTTTCTTTTCCCCACTGAGGATATTTTTTTTCCATTGATTAGAGAGAGTGGAAGAGAGAGGGAAAGACAGAGAGAAGAGAGAAATATTGATGTGAGAGAAACACATCGATTGGTTGCCTCCTGCATGAGCCCCAATCAGAGCCTAGGACTGGGAGGAGCCTGCAACCCAGAGATGTACCCTTGCCTGGAATTGAACCAGGGATCCTTTGGTCCACAGGCTGACGCTCTACCCACTAAGCCAAACCAGCTAGGGTAATCATCATCTTTTATATTAATAAAGTGGTCATCTATATTGCTTCTAAATAAATTTTTGCCATGAAATCATGCATGTACTTGGCTGAGTTCTAGTTTCTTATCACAAAACACCAATGGATACACAATGCAAATGAAGGATATTGTAATTGATAGTGATTATAATAATCTTACATATTATCATTTATTATAATAATGACATAATAAAGAAATATGCATGTGCATAAATTTAATGCACATGTATAAAGAAATGAAATTTATATAAAAAGTAAGGATAAACTATTTTTTAAATCACCAAAGTAAAATTAGCCCAAATTCTGAAATCAAACTGGAATAAAACGGCTAGATTTTTTTTCTACACATATAGATATACTTTTTAACAATAAAGAAATTTCATTTTAAAAAGTACAAAGAGCTTTCTTCTAAAATATGTGTAATATTTTTAAATGTTGACGGGTCTAAGCAATATTTTATTTTGTGTCAAGCATTTTTTTATTTTGCTAATCTACTTGACATCTTTTTTGTAATAAACTATCTTCTATTCTAAGCCTAGATAGATGGCAGTGCTTTCATTTTACTTTAGATACATAATAAAAATTTAAAAATCTGAAATTTAATGTGGAGTTTAAGTTCAGAGCTAACTCTACAGTCAGTGATCAGGTGAAATTTGAAAACTGACATTGAAAAGTTAATAGGAATTTTGAACTTTAAATGTTTCTATATTTCTAGTTGGTATATCCTCTAACCTTTGGTTCATCTGTTTATATTGCATTTTGAAGAAAAAAGATAAGAATATGAGAAATAAAAAATGTTGCTAGTAAAATGCTTATTTTTTAACTATAAAGAAACCTATAATCATTTTACATTATATCAGTACACTCAAATACTTTTTCTCTACATGTAATTTTTAAAATCAAGGTACTTGTTAATAATTCATTTAAAAAATCTGAAAATTTGGTATTTTATAATTTAATACCATTTGGATAATGCATTTTTGTTTGTTGAATTTATACCTTTAGACATTGTGTTTAATGCTTAAAAAAATTAAAAGGAGGGCTTGTATCTTTGTGCTATATGCTAACTCTATTATGGCCTTGTAGTGTGTTATAAATATTTTTGAGAACATGACAAATATGCTAAGTGTATAGATAGATGCCATTTTATCAGAAATTCATGTTTTTATATAAATGACATAAAATCCTGATGTGACTAATAGGTACATCAATATAATATGTAGTTTAACATTAAAACTGTTACATTCTTTATATATATATATATATATATTTTATTGATTTCAGAGAGGAAGGGAAAGGGAGAGAGAGATAGAAACATCAACGATGAGCGAGAATCACTGATTGGCTGCCTCCTGCATGCCCCACACTGGGGATCAAGCCTGCAACCCAGGCATGTGCCCTGACTGGGAATCCAGTTGTTACCTCCTGGATCATAGGTCGATGCTATACGACAGAGCACACTGGCCGAGAAAACTGTTACATTTGTTAAAAAAACAAAACAGCTAAACATCAAAATTCAGAGTGAAACACTATTCTTTAGGCCTAAATCCCAAACTTTCCCTATTTCTTTTTCATATATATTTATTTACTAAAGTGATAGGGGTGACATTGGCCAAAGTGAACATATGTTTCAGGTGTAGGTATCTATGTTACAAGATCTGTATATTGCATGGGGTGCCCATCACCCAAAGTCAAATCTTCTCCTGTCGTCTTATATTAGGACCCCCTGCCACCCCCCTTCCCCCTGGCAAACACCATACTACTGTTTGTGTTCATGAGTTTCAGTTTTATGTCCCATATATGAGTGAATCATATCATTCTTAGCTTTTTCTGACTGACTTATTTCACTTAGCATTATGTTCTCAAGGTCCATCCATGTTGTTGCAAAAGGTGCTACTTTCCCTATTTCTTAAAAAATTATAGATCGCCCTAGTCGATTTGGCTCAGTGGATAGAGCATCGGCCTGTGGGCTGAAGGGTCCCAGGTTCGATTCCGGTTGGGTTGTGGGCTGGATCCCCAGTGGGGAGGCGTGAGGGAGGCAGCCAATCAATGATTCTCTCATCATTGATGTTTCTGTCTCTCTCTACCTCTCCCTTCCTCTCTAAAATCAATAAAAATATATTTTAAAAAGAAAAAAAATTATAACAGATCTTTAAAATGTTGCCTTTAAAAATATGAATATTCATGAAGTCCCAAACGTAAAATTGCAATTCATTTACCATCTTTATCAACACATTTCTTTTTCTCTTTTTTTTCCCTTTCTTTCTTTTATGAATGCACTCAGTACTAAGGCAGTTATGTAAAGAATCCTTTTGATCTCTGACCTGGAATATGTACAGCCCTCTGAAAAGAAAAGCAGAAATGGAAATATAGAAGCTGAAGAGGATCTAGGGTGATAACAAAGATTACATGTCTGTCATTTTGCATGAGTCTTCGCCCAGCTTATCTCCTTCAATCCTTAGTCCATCTATCTGAAAGCAACTATGTACTCAATATTTGATCTCAGAGAACACAAAGTGAGAATAAGGAGCTATTTTTGTTTTGATTTCTAGCTCTCAATGTCTTCTTATGGTTATCTTTCTAATTATTTCCAGAGTATTCAATTGTATTAGTGGTTACATAAAGGCAAAACTGAGTCTATGCCACCTGGTATAAAAACTTAAGACAAAACAGTATGCATTCTAAATCTAAGTATTGCTCTTCTACATGTCCTTACTGTCTCTTGACCATCCGATCACCTTTTCTTTTTACTATTTTTTAAATCCATGGTAACCTCTTTAAGGTTTTCATATGTTCTATTATATCAAGAGACTCTTAACCTCCACCTCCTCTCTAACATACACCTTTTCTTCCTCACATCTCTAAAGTCATTTTTCCCAAAGCCCTACCATTCTTTGTTAATGTTCTTTGTTTTCTTTGTTCTATCTCTGAATATTATAATAGACAGATACTGGATTTCCCTGTTCTCTAATTCCCTCTTTATCATTCTTTTACTTGGTCTTTTATTTCACATTGAGGCATACCTTTCACTTGAAATTTCAAGTCTTTAATTAATTTATAGCCATTGATTTTTTTTCATTTTTCCTATTGGAATTCCTGTAATATCACTTTAGTAGTATCTTGAGAATTGGTAAACTACATTTGGTCAATATCCCTCTGTAAGTAAAAGCCTATTGTAAAAAATAGAGTACACAATTCTGATGGGCAAAAGAAAGATGGATATCTATGTACATTGAAGTGGAAAATGGCAACTAGCATTACTGATCATAAAATTATAGCCATATACTTTACTTCATTTGAGTCTGGAATAGGTAATTGGAAAGTCAAAAGATAAAATATATAAAATAATAACTTTAAAAATTTTGTCTCTTTTGCTTCTGATGGAACTTTAGAATTTAGCAAATACAGAATAATAGCAAATACAGAAAATTTTAAATTCTTGCTAATGAGTGAATTAATGAAGTTTTTATTATATTTATTTAATACTTTAAAGACCCATTTTATACTTGTTTTTACATCTAATAAGTGAAAATATGTCATATTAAGGTATATCATAATATTTTAATAATATGTAATACTTTAATTTTAAAATGTGATGTTTTTAAATAGAGGATACATAAATCAAAACTAATAATAACATTTGGTTAAATCATCTTTACTTAATGATTATTATGCCCAATTTTGCTTGTGATGTTATGAATATTCCCCCAAATCTTTAAATTTGTTTGAACATATGATTTTTAAAAACTGTATATAATTTTGTCATCAATATTACCCTTACTTTGTTAATAAAATTTTCATGTTTTTAAGTGACTTTTATCAACTTCAAATTTTGCTATGATAAATAGCAATCAGAATTACATGAATTACGCTAAAACATATTCTACTATATTCACAAATATCTTGGGTAAATTTTTCCCATGACTATTTGTATATTTGTCAAACAGGCATAAATTGCTTGGTTTATACTCAAAGCACTAGCTTATACATGCATATATAGCACCATACCATCATAAGAATAGAATAAAATTGCATGTACTTGTATTTGTAGAGGGAAATTACATGTATTTTAATTAATTTTAGTGCATTTAAATGCATATTGATTTAAAATATATTTTGATAAAAACAGCTATTTTGAGATGTAATTTTTGTCACTCATTAATTTTTGAAAGTAATTTCCAAGAAATAAGTATGCACAGTATCCAGCACATACTATTCAAAGGCAATTCTCATTACTTTTCCATGCATTTGCTGAGGAGGACACTAAAGCTTATCCTGATGTGCTTCTGTAACAGGGCTTTATAGAATACCTCAGCATGACCTTTTTGATTTGTTTGTAAACATTTGCTTTAGCGATACAAACTTTTATCCTTAAAACAAGTTCTTCCAAACAGATAATGGAAAACAGCAGCACTCTCTCATCTCTCGCCTCTCCAGTTCCTATTTGTCAGAGACAAAGACTTTCTAATCTTGAACTGATCTCTTTTTGAATTTGTCTTCATTTCTAAAAAAAAAAAAAAGGTAGAAAGTTTATTGTTTTCTTTTTGTCTTTTTGGACTATTTCTACTAAGGGAAATTAAGAGTTCTCACCAAGGATAAATGAAACTTGCTCTCTTATATCTGTCCTCACCTGCACACCATTCTGCATGTATTCTTAATATAATTTATCATATTTCTTGCTATTTCAGTATTATATGATAACCTTATAATGACC
Organism: Myotis brandtii; assembly: GCF_000412655.1. Taxonomy (NCBI): domain Eukaryota; kingdom Metazoa; phylum Chordata; class Mammalia; order Chiroptera; family Vespertilionidae; genus Myotis; species Myotis brandtii. The sequence continues at coordinate 16,407 of NW_005362400.1, forward strand.
AGGTAATTATTAATTATGGATGTGTATCTACCATATTATGATTTTATTCCTTTATGTGCGTAATTTGTTGCCTCTGAAATTACTAATACACTCATTTACTGTTTGCTTAATTTTCTACGTACCTGCAATAAAATGTACCTTAACTTTCCACCGGCACTATAACACCCCTCTCCATACATCCATCTAGTTTAGTAGTTCTGTCTATTCCTTGGAGAAAGTTCTAGTCTAGCCTAGCTTACTGTTTCTTTATCCAGTCTGTGGATGTGTTGCACAAATAATTAATGTGCTTTATTCAGGATATTAACATTATTTAATTGAGTGTTATTTTCCTTTTTCCTTATTTCCTCTTTCCTTGGATTCCCTTTATGTGTCTGTTTGCTCTGGCATCTGTGTTTCACGATGGAGGTTTTCTGCAAATGTCTGCTTAGCCTGGGTACTCTCTTCATATTTAATAGTTAGGGGGCTTCAGAGTTAAGTGGAAGTTCTGTTTAGGTTGATGGGGTTTATTGATTTTTTGCTTTATTTTGGAGTAATCTTTCCAGACCCTTACAAAAAGGATAACTTTTTAAAAAATGTATCTGTAAGTTTTTTGTCTTAGATTGAATATCAGAGAATAATTCTTTAGTCTCCCCATGTGAGATTTTAAGCCTGGCTCCCACGTATTCATTGCAAGCGGGAGAAAGTCTCTTGGGAGGTGTTCTCACCTCTACTCTGAAGATAGACTTTATTACCATTTCCACGTTTAAATCAGAGGGCCTGCAATTTCACCTGTGCTGCAGGACCCCTTCTGAGTCTCTCCAGTTCTGTGTCTTCAGAGGGGAAATTTATCGTTTCCTGTCAATGGATGAAGGAGCAATTTACCAGTCGAAAAGTGTGGTGAAGGGTGTCATGGGTCTACTTTCTCTTTTTATGGATTTCTTATGACTGCTCGTCTTGTCAGTTTCTCGGGCACCCACCAATTTCAGAGGCACTTGGCTTATCTAATTCCTGAGCCATTCTGAGAATGTCTGCCTTATTCCGTTTCCCATTCTATTTATTTATTCTCTTTCATCATTCCTCTGTTTTCTGTTTTCAAAGCTTGTTTTTTGGGGGTTTGTTGTTGCTGTTGTTTGTTTTTATTGGTGGTGTTTTGGTTTGGTTTGGTTTTCTTTTTCATTGCCTTGGTCATTCGATTTAAACCCACTATTTTCATTTTTAAAATAACAGCTTTAAACTATTGTGTTCATTCCAAAATGCTTAATGCCCTTGAATAGACTCACAGTGTTTTAATAATTTTTTAAAACTATAATCAACTACCTTGTTCTAAGATCTTAATAGGATGCAAGAAATGGAAGTTTTTATGGGATAAAAGGTACTTCTCACATCAATGACAGTTATTAATTCATTTGGGGAATTAGCATCGATTGAATTATTCACATCGTCCAAAAAATTAAGTGAATTACAAGGAAAAATGTGTTAATTTGTAAGTTTTAGAAAAATCTAAAATGCAGCATGAGTTCATGTACTCTGGCCACTCAAGCAATTTTAGAGGTTATTATGTGCTTAAGTATAAAGTAACAGTAAGCAGATACTTAAATGATAAATTAGAGTTAACCAAAATAAAAATACAGAAAGATTCTTTTAAGATAGCAAGTAAAGAATACCCTCAATCCAGAAAGGACATGGCATATTTCATCCTAAGAAGTGCCTGTGAGACTAAATCATGGAATGCATATGTGTGACAAGGGTGAAAACATGCTGGGAAAGTACAGAGGAAAAATCAAGGTATGGGGTAATACTCACGCGATAGATTATTCAATCTGTTACTATGATAATAGAAACAGTAATCTGAATAAGTTTTCAAATGCAAAGCCCTTGCACTATAATAAGCAGAAGAATGATAAAAATTAATTTTTACTCAATGAATATTGATGACATATGACTAGTGGGAGCATGAGGTAATGGCTGGAAACCAGTAAAAAACAATTATACTGACCAGACAACAGAAATTGGTGATTTGGGCCAAAAGAGTGAAATAAGAAGAGTAAAAAGTCTAGATTATTATGAAATAAAATCTACAGAGATTCATATTTCTTGCATATGGGGATAAAGGAGGAAGTGGCATCAAGGATGATAGTTTTCTAGTTTTGTTTTTGTTTTTAATCCTCACCTGAGGATATGTTTTCACTGATTTTAGAGAGATAGAGGGAGATGGACAAAAGGGAGACAAACATCTACCAGTTGGCTCCCATGCTTCACCCATCCAACCAGGGATCAAAACTGCAACCTAGGCATGTGCCCTGGCTGGGAATCCACCAGCAACTTTCAGTGCATGCTACTAGGCTCCAACCAATTGATTCACATGGGCCAGGGCTCTAGTTTTTGCAGAGATGAAGACAGAGAGAATATGAAGGAGGAGCAGCGAGAGAGGCAGGAGGACAATTGCGAGAGCACAAGGACTGTGCTACAAAGGGCAGAGTGTGTTTTGAGAAGCAGAAAAGGCCCGAAAAATATCCATCTGACTAGCTGAGAGCCAGCGACCCTGATTTCATGCAATCAGACAACCAATCCTGAATTCATTTTCTGCTTCCTACATTTTCTTTTTTCCTACTATTTTTATATCAATGAATACAAAGTGTAATTGAGAAAATTCAGTAGTATGGGGGAAAAAGTCAGTGTTTGAACACTATTGTGTACATGCATATTAGGCAAGTGTGGATAATAGTAATATTATTTTGGCTTATTTGTGCATTAATAAAAGGCCTACCTAGTTGTTTTCTAATAACCACTTTTGTTAACTAATCAGCTCTGATCAGAATATTAAAATGCTATAGTTTTAGTTTGAATACTAATGTTCCTTTCAGACATTTGAGACATCATTTAAATGATAATTTCTATTTGTAGAAATTATAGAATTATGACAAGTCACTCATTCTTGAACATAAGGAAAACTTAAATTTTTTCTCCTAAGTAGGAAAATTTTCCTGTTAAAAAAAGAAAACCACCTGAGACATCCCTTTAAAATATGAAAACCAGAAATGCATTATGAGATTTTGTTATTGTTTACAACAACAGAATGGACCAAAATCATTTGTCACACAATAAGGGATGCAGAGCCCTAACCGGTTTGGCTCAGTGGATAGAGCGCCGGCCTGCAGACTGAAGGGTCCCAGGTTCGATTCCGGTCAAGGGCATGTACCTTGGTTGCGGCACATCCCCAGTGGGAGGTGTGCGGGAGGCAGCTGATCGATGTTTCTCTCTCATCGATGTTTCTAACTCTCTATCCCTCTCCCTTCCTCTCTGTAAAATATCAATAAATTATATTAAAAAAGGGATGCAGACAGATAAAAAATAGACATCTGTTACATTAGTTTCCCCAAACTTAATTCTTTCCTAACCAGCCACCCCTTGCCTCAAAATCCAAGAGTGAAATTTATGAAATATGACACATTGCCTGGCTGGTGTGGCTCAGTGGTTGAGCATTGACTTATGGACCAGGAGGCCATGGTTCCATTTCCAGTTAAGGCCCATGTCCTGGGTTGCAGGTTTGATCCCCAGTAGGGGGCATGAAGGAGGCATCCAATCAATGATTCTCTCATCATTGATGTTTCTATCGCTCTCTCCTTCTCCCTTCTTCTCTGAAATAATATATATTTTTAAAAAAGAAATATTACATTTAATGCCACATTATATTTAATTTTATCTTAACATTTGACTTCAAACATCAATATATAATGTGCTTGGATTACAGTTTTGTATAGAGAGGCCTCATGTTAGCCCGGTGATAGTAACCTCAGTAGGCCGATTTGCCTTCATCTATCGCAGGCTCACAAGCTTTTAAAATATGAATAAAGTATATCCGTGAAAAGAAAACAAATCCTAAATACATCTGACAGCCAAAAAAAAAAAAGGCTTAGGAAAAACCTGAGTGCACATTGCATGCATCTAAAAGTTAACCTTCATAAACACCTCAAAAGTCACCTCAGAGAAGAGCCAGCAAGCAGAGAGCAATACCAGATCCTGACTCATCGCTGATGTTGAGTGATAAAACAGGAGAGAGATAAAACGTAATCAAAACTTATCCTGACTGACTGCCAGCTAACAGATTGACTGACTAAACTGTGTAGTTTTGTTTTCGTCTTCTTCTGTAACCCTAATGGAATTAACAGTGAGCAGTTGTCTTGTAGCAGGAGTGAGGGTAATTTCCATGATCTGAGTTGGAGCAGTCAGAATCATGGAGGGTCAGAGAATCATACATATTTTTGGAGACATTTTCTTGCCAGACTGTTTCTATTGGGGACCTATACCAGTATAAGGAAAGGAAGAAACGTTTTATAGGACTTGTGTTTCTTTGTGGAAACAAGAATATGTCTCTGCTTTTATTGGCTTGCACTCTGTAACTCTTTAGAATAGATTCTTATCTTGGCTAAAATAGGTCTTAGCATTAATGTATTTGTTACTTTCCTCTGAGTTAATTCAAAAGTCCTATAAAATGTTTCTTCCTTTTCTTATCCTGGTATAGGTCCCCTAAAAGTTTCCATTCTTCAATGCATCTTAATATTCTGCTCTAGTAATAAATCAGTGTTCTCATTTGCAAAGTTGTATTATTTTAATATTATCTTTTACTTTATCTTAGTTTTTTCAAAGTGCCAAGAATTAATGAAACCCATTTTCACTATTGACCTCAAAATTCTTTAGAGTTGTTTTAATTACTTACATTTTTTTCACCTCTCCTTCTCTTCTAAAGACACTGCACTTCGAGTTTTATTTTCCATTTTCACCAAGATTATTATATTTTAACTAGAGGCCTGGTGCACAAAATTTGTGGACTCGGTGTGGGGGTGTCCCTCAGCCCGGCCTGTGCCCTCTCACAGTCTGGGAGCCCTTGGGGGATGTCCAACTGCCACAGAGGTGGGAGAGGCTCCCACCACCGCCACTGCGCTTGCCAGCTGTGAGCCCGGCTTCTAGTTGTGCAGCGCTCCCACTGTGGGAGCGCACCTACACCAGGGGGCAGCTCCTGCACTGAGCATCTGCCCCATGGTGGTCAGTGCACATCATAGCGACCGGTCTTTCCACTGTTCGGTAAATTTGCGTATTAGCCTTTTATTATATAGGATTATAAATAACTTCCATGTAAATACCAGTGGCTTCCTTTCTGATACAATGTTACTCAAATTTCCACTGTAACTTGATCCAAAGATAGATCACATGTTCTTGAAAGATTTTAATATTTGTTTCAAATCCCCCCAATTTTTCCTTTCCTTATTCTATTCTGCAAAGGTTTTCTTATTTATAAGCATTTTATTTAAGAAAATTTTAAATACCTACTGATGTAGGTCCCTAAAGCAGCATCATTAAATACTTCTTTGCCATACAGCTGAGCATACTTTGATCATACTTCACAACTCTGAACACTATTCTTCACAACTCTTAACACTTATTCTATACCCTTATCTGAATTGACATACATTAAAGAACATGTTTAATCTATTTGAAATTAGAGGGCTTGTAAATCAGTAGGAAAAAAAGTTAAGGTAGAAGTATTAACTGTCAGCTTGGTATTGCAGACATTGTCTACATTTGTTTTCTATCTTGGTAAAACTAGGACCTGCTGATAATCTTAAGTAAAATGGTTTTTACTTTATGTCATTTATAACAATGCCATGAGATATGTAATTGCTATTAAATTAGCCTCCCATTCCTATTTGCAAAGAAACACTGACATTAATTCAGATTTTTACTCCCTTTATAATTAGGTTGTAGAAATCTAGAATTGTCCTTGAAGTTATTTGAGGATTTTTTTAAAATTTGAGCTATCTTCATATATGAATACTTAATCAAAGTAGTGAAAACAGACAATGTTTTAAAACCTTAATCTTAATGCTTAGTGCATGTAATAAAATATATGTAAAAAATGTTTATAAACAATACCTGAATATTTTGTTATTCTTTTTTTTAATATCCAAAATGAACTTTAAAGCCAAAGTGATGAGAATCTTGAATTTCCTTGCTAAAAGGCCTTTATCCTCAAGAATCTACAACTGTGAGAGGAGTCACTCATTTCCACATACCATATATATGATTTCCCCAATAATGGTGTTTGACTAAAGTGGTCCAGAGTGTTAGGGTGCATCCCACAGGTACCAAGCTTCTCATGAGCAGTCTCCTTCTCCAGCACTTCATCCATCGTCGGGCAGATATTAACTATAGCTGTTTGCTCATGTCTGCAGAAAACAACCCATTCCGTGAAGACCTCAGCAGCATGACTCTCATTGTAGAGAATGAGGCTTAACCTATTCTCTCCAAACTAAATTGGCGTTTGTATCCAGAAAGAGCTGGTGGCTTTACATTTACACGTCATGCTTAAACATCTGCATTGTGACACCTGAGAAAGCTTACAAAGGAAGCGAGGGTTTATGGAAATCCTGCCTATCGATCCAAGAGAGCAATTAAACTCTGTACTGATACTACCTTTCTATGGTAACAATTCAGGGACTGGCTGCAACATTATTTAGGAAATTAGGCAAGGCTCATGTTATTTCCCATCACTCATTTCCAATTCAGAAACTTTAGCTTGTGCACGTATCACTAGGTAAGTCTCTGAGCTGCTCTCAATCAATTGCTATTTTACTTCATGCTTGAAAGTGTTCCTCTCATGCTTTGATAGTCAACATAGATACCTTTTCAAACTCATGCTCAAAGTGTACATAATTTTCTACATAAAGGGTACTGACCCATAAACTTAAATCTTCATCTTTCTTACCTTCTTCTGGGTTTCCATTACCTGCAACGACCAGTTGACAACTTTTATCTAGAACAAAAGGTATCCCAGGTGTTCCTATGGTCCATAGTGGAATTCAAATTAAAGGTCACACAAGGCTTCCCAGAGTATCAATTTGGCAAGTGATTGAGGATGGGGAATTACAAGTTATACGTAGATTTGACCTAACTTGCCTCCAAGATTTCTTCACTTAATTGTCTCACTTCACTCAGGTCACGAAAACCCCTTATATAATGCTAGTATTAACCACATTGCCAAATCTACAGTTAAGGTCTCTCTCCTTTCTGTGACTCTAATTCCCTCTAATTCAACTTGTCTGGAACAGGGCACATATTTGGCTATCTCAGTCCTAAACTTTATGCCTTTTTCCCTCAGTGCTACTTTGTATGCCTTAAGAAGAATGTGACTCGGTTATTCACACCTCCTTAGAGGGTTCGGGGGGACAGTAAGAATTTCATCTCTCAGACATGCTCGGTCAGTCTCATACAGGAAAACCGCCTCCCCTGGAGAACATTTTCCAAGCACTTGCTGAGTGTCATTCTGGTTGATGGTTCCTATCCGCACCTCTGCCCGCTCCCAGCCTACAGGCACACATTGACATAATTAAAAACATTTTTTATTTGTTTCCTACTTCTACAGTAGTTTGTTATGTAGAATTCCTCTTATATTTTGTTTTTAATATTTACTTTATAACTTAGTGTGGGCTTTCAACAATCAAAACTCCCAGAACATATTACATTTTAGTAAGTGTTTCTTATTTTATTAACTGTTTTTCTACTTTCAACAGTTTTTCTGTGGCTAAGAAAAGCAGCGAGGGAGGCAGGTAGAGAGAGGATGAAAGAGAGAGGGAGGGAGGAAAGAAAGGAGGAGGAAGAAGGAAAGGAGAGAAGGGAGGAATGAAGGAATGAGGAATGAAGGAATGAGAAAAGAAACAATAGAGGCAGAAAGATGTCCACGCTACAGTGCACATCAATTGTCAGGGTCTAGGATGGTTGTGAGTTCATAGATTCTAACAGCATTGGCTATAGAAGGACTAGGAAATAAAGAGGTGTGCAGAGTTATAGGCATCATGGGGTTCTAATTTACATATTTTAGGCAACTTGAATGGATAAAATTGTATTGCACACTTTCTACCTTTGTTACAATACAATTTAATAGTTCCCTGACATTTATAAAGTATGGCTTTCCAAACAATAAAAATAAACACAATTACTTAGTGTAGAGTAACTATAAAACATTTTCCTGCCTTAATATCAAAATTAGTTCATTTTATTTAAAAAAAAGTTAATCACTGAGAATTTGGAAAGAAAACAAAATTCAGTAAATCAGTGTCAGCCTGTAGAAATGACTTCTGCTGGAAGATACGTAGCCTATTTAAACTTCATGTTGAGCACTTATCCCATTAATTTGAAGACTATAGACAGTAATTTGTGATGGTTTTAGCCTCAAAGTTCTATTTTTCTCTCGACGCATAAGGTTTGCTTTATTTTAATTATTTGGGTCATTGCCTTAATTTCCCATTTAACATTACTTGTGACAAGACCATATTTTTTTCTAAAATGTGGTCTTTTATTGAAGTTCTTCTTATTACCAACTTTAACCCTTAAGCTCTATAAGGTTTGCCTTATTTTAATTATTTGGGTCATTGCCTTAATTCCCCATTTAACATTACTTGTGACAAGACCATTCTTTTTTTCTAAAATGTGGTCTTTTAATGAAGTTCTTCTTATTACCAACTTTAACCCTTAAGCTCAGCATGCTAGGACACTGTATGTAAATAGTCACCTTAACAATGACCTTTGGCAGGATTCCAAAAGGAAGAGTAGCAGGAAGCAGTGGATGGAGCTTTGTTCCTTCAATTTTAAATGTATTTTGTACTTTAACAGCATTTGTTCTGAAACTGGAAAAAAAAGATCTTGGATATCTATCTTTTAATTTCTCTCTCCCCCCCCTTCCTCTCCTTTCTCCCTCCTTCCCTTCTCTCCTTTCCTTCTGTAATGTTTTAGAGTAAAGTTTCAAAAAGATTCAATTGTTTAAAATCATGGACTTCTATTTGCTCTTGTCTTAAAATTATTCCCTGAGCAATGCTTTAATAATTAATTATACATATCAGTTCATAAATTGGTATCAATTTAACATTTACTTCTTTCTTAAGTGTGTTTAAAATATGATAGTGAATGTTTTGCTAGAAACCAAAACACCTGTATATTTGCATTATCAAAATTGAGAAAATATAGAATGTTGTAATTCAATTAAATATGAGGTTTGGGTCAAATTAATATTCCTCAAAAAATAAAATTTTGCTTTATATTAAACTGTTCTAAAATGACATACTGATACGCCATTAGTCTTTAATCCTATTCAGCTTCAATTTTTCATCTTACACATTTTTATTGTTCCCACTTTTTGCCTTTCTGATTGATAGATGTTCATGCCCTGAGAATAGGAGTAATGAATTAATTTCTACATTTCATTCTAATTACCAATGATAAATTGCCTGGAAGAATTAAGATGTCAAACTTATTAAACTGAATTTTGGGTTTAATTTATCTGAGTTTGGATTCTCTATATTGTGACACTGAACAGCAGGAATATATTTTTAAAGTCACGAAGCAAGATTTCACAATATCTAGGGTGATGTTTACGCATCAATGGTCCAGTCTCGCTTTAGACTGTTTTTATGAGACTCAGAAATCTTTTAGGAGCAAATCTAAGCAAAAGAGAAACAAAGAATGGTGCATTTCATGTGGTTACATAGATTATGCATTCTCAAATGCTTGAAATTATCTCCAAATCTATTTTTCTCTTCTCTCCTTGATCATTACTCCATAATGAAACACTACATCTTACCATTAACTGTAAAAACACCTTCATTGTGTCCAACTGTCCCACAACCCAGGCTGTACTCAGGCCTTTACAGTACATCCCCTCTAGTCCCGCAGTGTTTCAGTTCCAGAGGTCTGTAGATACAAGTGGAGCCACACTCACACACGCAATTTGTAACTGTCTCAGGTAAAGTCTAGCCTTGGCTTGATCTGCACACGGACCCCTCTGGAGCATGAACTGCACCAAAAAGCTATCCCTGCCGAAGGTCTGGTCCAGCCTTTCTAACCACAGGTCAGGCAGCCACTGAATGAGGGTTGCTGGTGGGAGTGGAGCTTCCCTCTGAGATTTAGCAGCTGACAGGATGAGAAAATAAGCTGATGAGACTATGATTTGTATTTTTATTGTTTTAATACAATGCAATGCCTTGTAATGATGAGGGTTCAGTTTATGTTTAAGAGCATAAATGCTGAAGCAAGTGCCTGAATTAAAATTCAAACTCTACCACTTAAGGCTTGTTAGGGGCAGGTTAATTAACCTTATGTGTCATACATTTTTGAATCTTGAATACACAGATGATATTAGAATAATATCTTTATCACAGGGCACTTGTAAAGGTTAAATGACATAATAAATGTTAATAATTCAAAACTGGGTTTGACCTGAATTAAGCAGTACATGAGCATTGTCCATTGTCATTATTATTTTTAATTCTTTATAAAAATATGTGGGAAGATGGATAGATAACTAGGAAGTAAATTACCTACTCTCTCCCCCCACATTGGAGAATACTAACTATGCTTTTTTACAAAATGCTTTTATAATTAAGAATAAAGACTACATCAGCTGCCTTTTTATATATCCATATGTATAATAATTTTCAGAAATGTTTCATAGATGGTAACTGATTATTTTCTAGTTCAGCAATTGTTAATAATAGTACAATACAAATTTGCATACAATTATTCTTGAGATAGAAAGTTATTCTTTTTAATTAAATATTTAGAAGTGGAATTTCTATATCTAAAGAAAGCATTTTTATTAAATTTACTGGGGTGTCATTGGTTAAAATGATCATATAGGTTTCAGGTGTATAAAGAAAGCATATTTTAAAGTTTTAGTTGACTTGTCAGATAATTTCTGGAATATTAAACACTAATATAAATAATTGTAGACAGAATGCTTATTTCTCATCAAAATATACACTTCTTTTTTAGTATGCATTTCAAGGGACCTTCTCAAATTCCAGCTCTGCCACTTAATAATTTGCACCATTAAAAAATCTCTTATTGTTCAAGCTTTAGTGAAAATGAGAATTAATAACTACCTAATCTAATAATAGACAAACATGGTAATTGACCATACCTCCGCTATGCTTCCCATTGGCTAATCAGCAGGATATGAAAATTAACCCAACCAAGATGGCGGCCGACAGCCACGCAGCTGAAGCGAGCAGGAGGCTTGCTTGCTCCAGTGATGGAGGAAGCCAAGCTTCCTCCCTGCTGCGGCCAGGCTCTGAGCTCTACTCTAAGCAACAATGTTGCAATTATAGAAGCTAAACAAGCCCCAGATGCCTGCGTTCAGCAGGCCCTGGCCTCGGAACTGGAGCGGCAACAAAGTTTCAATTACAGAAGGTAAATAAATCCCAGAATAAAAAAAAAAGAAAAAAAGGAGAGGCTGGGAGCTTCCGTCGCCAGCTTGGACAGCCTGAAAACAGCCCTCAGCCCCTCATCCAGACTGGCCAGGCACCCCAGTGGGGACCTCCACCCTAAAGGGGGTGCGGGCAGCCTGAAAATAGCCATCAGCCCCTTATCCAGGCTGGCCAGGCACCCCAGTGGGGACCTCCACCCTAAAGGGGGTGCGGGCAGCCTGAAAATAGAGTACAAGGGTAATATGCAAACTGACCCTAACAGCAGAAAGACTGGGAATAACTGGTCACTATGACACACTGATAACCAGGGTGCAGATGCTCAATACAGGAGCTCCCCGCTGGTGGTCAGGGCGATCCCACAGGGGGAGCTCTGCTCAGCCACAAGCCAGGCTGATGGCTGCCAGTACAGCGGTGGTGGTGAGAGCCTCTCCTGCCTCCTCAGCAGCGCTAAGGATGTCGGACTGCAGCTTAGGTCTGCTCCCCGCTGGCAAGTGGACATCCCCCGAGGGCTGCTGGGCTGCCAGAGGGATGTCTGATTGCCAGCTTAGGCCCAATCCCCCGAGGAGCAGGCCTAAGCCAGCAGGTGGTCATCCCCCGAGGGGTCCCAGACTGTGAGAGGGCACAGGCCGGGCTGAGGGAGCCCCCGCCCCTAGTGCACAAATTTTTGTGCACCGGGCCTCTAGTATCATATATTATAGTAAATATTGCAATAACAAATGCTCATATAGTATTTAATATACTTTTTTCTACATAAGTAAGATTTTATTTAATTTTCCCCAATACTAGAATCCTATATTATAAAAGATTAATATGTTAAGTGTCTAGTCATTTATTCAACCAATCAAAGTGTAATATGCTAATGATATGGTAAGGCCACTCAACTGCTCGCCTTTTCATGACCTGACCACCAGGGGGCAATCGACCAGTCGACCAATTGCTATGACTTGCAATAACCACCAGTGGGCAGACAGTTGACCGGTTGACCAGTTGCTATGACGTGCACTGGCCACTAGGGGGGCAGATGCTCCAACCAGTAGGTTAGCTTGCTGTTGGGTTCTGGCCCATCTGGACTGAACGAGATGGGCCAGGCATGCCCTGGAGCCCTCCCACGGCCCCTTCCCAGCTGGCCAACCTCCCACATCCCTCCCAGCCCCAATCATGCACCAGTGGGGTCCCTTGGCCTGGCCTGTGCCCTCTTGCGATTCGGGACCCCTCAGGGGATGTCAGAGAGCCGGTTTCAGCCCAATCCCCCAAGCCAGGCCAAGGGACCCCCTCTGCACCAGGCCTCTAGTAACATAACAGCATACACTGAGACAAAATGCTCATTTAATAAATTTGGAGATGTCTGGCTGGTGTGGCTCAGTGGTTGAGCGTCAACCTATGAACCAGAAGGTCATGGTTCGATTCCCTGGTCAGGGCACATGCTCTGGTTGCAAACTTGATCCCCAGTGTGGGGTGTGCAGCCAATGGATGATTTTCTCTCATCATTGATGTTTCTATCTCTCTTCCTCCCTCTTCCTTTCTGAAATCAATAAAAATACGTTTAAAAAAATATAAATTTGGAAATGTGATGAAAGTTTACTTTCCTAATCTTAGGATGGTAGGTAATGATTAGTTTTAACAAGTTTGTTCAATTCTTATATCTATTTCAAATGTTAAAATAAAGAACCAGGACTATTTTTTTAAATTTTCTCCCAGCAGTTTCATGAGCTTGTACTTTGATAAGTATATGACTCTGTGACGGGCAGCTCAATAACATGTTCTATGCTTTCATTTACCTGTATGTCATAAACATATCATTCTAAGCGGGCCTGTCTTCAGTTGTGTTCCAAGAGTTATTTTCGAGGTTAAAATAATAGTGTTCAAAACTTTGAAGCTACATTTTAACTGGAAAGCCATATTAACATCATCCATTTCTGTAGCGTGTAAGTTCTATACAACAGGATCCAAGTTCTTATTAAAATTATACTCCCTTTCAGGGTCTTCTCGTCTGTCTTACAAAGAATAGAAAGCAGAGCACAACAGAAATGTGAAGAAAAAAGGTTGTGATGATTATCATGCAAGTTATTAACAATGTCAGGATAGCAGCCATAAAATTATGCCACAGGGAAAAACGTTGGTGATGGGATTTATCAGCTCAGTAGGCATGTAAAGCCTATTTGCTTTAATAACACATTTGAACACAAACATGGAAACATTTTGTGGTGTCAATCTTAATTTGTTTTTGGTCAAACTATATTTCTCTCTAAATTTAAAAAGATCAACAATTATAATACTTAAAACTAATTATGATAATTCACCTTATTTACTGTCCATTTAAAAATGCAGCCACCTTAATCACTGAACTCTTTCCATGCAACTACAGCCTTACTGAGAAATTCAATTTATAACAATTTGATAGCTAATACTTAAAACTAATTATGATAGTTCACCTTATTTACTGTCCATTTAAAAATGCAGCCACCTTAATCACTGAACTCTTTCCATGCAACTACAGCCTTACTGAGAAATTCAATTTATAACAATTTGATAGCTCATGACGTTCCTTAAACATATTGTGCAGTGTACCAATATTTACTGGAATATATGTGCCTTTGTACATTTATATATCTTCCTGCTAATAACTATTATTGGCATCTAAAAGAGAACACTATTTTGTTTACACTGTTCCATGACTATCAGCAATTAATTGATCATACTTTCCTATCAGTGGAAAATGTTTTTTATTTGGAACATACAGTTCAGAATCAATTTAAACTATGCCAGAAATCAGTAAGTTAAAAGTATTTGTTGTCAATTATTATAAGGGGATATAGGTTTCAGTAGAATAAACCTCTCAGGCAGCTTTTCAATAAAAGATAAAATTAAGCCATATATATATCCCTAATATGCAAATAAACCAAACAGCAGAACAATCAAACAACCGAACAACTGAACAACTGGTCGCTATGATGTGCGCTGACCACTAGGGGGCACGCGCAGAACATGGCAGGCATTGGCAGCAGGCGGTAGAGCGCAGAACATGGCGGGTATTGGTTGCAGCGGGATAGTGGAGCAGGTGAGCGGGAGCGCTAGACCAAGGCGGGGCGCCGTTCGCTGTCATTTGGGTGAGCCTCTGGTGGTTACTGAAAATTCTTTGCTCCCGCGCACCGCGGTCCCACTGGGCACTTGCACCTGCCGCTGGTGCTAGCCCCGCTTACACCCACTGCTGGCTCTGGAGCTGCTGCTTGTACCCACTGCCAGCGCCTGGCACCGGCCCCGATCGCTAGGCGCCATCAGTGGGTGCGAGCGGTAGCTGCTGGCCCCAATCACCGCTCAGGGCTTCTCCACCTCCCCTTACTCCTGAGGCATGATCGGGGCTGGCAGCTTCCTCTTGTACCCACTGCTGGCAAGGGCCCTGCTCACACCTGCTGCTGGTGCTGGCCTCAATTGCTTCGGGCAGTCAGCGGATGTGAGTGGAGCCGGTGCTGTCAGTGCTTGGGAGCCATGGAGGTGGGAGCAGGGCTGCTGGCAGACAGGGGACCAGGGGCCAAGGTGGGAGGGTCCCAGTGGGGAGGAGAGGATGGTTGAGACCCGTCCTGTGCTCATTGCAGCCTTGCAGCCCACAGTTCCTTTCAAGGTGCACAAATTCGTGCACTGGGCCCTTGGTTGTTTATATAATCACAGTCTAATTGGCTGACTAACAACTCCAATCTGACACTCTTTGAGACAAAATTTCACACTTCTTTAATCTCCCATTGCCTGGAGCATGTGTCCACATTTACCCAACTGGATTTTAAATTCCATTATGATGAATATTGTTTTCCCTTTTCCTATTGATACCCTAACGTAGCTCCTTGCCTTGAAATGGGAGTTGCTAAAGCATTTCGTTTAATTTTATTGTTTTAATGGATCGATTCACATTGTCTGTGCTTATTTCCCATAACTTGTAAACGAAGTTATTAAAACACCAATTAAAATTTGTATCTACTTTATCAACCTCTGACCTCAGTGATTGATTTTTAAACTGCAATCTCTTGCTTCTACAGTGAATTAATGGAAGTGGTGAGCCCTTAAAGGAGGATGAAAAGGTCAATGAGCAGATCCCAAGAACAGTACATGCACTTCCCTCCCGCTTTATTATTTCCAAGCCCTAGACCCTCAGCATCAGGGTGCACAATCTTCCACAGCGCCTTCCCCATTCTTCCTCTCCCTAGCACCCAGAATCCGAAAGACAAAACTGAGAACTAGTAAAGACTTTTATTTCCTATAGAATGCCTCTAGGCATGTCTCTGCTGCTTTTGCTTCATAGATCCACTCTTTCTCATGGGAGTGATTTTTCTTTCTTTCTTTCTTTTTTTCCCATAAGATTTTCTCTTTTGTAAGGCACGTTTACCTCTGCTCGGGTCCCAGATTTCTCAAGTGTCTCAGGGTCTCCGTTATTGCCTTTTGTCAGTCTGAGGTTCAGGGCTCTGTTTGTGCACACACCAAGATTTCACAGAGAATGAAGCTGAGAGGTGAGAAGGTAAGTAACGCATCTGAAACTCACAGGGCATTCCGACTGAGTGCTTCTGCTCTACGGTGAAATGCAAGGGCCAGTGGACACTGACTGGTGAGAGCCGAGTATTAAGGGATTTTGTGAGCCAGCCAAGGTGGGGTATTCACGTCATATGAATGCCTACCCTCACCCTAGAGCTAATTGTTGAATCACCGCAGACACTGGGCCATGCAAGTGGATTCCTGGAAGTCCTTCTATCTAGCTAAGAGGAGAACCAGGCAGCACCATCATTCTTTAAGAAGTCTTCACAAGGAATCATAGTATGAGTCTTAATTTAATCATTACACTGAGGCCAATTCTAACTGTGAGGTTTTTGTTTTGTTTTCCTTTTGGAGAGACTGGGCAGGACAAACAGTTTCACTTTTTAACCCAATAAGTCCAGCTTGCAACCAAGAAGAGCCAATTAGTACTTCCTTCATTCCACCAGGATAGTCCCTAGCCAGGTACACAGTCAATTTGGTAAATTTTCTATTTTTCCAAGTTACTGCAGGAAAGCATTTTTGCTCATTTTTCAGTCAATATGTAGCATGGGATGCTTTTTATGTAAGTATGAATAATAATTTCCTTGTGGCTCTGCCAGCTTCTATGAATGGTCCTCTCACTACCTTTCTAATTTTTAAAAAAATTTTATCCTTGTTGAAAGTATTACCATTGCCCCCCTTTTTTCCCACCCATTGACCCCCTCCACCCTGCACTCACCCCCCCAGGCCTTCACAACACTATTGTCTGTGGCCATGGTTATGCATTTATGCATATAAGTTCTTTGGTTAATCTCTCCCCACCCCCCACCCCACCTTCCCTCTGAAATTTGTCAGTCTTTTCCACACTTTAATGTCTCTGGATCTGTTTCTTCATTAGTTTATTTTGTCCATTAGGTTCCACATATGAGTGCAATTATGTGATACTTGTCTTTCTCTGACTGGCTTATTTTGCTTAACATAATACTTTCCAGGTCCCTCCATGCTGTCTCAAAGGGTAAGAGATCCTTTTTTTAAATAACTGCATAGTATTCCATGGTGCAAATGTACCATATCACCTGCAACACAACCCCAAAGTCAATGCCGCACATTTTATTCTTACAACAGCATCAATTTTATTAATTCACTAGAGGCCCAGTGCAAGAATTCTTGCACGTGTGGGGTCCTTCAGGGTGGCCTGTGGAGATTGGGCCCCAGCTCATGCCCCCAGCCTCACAGCCCCAGCTTATACCCCCGACCTCACATCCTCACAGCCCCGCCAGGCACCCCACCTTGGCCTGGCGCCACCTGCTCACCTCCTCTACCATCCCACTACCGTCCCATTCTCCTCGGAACCCATAGGGGCCAGCAGCACCTCCACTGCCGCCCACTGCCAGTGCCACATTGCCGACACCCACCATGTTCTGTGCCGGCCCCTGGTGGTCAGCGCACAGTATAGCGAGCGGTCAAACTCTTGGTCAAACGACCACCAAGGGGACAATTTGCATACTAGGCTTTTATTATATAGGATTGCTGTGAAAAAAATCAAGTAAAAACCTTAGTGACTTAGAACAACTAGTTTCTCATCTTACATGATTCTATGAGTTAGCTGGGTAATTCTCAGACATGTGGCTAGAACAGCCGTGGGCAAACTATGGCCCGCGGGCCGGATCCAGCCTGTTTGAAATGAATAAAACTAAAAAAAAAAAAAGACAGTACCCTTTTATGTAATGATGTTTACTTTGAATTTATATTAGTTCACACAACCACTCCATCCATGCTTTTGTTCCGGCCCTCCGGTCCAGTTTAAGAACCCATTGTGACCCTCGAGTCAAAAAGTTTGCCCACCCCTGGGCTAGAATGAAAGTTTCCACATGCCTTGATGCACACCTTCAGCAGTTGGTGCTGCCTGTCAGCAGGTGTGCCTGTTTTCTCTTCCATGTAACCTTCATTCTCTAATACAAGATTCAGCAACTTTTTCTGTGAAGGGCCAGGTAGCAAATATTTTAGTTATTGTGGTTCATAGGGTCTCTGTCACAAATTTTCAGTTCTGCCATCAATGAAATAATCTACCAGATGTAGTTATTTTTATAATTATAGATTATACTTTATGTAAATTATAGTCTCTAAGATCTGCATTGACATTTATTAAAATTATATGCCATATATGTGTTTAATGAAATTTTTTCAAAGTGGCAATATCTCATATTAATATTCATATATATATGTAAACTTAATATATGCTTAATATTAACTTATGCATAAATATATATGGCAAGTTATCATATTAAGGAACAAAATTTCTGGATAATATACTGTATATTTTCAGTCAAAATCTCAATAATATATCTACTATGAATTAAAATGTATGTCCATTAAAACTTCCTTTACAGAATAATTCCTTTAAATAATCATTCATTTAAACTGGAATCTGAGAGTGGCAACTTAAGCCCCTTGAGTGTGAATTATTTAGGTCTGCATCTGCTCTTACCACACATCTGATTCGTATCCTTGACACATATATGTGGTAGTTATCTATTTTATGTAGGCATTTGAGTTTGCAATTCCTGGTATATATAAATGGACAGTAATTTCTTGCTTGAAACAACTTAGTACTATTATATTTTTCTCTGGGTGAAATCACACATCTAATTTGTTTTTCCCCCATTCTGGTTTCCTCTATGCCAGACTGTCTTTGGTTTTGTCACACTGGAATTCCTTTAGTTTTTCTAATATGCAACCTACATTTATTTTGTCTGTGAACATTCCTCTACCCCATTTTTTTTCTACTTAAATTCTCCACTCCTTATATCATCGCATAGGTATTGTACCTACAACCTAAGAAGTAGTTTTTTGATAACCCAGAGACTGTAAATAATAGTAATAGTTAATGATTAATAGCAATAATTAATATTTATATCATCTAACAAAGGACCAGCCAGTGTTCTCAGCACTATTTTGCATAAACTCATTTATCCTAGCAAAATCCCTATGCAGTTAACACTACCATTATCCCCATTTTTTAAACTCAGCCTAAATTTATTTAATAAATAGTTAAAGTTACTTTCTTATTCTTATAGCTGGTAATTAAAATTTTGAGCTGGAGGTCTGGTTTGGGGACCCATGAACTTACCTCTAGTCGTTCATCATCATCATCTTAGCAATAGCATTGCCCTTCTAAAAAGTCAAGAGATAACAATAACTAAAAGAATGAGCACATATTAAGAGATTACAATGATTTGGGCTCTGTGTTAAATACGTTCTATTTATATTTTTACTTCAAGTTTACAAGAGAGCTTCAGCAGCTATGTATTATTGAGTAGAGGAAAGTAATGATTCTTTGGTGTCTTAGTGATTTCTATTATTTTTCTCAAAGACTTCAAATTTACATTGTTATAGGAAAACAAACAAACAACTTTATCTCTTTTTTTATTTTCTTTATTAAAAAGGCTGAGGTTTTCTTTCAATTCACATAGCCACTAAGACTAATGACTCGTGCTAGCTCTTACCCTCATCAATAAAAACCTTCAGCTCCAGAAGAACAGTTTCTCTACTTTCTCCATTTTTTTTTCTAAGAAAATATTATTTGTTAAAAAAACACACAATCTAGATCTAATAGTTTCACCATATATTTGTAATCATAAGATTTAAGTCAATGTTTGATACTTCTTATAGCATATTATATGAGAAGTAATGTATCAGTTAGATTATTTTTAGTTATGATGCATGGTAAGCTCTAGAGCTGTGAGCTAGCCATGAATCACATATATCTATTTAATTTTATATTAGCTAAATCTAAATAATTTAACAATTCATTTTCTTTATTGCATTTGCCATATTCCAAGTGTACAGTTGTCTCATGTAGCTAGTGGCTATCATATTAAAAATTGAAGATTGTAGAACATTCCTATCACCACAGAAAGTTTTACTGGATAGTACTGCTCAAGGATAAACACAACATAATAAATGAAGAAATTATAGTTAAAAGCCAATAAAAGATAATTTTAAAAAGGAACACTTAGAAATTCTCAATTAAATCAAGAAATGCCAAGGGAATTAACAGAATAAAACCAGTATCAATTGGTTATATGGAAATTCAGTAAAAAGTCAATGTGAAGGGGTATCCATAACATAAGTTAGGTGTTTGTTAGATCAGTGATTTTATAACTTAATTTGATTGTTTACATTCGTGGTAGTCACCAAAGTCCATGTCCACTTCAGTTCTGTGCATTTCACTGTGTGTATTTTATGATACCATAGTTTTAAAAATGAAAGTGTTTTCATCATTCCCTCCAGTTATGCTTCATTTCCCACCCTCCCTCATAGTCAAACTCCACAAGTAACCATCTAATACAGTGGTTCTCAACCTCCCTAATGGTGCGACCCTTTAATACAGTTCCTCATGTTGTGGTGACCCCCAACCATAAAATTATTTTCGTTGCTACTTCGTAACTGTAATTTTGCTACAGTTATGAATCATAATGTAAATATCTGATATGCAGGATGTATTTTCATTGTTACAAATTGAACATAATTAAAGCATAGTGATTAATCACAAAAACAATATGTAATTATAGATGTGTTTTCCGATGGACCCCAAAGGGTCGCGACCCACAGG
Source organism: Myotis brandtii (assembly GCF_000412655.1). Taxonomy (NCBI): domain Eukaryota; kingdom Metazoa; phylum Chordata; class Mammalia; order Chiroptera; family Vespertilionidae; genus Myotis; species Myotis brandtii. The sequence continues at coordinate 36,753 of NW_005362400.1, forward strand.
TTGAGAACCGCTGATCTAATAAATGTCATATCCACCACCTCTCATAAGGAGAGAAATACACTGAGCTGTCAAACCGCCCAATAATTTCATATTACCAAGTCCCTATCTCACTTGAGCCTTCATTGGTATTCTTCACAGTTGCCTATTGGTCTTTTTCCCCCCTGACATACTTTTACTCTAGCTGACCTGACACCACACATACCCTCTCTCCCCAAAACACACACACTCTTTCTCCAGCCATTCCTTCTCTGGTTATTTTTGTTTTTTCTCACATCTACCTCTGTTTTTTAAAATTTGTCCTCATTGGCAATACTGTACTTCCTTTAATCCCGGTATTCTATTTAGATTATCTCCACTATGGCTTTAAAAATAATCTTATAAACATGATATTGACTTGCACTTCCATTCTAGATATTTAGAGTCACTGATCCTATTGATTAATTGGCATGTTTGGATGTCAAACTGACATCTCAATATTATAACACTAGAGGCCCGGTGCACAAAAATTTGTGCACTCGGGGGGCGGGGGGAGGGGGATCCCCCAGCCCGGCCTGTGCCCTCTGGCAGTCTGGGACCCCTCGGGAGATAACAACCTGCTGGCTTAGGCCTGCTCCTGGGTGGCAGAGGGCAGGCCCAATCCCTAAGTGCAGCCCCCGGTCAGGCTCAGAGCAGGGCCGATTGGGGAGTTGGGGCACCACCCCGTCATGCACAGAGCAGGGCGGATCGGGAGGTTGCGATGCCACCCTCAGTCACGCTCAGGGTAGGGCCGATTGGGGGGTTGGGGCACTGCCCCCTGTCACACTCAAGCCAGGGTCGATGGGGAGGTTGCGGCGCCACCCCCTGTCACGCACAGAGCAGGGCCCATCAGG
>NW_005362400.1:38595-41459 GCF_000412655.1 Myotis brandtii
GCCGCCCATCTTGGCGACAGTTAATTTGCATATACTCACTGATTAGCCAATGTGAAGGGTAGCGGTCGTACGCCAATGACCATGTTTCTCTTTTATTAGTGTAGATATTTAAAAATGAATACTTGAGTCTCCCCTGAAGTGACCTTCTCCCAAACTACATTATTCCTCTAAATATGTCCTATCCACAGTTACTCAAGTGAGACAATCAGAAGTCATCCTTGATTTCTCCATTCATTTACTCATGTTTATTTTACCCAGTGTTCTTAATGATGGATAGATACTAGATAAGTAGATAGATTGATAGATAGGTAATTGAAAGAGAACAAAGACATATTTATATTTATGCATATTTATACATATATCATAGTTTATGCCAAGTATTATTTATAGGTGGTAAAGCTATATTCTAATAAAACATGAAAATATAATTTTAATAACATTACATATTCACTATGTTTTATTTTCACTGAGGGCCACCTTAAAGGTAATTCAATGTGATATATCTTAAATATTAAATTGAAATTATAAGGTACCATCAAGCACTAACCATAATCAACAAAGTCAGAATGTAGTATCACTACTTAGATTTTTAGAAGAAGAATGAAAATAAATATACATAAATATACAGATACATGTGTGCCTTCATATTCTCAGCCCAGAGCTGTCTTTATAAACTCATCTATTCTGGATTAATGTAATGATCAGCTTCTGTTTTCTTAACAAATGCAATATGCCATGCAATCTAGCATGCTCATAGCTCTTGACAACTAGAAGCCATTTCAGATGAAAGTAAAACTTTAAAATATTGTGGTGATATGTGAAGCTAGATAATTTCTGCTCAATAATGCAGAAAATAATGTCCATCACCAGCATAAATTATTGACTAACACCTGAAGCACATTTATTCACCCTCTAATTTATTAGTACAGTTTGCACTTTATGCCATGGTTAAATAGCATTAAGAAAATTACTAGGTTCCAAAACATAAAAATAGATTTAATTTACACCTGTGTTCCATGCCCCGTATGTTTGCTTTTATTTAGTGTGGTCGAGATCACAGAGCAATGCAATATACTGTGGCAGAAATTTTTATGGATTCAAATTACATAGGAAAAAAAAAGTTGTTTTTCTGAAATTTAATTAAAGGTTTATAAAAAGAAGACGAAATCAAGGCCTGTTTTGTTTGATATATATTTTGGTTGCATTTGCCAGAAAAATAGTTACTGTTTCTCACATGAGTAGCAAGAAAAATAAATGATGAAACCAAAATATATTGAAATTGCAAAACCATTATATGTAAAATAAAGTCAGACTATGTAGTTAAGAAAACTTGGAGCTCTTTTATATCTGTATAAAATATATAAATTTGCCAGAATAAATATTACCAATTTCTAGTTTTATTTTTCAATTGCGCTATTATTAATTAATGAAAACATTTAACACATTTAACTACTCTTACTAATACTTTCATATTCATACTTTTATATTTTCATGAAATAGATACTTTACAATAATGATTTTATTTAAATGCTTCCTTTGAGAATTGTGATAATACCTGCAGATATTTTCCCTTTTTTCTCCATTATAGAATCACTTAAATGAGATAAGATCACACAAACTAATTACTTTGTGGATACAGAAAATCAAGGTGTCTACCTAGCAAACAGTTATAAAAAATACATTAGATTAAAATGATTATTAGGTCAAAGGGAAAAATGAATTAGAAAATCGAATGGTTGCTTCCTGCATGCCCCGCAAGGGGCTGGAGAGCAAACCTGCAACTGAGGTATGTGCCCTTGACCAGAATTGAACCTGTAACCTTTCAGTTCAAGGGCTGATGCTCTAACCACTGAGAAAAACTGGCCAGAGCTTGACATCTATTATGAATTGGTTTGTTTACCCACCTGGCTGATCTGGGATGCAATGGGTGCTGGTGGAAAGTGTCACTATGGAGCCTTGATCAGTCTCAACAAGGAGAAAACATCTTTGAATCACAGTGAAGATCAAGTGATACTCTAGAAAAGAAGCTCCATTGTGATCCTGCCACCCATGGAGGGAGTCTCATCTTTACTCCCTCAAAATACACGATATCCAGAGATACACAGTGTACAGTGTACCTGTGAACCAACCACCACGCTTTGGGAGCTCAAAGGTTGCCCTGGAGAGATTCCTGCCCCTTTGGAATGAAATGATTGCTCCTGATGTATTAAGTGGCAAAACTATTCTGATACCTATTCATGGAAATAAATTTAATAAAGCTGGCATAATATCCTTGAAGACAATGTCAGAGCAGAGCAAAAGAAACTGCTTTCAAATTTAATAAACGTAACTCTTTGTTATGTTATTATCTCTATGAGTATCATACAAAAGTTGAAACCTGGCTGAGCCAATCTGTGTGTTTGCACCAACTTGAAATGTACTTGTGAAAGATGATCCCAATTCCTGTGAATACTAGATTACAGCTGTGTTGTTGCTTTTGCACCTGCTGGCCTGGAATTCCATCGCTGTGAGATCTGCAGGTTTTGGTTAATACTACACAAATGTTAATTTAGGAAAAAAGAGAATTACATAAAAATACATTTTATATAATATGTAAGGTTATAATTTTGTAAATTATACAAGTTATTAAATAAATTACATAAAAATACATTTTATATAAGGTTATAATTTTGTAAATTATACAAGTTATTAAATATATAAACTATCTGCACTAATAAAAGAGAAACATGGTAATTAGTGTACGACCGCTACCCTTACCATTGGCTAATCAGCATATCCTTATGCAAATTAACTGTCAGCCAAGATGGCAGCCGGCAGCCAGGCAGCTGGAAGCGAACATGAGGCTTGCTTGCTCCAGTGACTGC
>NW_005362400.1:41719-43724 GCF_000412655.1 Myotis brandtii
TAAAAATAAGTAAAAGAGTAAAGTGATCATATGTGGTCTTTGAGTCCTCTGGCCTTTGGTGCTCACTTTCCCCACTGCTCCTGGTTTCAAACAAGTGAAGTTGAGGCTACATGTCAGATTATTGCCCGGGAGCAGGGAGGAGAGATTGAAAACCATTGAGAAAAGAGCAAAGAAAGTTAGCATTTCCCAGAGGAAACACATTATGGTAAGAGGTGCTCTTATTTTTCACCTGTGCTGTGTGTTTTGAAGTCATTAAAGTATCTGTAGTTTGGATATTTATTTAAAATGAAAATAAGAAATGTTGAGGATAGAAACAGATAAAAGGGATCTAAACAATGTACTTTTGAGAACTTTTTATCTGTCATTTAGCCAAAAATCATATTGAAATTTAATCACTCTTAGTACTGAAATATTTTACTCTATTTCATTTATCTATTGATACCCAAAGCATATATATACTTACTGGAGGCCTGGTGCATGAAATTCGTGCACAGGTAGGGTCCCTAGGCCTGGGTGGTCATCAAGGCCAATCAAGGCCTTCAGGCTGCTGACTGGGGCCTCCCTTCCCTGGCTGCCAGCTGCTGACTGGGGCCTTCCTTTGTTCCACACCACACCCTGGTGGTCAGTGAATGTCATAGCAAGTGATTGAACTCCCAGTCTCCCAGTTGAACTCCCGAGGGGACAATTTGCATATTAGGCTTTTAGGGATATATATAGAGATTTTATTTGCTACTTACAATATGATCAGCAGAATGGCTGCATTGTTATTACCATACCATGGAGTTTGAATGAAGAATCTTTGCCTCTTCACCCTACATACTGGATCAGAATTTGTTTTTTAAAAGGATTCCATGTTGTTCATATACACATTAAAATTTGAGAAATACTTCCTGGAGTATCTTGAAGGTTCTGTAATTGCATAAATGTAAAGTTTAACTCTAAACTAAACTATATAGTTTTTCTATCTTTGCTTTCATAAGTTACATGGGTTATGTGTCACCTATAAAACTAAACAAAAATATAGCTGTGCCACATTATTGGGGACACAGTTATTCATTGGTATATTTATCAATTATAAGTCCAATTTAAATTATTTTAATGATAAAAACTAAACATATTTTTTGTAACCAATTATAATCTTGGTATATGTCCCTGGCTTTAATTCATTTATATGTCAATATATATTATGTTATAATAAATATATAGTATAGAAGAAAAATAATCATGGCTAATATATAATTAAATAGTTGATGTAACACATTTGTTGCTGTAAGAGGTGAAAAGTATGTGGTTATTGCTTTAAGAGTTATTTTTCATCAAGTTATTCTGACTCATTTGTCCTTGGTATCTTTACCCATGTTGACCACAGGAATAAGTCAAACTTCACTCTGGCAAGGTGAATGATTTATTGTTTCCATCCTGAAATTTAATACCTGGAAGTGATTGCATTGTCACAATAAACCATTCTCAGACCATCCCTCTCATCGAATGCCATATACTGAGTGTTTATTTTACAACAAAAGCCATTTAAAGTTTTGACTCAACTAATAATAGTCCTCTGAAACAGTGAATCCAGGGAGAACTCTCTTCAGTTTTTATAATGGAAACTATTAAGATTTGAGGGAAGGCCCTTATTTTAAAGCACACTTTCTACTATTGATACCATATAGCTATTATTATTTCAGTGACTGCAATGCAAATACACAAAATGTTGGTCTTATTCTCTCATCCCCTACTCTCAGTGGAAAAAGAGTAAGTCCTCAAAGGTGATCTATTGGAGTAGAACAGTGATCCTTCCCCCCTAGGAATATGATTTATCCAGGTACTTTCTCCCTAATTGAACATTCTTAGATTTTAACATTGTGAAAAAAGAAAGTAGTGAAGTTCAAAAACACACTCTTTAGTATTCTTCTATAACATTTCTTCCAGAAAATACACTTCAGAAAATATATAGCTCCCTATTATGTTAATAAAGGTCTTTTTAAAATATATATATATATTTTTT
>NW_005362400.1:45028-54921 GCF_000412655.1 Myotis brandtii
TATTAGTTAATAAAACCATATAGTTTCCAAGTGTACAATTTTATGATATACCGTATCATCTTGCATTGTGTTCCCATCTCCCAATGTCAATAACAGTATGGTGGTTACCAGCGGGAAGAGGAATGGGATTGGTAGTGAAGGGGATCAAATATATTGGGATGAAAGGTCTTTTTTAAAATGATAAAACAGTCACTACCACCCATCATAGCTACTATCTTTCTTTTTTTAAAACATATTTTTATTGATTTCAGAGAAGAAGAGAGAGAGGGAGAGACATAGAAACATCAGTGATGAGAGAGAATCATTGATTGGCTGCCTCCTGCATGCCCAGACTGGGGATCACACACGCAACCTGGGCATATGCCTTGACCAGGAATTGAACCATGACATCCTGGTTCATAGGTTGATGCTCAACCACTGGGCTACTGTCTTTCTTTACTTTGATTTTTATCAATTTCAACCATATTGTTAGCAATAAACTTAATCCGCCGTTTGTCAATTTAAATATTTTTAAGAAGTCACATTAGTTCTCAAAAACTTTAATCTCCTTTTTAATTGACAGGTTTTTTTAAAAAATTAGAAATTATTACAACAACACTTAAGCTTCATTCATTTGGCAAAAGCAAATTAGCAGGTGGAGAGAATGTGGAGTAGAGTGGAAATATCTGGCATTAGCACCCACCTCCCTCTAAGGGCTCTGAGAATGGGCTGGTCTCTAAAGCTGCAATCCATTAGTTTCAGTCCACAGAACATGCCAAGGAAAAGAATTCCCTTCATCTCCTTATTAAATCTGTCTCTTTTTGTTACTGTAAATAAAGTATTCATGCTACTATTTAAGTCCAAACTTCTCATGTGCCGTTGACACCATCCACTAGTTGCTTCTCAAAGACCATCTTTATCACCAGTTTCTCTCTTGACCTTTCAACATCATAGAAACATGTAGCACATTCCATTCAGCTACCATCTCTAGTTCTTTCCTTCTTTCCTAGCAAAACTTCAGGAAGGGGTCTATAATCAATGCTTTTTTTAAATTTTAATTTTTATTTATTTATTTTTATTTATTTTTTAAATTTCTTTATTGGTTAAGGTATTACATATGTGTCCTTATCCCCACATTACCCCCTATCCCTCCCTCATCCCCTCACACCCCTGTTGTCTGTGTCCATTGGTTAGGCCTATATGCTTGCATATAAGTCCTTTGGATGACCCCTCTCACTTACCCCCACCCTCCCCTACCTTCCCTCTGAGGGTTGACATCTGATCGATGCTTCTCTGTCTCTGGATCTGTTTTTGTTCATCAGTTTAAGTTGTTCATTATATTCCATAAATGAGTGAGATCATGTGATATTTATCCTTCTCTGACTGGCTTATTGCACTTAGCATAATGCTCTCAAGTTCCATCCATGCTGTTGCAAATGGTAAGAACTCCATCTTTTTTACTGCAGTGTAGTATTCCATTGTGTAGATGTACCACAGTTTTTTAATCCACTCATCTACTGTTGGGCACTTAGGCTGTTTCCAAATCTTAGTTATAATGAATTGTGCTACTATGAACATAGGGGTGCATATATACTTTCTAATTGGTTTTTCTAGTTTCTTGGGATATATTCCTAGAAGTGGGATCACTGGGTCAAATGGGTGTTCCATTTTTAGTTTTTTGAGGAAACTCCATACTGTTCTCCACAGTGGCTGCACCAGTCTGCATTCCCACCAGCAGTGTATGAAAAGTTTTGGTCTTCAGCCTTAATATTTTGTTATATTTACTCTACTCCTATTTAATCTTATGTAGACATGATTTTGCACACAATCTGAATGTCAATGTGTCCCAAATGCATATCTCTAACTATCAGTGAACATCAAATTCATCTTCCTTCACTCAGTATCTCAGCCATATTCCACATGACTTCACATAAACATGTCCACATTAACGTTATGACTACCAACAAACTTTTGCATCTTCCAAAATTACTTATTTCACAATTTGGCACACTTTTCTTCAGTTGTTAAACCACAGAGATAGGAGTTAGCATTCATTGCTCTTTTTTTCTTATTCCCTCCATCTAATCCATCAACAATGCCTGTATCTCAACCAAAAATATATCTTAATAATGTTAATTTTTTTTCCTCTTCCCTAACATGTGCTCTTGAACAAACTAGCATTAATAATTGTCTAGGCTAAATGCTAGCTTGCTGACCATCTTTCTGACTTTCACATTATTCACATAGAAGTTGGAAACTATTTGAAAAACCTAAGATACATTGTTTTGTTTTGTTTTTCTACCAAGTCAAAATGATCTGTTATAATAAATTCAAATCCATTGATAATAAAATACAAACGATTTTAGGCTATGAGGCCAAACATGGCATAGCCCAAGACTTAACCTCTGAAAATGTCTCCCTGAGGTTCCTCTTCACAACTCTAAAACATAGCTCCCTGAACCACTCGGCTACATTGCTTTCTTTTCTGGTTCTCAGTTACACTGAATTTATCTCTTTAGGGTCTTTATCCTGTCTTCTGCCCAAACATAATTCTGTTTAAATAAGTAGTTCCTTCTAACCATTGCCTAAACGTCACCTTCTCCACTTGGCCTTCCCCGACCATGTTCCCTGACCATCCAACATAGGGCAGTGATAAGTTCTCTCTGCATCTCTTATTTGGGTCCAGGTACCATAGCAATTATAATAACTGGTACAATTACAATTATAATGACTCAATTGTTTCACTTGTACATTGTCTCTGTTAATAGATGATCATATCCAAGAAAAGAGTAATTTTTGGTTTGGTTTGTATGTGGTTATATCCCAATACTCTTAAAAGACTCAGCGCATGCTTATTGAACCGTAAATATTAACTAAATAATTGAATAGGATACACTCAGTATGCAGGCCACAGGTGCTGTTATTCTGACCAGGTACTATGAGCAGCTATCCAACTCACAAGTAATCAAAATCAGATAAACCATTTTCTAATTGGTACATGCATTTTTCATGGCATCCACATTCAAGTGCTATTGCAAGTTGTTTGTTTGTGTGTGTGTGTGTGTGTGTGTGTGTGTTCTGATGCAGATAGTTAGGTTCAAGTTCTACTCCCCTAACAGCGAGGAATTCAATCTCAATCTTTGCTATTTTGAGTTCTTGCCTAGAGATGTAGAAAAAATATAAATAGAAAATGTGAGAGTTGTCTGGGACTTTACAATGGTCAATTTTACTCTCACCTCATTGCAGTTTTCTGACAAATATTGGCACTGAAAACTTTGGTAAGTATAGGAACAGTCTATTGCAAGAGTTTTGCCCCCAAAAAAGTTCAGGTTCAAAAACAAAACTAGGTGGTGGAAAATTATCCTAATATTTCAATTACACAAAAAACACTGGTAACTCCTAAATCAGTGTCCTAGTACCCAAACACCCAAGCTTAGCCTTTTTTTTTTTTTTTGGTAAGAGGGAAGGAAATAATAAACCCCTCACTATTTCATATTCTTACAGCAAAAAGTAACAAATAGGGACATCTATATAAATCACCTAGTAATAATTATGTATTTTAAATGTCTGGATGCAACATCCAATCCAATTGAGGTTAAAAAGCATAACATTTTTATTTTAATTTTTAATGTATATTTATTGTTGAAAGTATTACAGATGTCCCTCCCCCTCCCTTTAACTGCCTTTGCCCTGCAACTGTATAACATTTGCACATAGTTAAAAATAGTTTAAAAATTCAAGTAATATAAAAGGGTTACAATTATATAATTACATCTCCTTTCTCTACTGTTTCTAACACAGTTTCATCGTGGTATTTTCTGTAACAGAATCTTCAGTGACCTACTAGTACCATGGCCTGCAGCACAGTCTGAATTGCTCTGGCAGCAGTTAAAGCCCCCCACGGTCAGACTCCACCCAGCTCAGCCACTCCTGCCTGCATTTCTCCCCAGCAGCACTGCTCCAGCTGCTCTGGCCTTCACTGGGATAAGACCTCTGCTCTCCCTCCCTGTTCATTTCCTTGTCAGGACCAGACCCTCCTTCCCTGTCTTCCTCTCCCTGCAGTGCTCGGCCCTCTCATGAATCCTAATCTTACAGACTGTCTTGCACCTTGGGCCTGTGGCCACATGTTGCACTGTATTGCTTAGTTACGGCTCGCATCCCTTTTTAACTCTAGTTAGACACTTAGCGATGTGGGATGGAATGGGCAGTGCTGGGTAGGAGGAGAACATTCATTTCTTCCTGCCTCCCATGTCCGTCCACTGTTTAAGGCATGAGTAACCTCTTTTCTTCAGACCTATCCACTGGTCTTTGATTCCTCTTTTCTGTTCATACCTCACTCTTTTTATCCTCTTTTCTTGTTTTCTTTTGTTTTGTTTTGTTGTTGTTGTTGAAAGTATTACAGTTGTCCCTTTTGTTTGTTTGGGGTTCTCCCCCCCCCATTGGTCCGCTCCACCCACACCCGCCCCTCCCAGGCCTTCACCACTCTATTATCTGTGCCCATATATGCATATAAGTTCCCCGGTTTAGTTTTGCCCATTCATAATCATCTTCTCACTTCTTATCCCTCATCATCAAAATGTTAATGTCAGTCTTTTGATATGTATGCTTATCAGTTTTATTTTTACAATTAATACATGACTGATGCAGGCATAAGTGGTGAAAATGTGGTCTTGAGCTTTGTCTCCAAGTGCTTATTGACTGTGTGTGAACACGGGTTATAAAATAGCCGGGCTTCTTTGAGGCTACTGCCACATCTTCCAAAAGGCCAGTGACCCATGAAAAGCAGGTAAACAATGAATAGAGACCATCTGAGATATTGGGAATTGTTGCTAGTTATCACTCACACCAGCAACTATATTCTCTTGTAGCAAAACCATTGAGAAGAGGCTCAGTAATGATATCAAGTTACCAGGCAAAACCCTTGAGAAGAGGAAAAAGATGATCCCTTTAAGCAGCTGAAGCAAACATCAGTAGAAATTTACATGGGTGCCGGGATCATGTGTGCCCTAGAACCATAGCTGGTACATGGCAGGTATGTAGGTAGCATTTGTCCAGCAAGTGAGGATGTGAGCCAACAAAGGAATAAATGAATATGAACAGGCATCCCCAGCAAATATAGAAATCTGAGCAATAGAAAAAAAATGAGTAGAAAATGTGAAGTAAAAATTCACAGCATAAGACCATTTTAGAGGTGTATGTGCATGCGTGCCTGCGTATGTGTGCACATAGGCATGTTGCCTTATTGTCCACTAGTGGTTCCTCCATAAGATTGTCCTGTTCAGAACATTCCATGTGCTGTTTTTGTCGTATTTGTTTGTACTTGCTTTCATCTACTTAAATTTTACCTTTTTTAGTTTTAATTTTTAGTTTGTAATTTCTTTCAGAGGATTGCTGATAAAACTTATAAATTAATGATCATACATGCAATTGGCTTTAAAATCTCAGAAAAATAAGCTTATTTATTTTAAATACTCTTAAAATTGGACATATAACACAAGAAGTCCATAAATGATTTATATCTCTTGTCAACTTTTAATATTTACACTATCTTAGTCATCTTGTGGACGTATGTATCTATACATAATTATTTAAAATATCTAAAAGAAATGACTCACCCTTCAGGATTAAAGTTCAATGACATTTCCTTAGTAATTATATGAAGTACTAATAATTGTATTAATTACTTGGAGTGACTTATCAATTAAATGGAATAATTATCTTATAAATATGAAGCTTTTGGAGAAAGTAAAACAAATACTGTAGTTTAGACTATGTTCAAAGCCAAAACTAATGTAGACTTTTATTTATCTTTTAGTAATTTCCTTTCCATCTATTCAAAGAGACATGTATTATTTGTTATCTTAATGGCATCTTTGGAACACTGTGAATCACTGTCTATCCTTATTAAATCTTTTTTCACTTAGTGTTTTATCTAACTCAAAGAAATTGATGGGTATGATTAACAACTTAATAACAGCATTTTGTGGATTTATTAGATATAGTAAACAGAGGTCAAGACTGTTTAGTAAGCTATAGAAACAAAGAGAAAAACCATCACAATTCAAGATGAAGGGAGACCAAGGAAACAAGATCTGCTTTATTAAATGCTAGAATGACAGAGATAAGTTACTAAAAAAATAAGCTCATATTTTATATGTACACTATTGATTCATGTCATTTTATTCTTAATAAAATAGTTAAATTACATATTCACAAATAAATTGTACAACATTTTTGGATTTACAAAATGATAACAAAAGTAGTACAGAGAATTCCTGTATCCCCCACACTCAGCTTCCCCTATTATTATCTTACTAGAGGCCCGAAGCACAAAATTTGTGCAAAAGTAGACCTTCCTTCCCTGGGCTTCCCTCTGGCCCAGCTTCATCCAGCAGGATGTCCAGTCTAATTAGCATATTACCCTTTTATTATTATAGATATAGAATGGTATATGTGTTAAAATTAACACACCAATATCAATTTAATTTTTAATTAAGGACTATACTTTGTTTTTATATTTTTATTTTTTCCTAACATCCTTTTATTTTTATTCCAGGTCCTATTAAGTATACTATAATACATTTTGCTGTGAACAGGTTTCTTTGGGCTTGCTGTGGGTGTGACAATTTCTCAGACATTCATTGTTTTTTATGACATTGACAGTTTGTTTTGTTTTGTTTTTTAAATATATTTTTTATTATTGATAATATTAAGATATCTCCTGTTCCCCACCTCCTTTCCTCTGCTCCCCCAGCCTTATCCCCCAACCCAAGTCTTCACTACCCTATTGCCTATGTCCATGGGCTATGCATATCTACACTAATAAAAAACAAACATGCAAATTGACCGTACCTTCGCTATGCCTTAAGCCACGCCCACCAGCCGATCAGAGCGACTATATGCAAATTAACCCAACCAAGATGACGGCTAGCAGCCACGGAGCTGGAGCGAGCAGGAGGCTTGGTTGCCCAGTGATGGAGGAAGCCAAGCTTCCCGCCTGCCGCGGCTGGCTCTGAGCTCCACTCAAGGCAACAAAGTTTCAATTATAGAAGGTAAAGAAATCCCAGAATAAAAAAAAAAGAAAAAAAGGAGGGGCTGGGAGCTTCTGTCGCCGGGGGGCTTGGCCAGCCTGAAAACGGCCCTCAGCCCCTCACCAAGACTTGCCAGGCACCTCAGTGGGGACCCCCACCCTGAAGGGGGTGTGACCAGCCTGCAAACACCCATAAGCCCCTCACCCAGGCTGGCCAGGCATCCCAGCAGGACCCGCACCCTGATCTGGGACACCCTTCAGGGCAAACCAGCTGGCCCCCACCCGTGCACCAGGCCTCTATCCTATGTAATAAAAAGGTAATATGCAAATTGACCCTAATAGCAGAGCGACTGGGAATGACTGGTCACTATGACACACACTGACTATCAGGGGTGCAGATGCTCAGTGCAGGAGCTGTCCTCTGGTGGTCAGTGCACTCCCACAGGGGAGCTCTGCTGAGCCACAAGCCAGGCTGATGGCTGCCAACACAGCGGTGGTGGCGGGAGCCTCTCCCACCTCCTCAGCAGCACTAAGGATGTCCAACTGCAGCTTAGGTCTGCTCCCTGCTGGTAAGTGGACATCCCCCGAGGGCTGCCAGGCTGCCAGAGGGATGTCTGACTGCCAGCTTGGGCCTGATCCTCCAGGAAGTGGGCCTAAGCCGACAGGTGGACATCCTCCGAGAGGTCCCAGACTTCAAGAGGGCATAGGCCGGGCTGAGGGACCCCCCCGAGTGCACAAATTTTTGTGCACCAGGCCTCTAGTCTATAATAATAAAAGCATAATATGCTAATTATATTGGATGACCTTCTGGACAAAGCCAGGGCTGCAAGGGAAGCCTGGGTCCCAGGGTGCCAGAGGGAAGCCGGTGCCAGCAGCCAGGGGAAGGAAGGCCTACTCTTGCACAAATTTCGTGCATCAGGCCTCTAGTAAAGTTCTTTGGTTTATCTGTTCTTGTCCCCCCAACCCCATATCGAGGTATGTCAGTCTGTTCCCAAAATATATAAAGTACTTATACAAAAAGAAGATGAAGAAAACAATTAAAAAATGGGCAGAAGACCTGAATAGACATTGAGGAGTATTGGTGAAGTATTTTGAAGAATGCCTCACATTTGGGATTTGTCTAATTAGACTGTAGTAATATTTGTCTGGGGGAGGAAGAGCACAGAGATGAAGTATAATTCTTATCACATCCTGTTGTGTACATTTTATAACATTACTTTCACTTTTGATGTTGACTTTGATCAGCTGGCTATGGTGGTGCTTGTCAGGTTTCTCCATGGTTATATTACTCAATCCTCTTTCCATGTGGTACTCTTTGTATGGAAGTCGCGATGTACAGCCGACGCTTAAGGAATGGGTAGTTATGCTATACCTCGATAAGAACAAAATATATACATTCAGTATTTGGAATTTTCCTGCCCAGAAGATTTGTCTAATGTCTTTCATTTATTTACTTATTCCATGATTTATTCATTAATTTATTTTTTAATATCGACTCATGTTAAATTATTTTAAATCCCTAGTCAGGACATTCTAACATCCCTGTCATGTGTGATGCTGATGCTTGCTCTATCTCTTCAAATTGTGTTTTTGTGTTGTTTTTGCCATTTTGGATGACTTGCAATTTTTTCTGATAGATGGACATGGTGTACTAGGTCAAAGGAAGTGCTGTTAGTTGACCTTGGCAATGTGATGCTGAGGTGGGCAGGGAGGGCCAGATTCCACAGTCCTATGACAGGACTCAGCCTTAGTGAGCCTAGGCCTCTGGACCATAAACCTCACAAGCAGGGGTCCTCAAACTACGGCCCGCGGGCCACATGCGGCCCGCCGAAAACATTTATCCGGCCCGCCGGGTGTTTTTGCCGCCGCTGTGTGCATAGGAATTTGTTCATAGTTTTTTTTTAAACTATAGTCCAACCCTCCAATGGTCTGAGGGACAGTGAACTGGCCCCCTGTTTAAAAAGTTTGAGGACCCCTGCAAGTGTCCCCTCCCCTGCCTTACATAAGGCAAGATAAGACACAATGGCTAGAGTGGGCTGAAGTTAGATGTTTTCCTCCCTGAGTCAGTTAGCTCTAATAATACCCCAGGAGATAGGTTCTGGTTGACTAATCTTCATTGAGGGGTAGGCCTTAAGAACTGAGGACTCTGGGCATTTAAAAATGGTTTCTTTTCTCCTCTTCTTTATGAAAATAAGGGGATTTTTCTCTGATATTTATTATGGATGCCAGGTTGAGCTCCTGGAAGAAAATCTCACAATTTTTTGGGACAACCTCCATAACTGGGCCCCCCGGGATTTTTAGCTCTCAGACTTGTTGACACCGAGCCTCCAGAGATTCATAAATTCCAGTTCTGTTCTTTCTCCCCCAGCACTGGTTCCCCAGGCAATTTCCCATTTTGAGTCTCTTTTCCGGTAAGCCATGATTCCCTGTATTGGCCTGTTTGTCTCTCCAGTCTTGGCAGCAGAGGTTTGCCCTGTGTCCTCCCCTCTCTTACTGATCCAAGAAAAGTTTTGGTTTTGACATCTGTTAAGTTTTTTTTTTCTTTTCTTGTTGTTAGGATGAAGTAGACACTTCCAACCTCCTTACATACAGTGCTAAAAATGGAAGTCCCCTAAATTATTTTATACCTTTGGTTTGTTAACCTAAAAAATAAAAGACCAAAGTGAGAAGCAATAAACATTTATTTGAGATAAAAAGAGAATTGCAATTCTGGGAAGTACTGATATAGGCAAAAACCCAGAGTGTACCAATTAGGAGGTAAAGGCAAAGGGTATTGATGAGAAAGGGAAGTAAAATAATCTCATGAATAGAAAGAAGGAATTTATATTTGGTGATAATAAGCCAAGGGAGGAATTTCTATGGGTGCTAATGAGCTAAATTATAC
>NW_005362400.1:54967-78415 GCF_000412655.1 Myotis brandtii
TGTGGCTAATTCTAAAGAATGTTTTTAATTTTCAGTCCTATACTCAGGCTGTCTGCTTTACTGTTAGCTTTGCAAACAATAGTTTGGAACAAAATGTTGCTTTGGCCCATTCCAAAGGTTATTTTTCCCAGTTCAAACATCCCAAAATTTTGAGGCATAAGACCAAGCCAATTCCTCTGGGATTGCAGCTTCTACTCTAATTTGAAGTGTCTCTATTTATATTATGTTTCACAGGTTAGGATCCAATAAACTTTATTTTGAAGCCATCTAGGGAGCCAGCTATGTCTATATTAAGCTAAAATGAGTTCAATATGAGTTGATGTCTCCAACTTTAATCCATTAAGACATGGACTATTTTAGCTTCTTATTCTTGTTTTCTGTAAACTCACATTCCAACAGTGAGAATCCTGGCCCCATCCACCAGCAATTTACTTAATTGTTAAATTCCAGCATATGTATACAGTATATTTAGAATAGGTGCCCTATCTGCAGAATAGTCACCCATGGGAGACAACCCTATTCAGTGTTTATGAGCAGTTCCATTGCCTTTAGTCTCACAGATTCCATTTATTTCCAAAGTTGGTTAAATTGTCACTTTACTGCCCTACTGAAGTTGTTTTACTCATTTGAAATTTTAGATTATTTTGTCACATTCTGTCTTGGTATCTCTTACCTCTAAGTAAATTTTGAAAAAATTATATTCAGGCCCTGGCCAGGGGGCTGAATTGGTTAGAGAATCGTCCATTACAGGTTTGCAGGTTCTATCCCAGGTCAGGGCACATACAGACGCAACAAATGAATGCATAAATAAGTGAAACAAAAACTGGATATTTCCCTCTCTCTCTCTCCCTTCCTCTAAAAATAAATTTAAAAAATGTATATTGTTCATTAAGGTTCCTCTTTGGACTGTAGTTTCTCCAGGTTTTCACAAATGCTTACTGTGTTGAATCCATGGTTATAATATCGTGCTGAATAGTTTCTTTGCCCTAAAAGAATTTCCCATTCTTCAATGATTCATCACATCTCTTCTGAATTTGAAGAAACTACTGGTCTGATATGAACATAATTGAAATTATATATATACTAGAGGACCGGTGCATAAAATTTGTGAACTTCGGGGGAGGGTGGGGGGGTGTCCCTCAGCCTGGCCTGTGCCCTCTTGCAGTCTGGGAGTCCTCGGAGGATGTCCAACTGACAGCCTAAGCTGCAGTCAGACATCCGTAGCACCACCACTGCGTTCGCCAGCTGTGAGCCCACTTCTGGCTGAGTGGGGGGCGGGGAGACGGAAGGAGTACCGCTCAACCAGAAGCCGGGCTCACTGCTCCTTAGTGCTATCCCCGCCCCATGCCCACTGGTCAGGGGGGGCAGATTGGGAGCCAGGCTGGCCAGGGGAGGGGCCTTGGAAGGTTGAGGCTCCATGGTTGTGCCCCGTCCCACCTCTGTGGAGGCTCTGGGGCCGAGCCACCCCCTCTCCCGCCACCTCTGCAGAAGGCGCGGTGCCAAGACCAGGACCATGCAGCCCCCTCTCCTACCACCTCTGTGGAAGGGGGGGCTCCTGGACCACCATGGCTGGCCTGATGGTGCAGGCTCACTGGCCCCACCCTCCGCCCACTGGTCATTTGGCCAAGTCGGTCTGCCTTCCGGTCTAATTAGCATATTAGCTCTTTATTATATAGCATATTAGCTCTCTCTCTCTCTCTCTCTCTCGCTCTCTCTCTCTCTCTCTCTCTATCTCTCTTTAAAATATACTCTTACTGATTCAGAGAGGAAGGGAGAGGGAGAGAGATGCTATTTCAGACTGACTTTTCTCACTTAGCAATATGCATTTAAGTTTCATCCAGGTATTTTTTTATGATTTGATATCATATTTCTTTTATCACTAAATAATTTTCTACTGTATGAATGAACTACAGTTTGTAAACCATTAACATATTGAGGCATATGTTAGTTGCTTCCAGTTTTGGGTCATTATGAATAAGCTGCTACAAATATCTGCATGCAGGTGTTTGTCAACATAAGCATTCAACTCACTTGGGTAAATACCTCTGGACCATATTGCTGGATTGTATAGTAAAATATATATAATCTGGTAAGAAATTGCCTAAACTGTGTTCCAATGTGGCTTTACCATTTTGCATTCCATCTTGCAATTAATGAGAGTTTCTGTTTCTCTGTGTCATTGTCAGGATTATAGTCAGCCTTTGGATTTTAGTCATTTTTAATAGGTGTGTAAAAGAATCTCATTGTGGTTCAAATTGTTATTTGTCTAGTGATAAGTGAGATTGAGCATCTTTCTTTGTGATTTTTATTTTTGATGATTTTAATTCAGATCTTTTTCATTCTTTTACTTGTTTGTTTTCTTAATGTTGAATTTAATTGCTATCATATTTTGAAAACAAAGCTTTTTTCCAGATATGTAAATATTGTCTCTCTGTTTGTTGGTTCTCTATTTTTATCCTCTTACTAGTATCCTTTGCTGAGACACTTTAAATTTTAATAAAGACAAACATCAGTTTTTCTTCTTTGTTGAATCATGCTATTGGTATTGTATTTAAAAATTCATCACCAAGTTAAAAGTCAATTCTGTTATGTTTACTGAAGAAATTTTATAGTTAGGCCTATAAGTCATTTTGAGTTAATTTTTATGAAACCTATAAGGTCTGTGTCTAAGTTCCTTTTTTATTTTTTTACTAGAGGCCTGGTGCATGAATTTGTGCACAGGTGGGGTCCTGTTGGCCACCTGGGGTGGGGAGGGCAATCTGGACAGGGTTGGCTGGGGGGAGGGGTTGTGGGCAGTTGGCGGCTCCACCCCCGAGTGGGATGGGGGGAGGGGGGCTGATCAGAGGTGGGGCCGGCCAGAGGGAGGGGCTGCAGGCGGTTGGCCACCAGCCCTGCCCCTGATTGGGATGATGAACTCCTTTAGCTTTTTCTTGTCTGTGAAGCTCTTTATCTGGCTTTTAATTCTAAATGAGCTTTGCTGGGTAGAGAAGGGCGTGGCAACAAATATTCAGAGTGACAAAGAGCAAGGACCTGCAGCCTGGGTAACCTTCCTCTTGAAAGGACGTGGCTGCTCCAGGGACCCAGGGTTCAGTCTCCCTGAAACCCATGTCAGTCTTTGCATCAGGCGAGTGGAATCGCTGAGGCCTATTTGAGAGTCATTAAGTCTGGGAGAGTGATCTCAGAACAGTTAAAAACATGTTCCTGAAGGGATGTTATGGGCTCTCTCTCATCAAAAAGCCCACGTGTGTCTGTGCTACACCAACAGGGTTGCTTTAACACTGAAGCCTTCATCTGCAAGCCCACTGCCTCCAGGAGCTGACGGGAGGTTGAAAGTGGCCCCATAGAGGAGTCCAATGCCAGGCGACCTGGCAGGTGTCAGTGGCTTGGCCGTCTGAGCCCTGGGCATGGGGAGATGGGCTCTGACATCACCACCATGCAGAGGATTTGACAGCAGTGGCAGCGGCTTCAGAACTTGTTGCTATTTTGTTTTGTTTTTATCTCCTTTTCCCTTTAAAACTCTCTAGGTTGCATGTGTTTGAGAGAGGAGCAGCCTTTGCAGGCTCCTTGGCAGAGAGCGTGCCTTCAATCTGGGTTCACACGCAACTGGACAGAGTCCTTTTTAGAAACACGTGTGTGTCTTGCATTATATGCGCCATTACAGGTAAAGAGGGTTTTAGATTCTGGCACGTAAATATGTTTCCTGCTTATCCACAAGGTCAGGAGGCCGAGAGCAGTCACAGGCACAGCCACAGTTCTTCACTCACTCACAGGCCTCTGTCCAAGGGCGGTGATGCAGGCGCTTTGCACATGGAGGGGGGCAGTGAGCAGGGTGGGGCAGCAAACGCAGAACACGGTCATCTGTGGCCCTGCTTTTCCCAGTCCTTCTGTCTCAGTCCTGATCTTCCCGCTCCAGGTCTGTAGCATCTTCCTATTGAGTGGATTCAGGCGTCTACAGGACATGATGTTTATCACATGCTGTTTCTCCGTGTAGGTGGTCAGTACAGGGTGGGGTGGGGTCCTGAATCAGGCTTCCTTTAGCATTGTGGTGGGGGGGGGGATAGCATAAAGGTGAGAACACAACCGGTGTGGACTCCTCGCTGAGCGCCTTCTGTATAGCTTCTGTATACCTGGTGGGCGTCTCCCCTCATAAGGGGTGCCAACAGCTCAATTGCGTGCTCCCTGTGTCCGTGATCAGCAGATGGGGGGGCCAAATCAGGGGCAGGGCCAGCTAGGGGAGAGGCAGCGGGAGGTTGGAGGGGGCCGATCGGGCCCGGATCAGGCTGGTTGGCTGCCACAGTGCGTGTCATAGTGACCGGTCATAATGGTCATTCTGGTTGTTCTGCCATAATGGTTGCTGGGCCTTTATATCGATATAGATATAGATAGATATAGATATAGATATAGATAGAGATAGATATAGATATAGATATAGATATAGATAGTATAGGTATAGGTATAGGTATAGGTATAGGTATAGGTATAGGTATAGGTATAGGTATAGGTATAGGTATAGGTATAGGTATAGGTATAGGTATAGGTATAGGTATAGGTATAGGTATAGGTTTAGGTATAGGTATAGGTATAGGTGTAGGTATAGATATATAGTTATATAGATTTTTTTATATGGATGTCCAATTTTTCCAGCACCTTTGATTTAAAAGGCTACTATTTCTCATTTACTCACCTTTATTCCTTTTAAAAAACAGTTAACAAGTATGTGTTGGTCTATTTATGACCTGTTTATATTAATCCATTGAGCTATGTGCCATGAAAATCTTGAAATCAGGTAACATGAGTCCTCCAAATTTGTTTCTGTGTTGAATATTCTAGTGTGTTTTTTATAGGAATTCAGAACCAGTTTGTTAGTAGCCACAAAATAGCCTACTGGGATTTTGTATAGGATTTTAGTTAATACACTAGAGGTTCAGTGCGCAAAATTCATGCACTTGGAGGGGGGGAGTTCCTCAGCCCAGCCTGCACCCTCTTGCAGTTTGGGAGCCCTCAGAGGATGTCCGACTGATGACAGGGAGCGGGCCTAAGACATCAGTCAGACATCCTTAGCACTGCTCCCGCCACCACCACTGCGCTCGCCAGCCATGAGCCTGGCTTCTGGCTGAGCAGCGCTCCTCCTGTGGGAGCGCACTCACCACCAGGGAGCAGCTCCTGCATTGAGCGTCTGCTCCGTGGTGGTCAGTGTGCATCAGAGCGACTAGTTGTTCCGCTGTTTGGTCGATTTGCCTTTTATTATATAGGATAAGTCAAACTGAGAAGAGCAAACACCTTAATAATTTTTTTTTAAATGACCAAAAGATCTGAACAGATCTGAAAAGATCTGAATTGTGGAAATAAATGAACACAGCAAGAAACAAGATACATGATTAATGTGCGAAAACCAATTGACTTCCTATATATTAGAAATGAACAATTGAAATTTAAACTTAAAAAAAAAACAACACTCTACAATTTGCAAACACAGCCCCAATATGAAATAATTTGGCATAAACCTAACAAAATTATATAGGAGGTATTTGCAGAAAAATACAAAACAAAAAAATAAAAAATGATCTGAGTAAATGAAAAGATATTTTATGTTCATGAACTGAAAGACATAATACTTAACAATATTTTGGCTATGTTGGTTTTCTGTGTGTTTTTCTGTTTTCAATTTCACTAATTCTAATTTTGTTTTTGCTTTCTTTAGACTTCAGTCACTCTTTTTTCTCTAGCTTCCTATTTAATTTAATGGAAGTGTTATGCACATGTCAATTAGATCAAGTTGATTGATAGCGCAATTCAGGCCAAGTATATCCTTAATGATTTTCTCTGTCCTTAATTTATCAATTATTAACAGAAGACTGTTGATGTCCTCACCTAAAGTAGTGAATTTTAAACACCTACTTTCAGTTCTATCAGTTTTGCTCCATATATTTGAATACCTAGTTGTCGGTACAAACACGTTTAGGATTGTTACAAATTCTTAGAGAATTAACCTCTTTATCATTTCATATTACTTTTCTGTATCCCTGTTAATTTTCCTAGTTTGGAAGTATGACTTGTTTGAAATTAGTATGGTTAACCCAGATTTTATTTGATGCTTCATCTTTTTACTGTTAACCTATCTGGATCTAAATGTATAATGGGTTTTTATAAACAAGTTAGGCCTTCTTATTTTATATAGTTTGACAGTCTTTGTCTTGCTCTGGTATATTTAGACCATTCCTACTTAACATGATTATTTATATATTTGGATTAGTATTGACCAATTTGTAAATATATTCTGTTTGTTGCCAAAGACTTATTTTTCTTTTTTCTCAGGTTATAATTTTGCTTTCAGGTTTTATTTTACTCCTTGTATAGTTCAGGAAATGTATGACGGAGTATTCCAAATTCCTCCCTCCCATCTGTTATTATATTGCTAAAATTTATTGTACTTACCCATACACTACAATCAACCAATACATTGTTACTGTTATTTAAATAAAGTTATTCTTAGATAAATTAAAAATAACACAAAGTTTATTTTCCCTTTATGTATTCTTTTCCAGTACTCTTCCTTTATTTAGATACAAATTTTGGACAGCTAGCTGTTCCTTCTGCCTAAAGAAAAGCATGAATATGTCTTATAGGTTAATTCTGCTGGCAATTAATTCCATCAGTTTTGGTTGAGAATGTATTTTTTCTTCATTTTTCCTTTAGTATTTTTCATTCAATACTACTCTAATTCTTTCTTGTTTTGCTTGTATGTTTAATGTCAATGGTAGTTTTTATCCCTATTCCTGTTTTTGTATAGTTAATTTTGTTTGGTTTTTATTTTTTTTCAATGTTTTCTCTTTGCTTTGATTTTCTGCACTTTGAATATAATATGCCTAGATATAGGGGATTATATGCAAGGGAAGGTAGTTATTATATAATTTTATTTATTCTGCTTGGTATTATCTAAGCTTCCAGAGTGGTTTGGCATCTCTCATTATGATCTGAAAGCCCTTATCCATTATTAGTTCAGATATTTTTTTCTGCCTTTTGACCTTTCTATTTTTTCCCCACCATCTGCATGTATTTTACGCCTTTTCAAATTACTCTACCTTCCTTCAAACTTCTGTTCTCATTATTCCATTATTTTTCTCTTTGCATTTCAGTTTAGGAAATTTCCATTGACCTGTCTTCATGCTCACTCATTTTTTTTTTCTAGATTGTGTCCATTCCACTGCTGAGCCCATCAAAAGCAGTCATTATATCTGTTACATTGCTTTTGATGTCTATATTTCTAATTCTCTTGTCTCAAAATGAAAAATTGTCTTTGAACTTGTTTTCAAATATAATTGAAAAGGAATTGGTCTTATTAATCATTGTCATCCCAATAAATTTAATTTAAAATGTTTTAAAGAAAAAATACATTGTTAATATTTTAAAGTTAACATCTCTGAATTGATAACTTAAAAAATGATAAATATTGAAGATCCTCCCTAATAATTATTTGATAAGTCTGAATGTAACAAGATATGTAAAGAGAAGCAAATACATCTAAACCCTATTTCTGCATTAGTATGATGATCTCAGTGAGCAACATATGAGACTGAGACTTTGAAAAAAAACTAATATAATGGGATTAGAGAATACAATGAAAATTTGATGATATTAGTATAATTTTGTTAACATAAATTGAATTTTTGATATTTACTCTAATGGATAATGTTTCATAGGAATTACTATTCTGATATTGTTATCTGAATCTGAGTAATGTTATATCCATATTCATTGCATGTTGGGAGAGATTTGGTGAAATAATAGAGGTAGCAATCTATATTCTTATCTGAATTTTTTTTTTTTGAGAACCAGGGATTTTTAAAGGGTTGAAAATAAAAACTTTGGGTAGAATATTTTCTCCTAAAACTCTAGGAAATAGTACAGAACACACATATACTTAGAATTATCCTAATCACATCAGCAACTTTCCTTTGAAACTATTGCCTGTCAAAGATGAATGCTTTTCTTTTTAAAAAAATAATAATACAGGTTAACTTAACATAGAATTTTTATGTCAATAGTTCTTTAATATATTTACAGAATGTCAAAATCCTTTCAAAAATAGCTGAAGCAGTATGAGACTTAATGACCCTAATTTTCTGTCTTTACTTTTAACAGTTATACTCTTTGAAACTTTTGAGTATATTCACAGTGCTATTCTCAGTAAAATGGAATATGTTGAGTTGATTGAATGTCCAGAGGAACCAATTAAAGGTGGGATATTAATATTAACAGAGATGTTTCATAAATGATGGAATTATTTATTCCCTATTTTTTCATAATGCAAGAAAGATTGCTTTCCCTCTAGAGCTAAAAGCTTTTAAAATTTTTATTTATGTATTAAAGTGTGGGCTTTTTTGAAAGTGAGGATAGAATAACTCAACATGTAATCATCCTAGTTGGAAGTAGGAGAAAACGAGTCCTCCATAGGTTGTATTTAATGTGCCCATATCATAGAATCATGCAGAGAAATGTTGCCAATGGAAATTCGAAGAGAGTTTTGCACTGGGGCAAAGCTCCAGTTCAGAAAATAATACTTCCTGGTTATGAGTTTGGGATTATATTTTATAGAAATGTAAGAGAAATCATTCTACCTAAATTTTATGTCTAGGAGTTCCTTTTGAAACATCTTATATTCATTGGTTATCAAATAATGGGAGGTTACAACACATAGTATAAATACAAATTTATATATTTATATAGTAGTAGAAACATTTTTTATACCTAGATACTCTTAACTCCAAATAGGCTAAAAGATCTGTAAAAGTGAGACAACTAATACTAGAAAGGTGGCAACAAAAATTCTTATTTCAAAGAACCAAGTCCAAAACTATATTTCATAAATAACATGAATTAGAACATAACAATCATTTAAGAAAAATAGAGTACAAGTACAATGATACTTCTAAAACTATAAGTTGATTTAAAAATTCTTTCTGGAATAAAATGTGTAAATATGGATTGAGACTGTTAAATATACTTTTACCATAAAAGCCAGCAATCATGCACGCTGGTATTTACCCAAAGGAATTGGAAGCTTATGACCAAGCCAAACCATGCCCACTAATGCTTACAGCACCTTTATTACTAATTGCCCAAACTTGGAAGCAACCCAAATGCTTCTCAGTAGATGAAGAGATAAACTGCTGTGCATCCAAAGAATGGAATATTGTTTAGTACTAAAGAGAAATGAACTACCAAGGCATGAAAAGACATGGAGGAACCTTAGATGCATATCGCTAAGTGAAAGACCCAATCTAAAAAAAAGCTACATTCTGTAGGATCCAAACTACTTGATGTTCTGGACAAGGTAAAACTGGATATAGTCAAAAGATCAGCATTTGACAGAGGTTGATGGTGATGGAGGGATGAACAAGCAAAGCACAGAGAACTTTTAGGGCAGTGAAATATTCCATATGACATAATGAGGAACACTATCATTATATATTTATTTAAATCCATAAGATGTACAACACCAAGAGTGAGCCCTAAAGTAAACTATGGGCTTCAGATGATGAAGGTATGTCAATGTAGGTTCATCAATTGCAGCCAATGTCCCACTCTCAGGAGTGATGTTTATCATGGGGAAGGCTTTGCATGTGTGGAAGTATGAGGTACGTAAGACATCACTGTCTGATCCCATCATATTTGTTGTGATCCTAAAACTACTCTAAAAAAAAGTAAACCTTTAAAAAAAGGAAAAGGACTTCCATTACAAATTATTACTTGTGAGCATGGATATAGTAGGTCTGGCAAAAAAAATAGTTATATAATAAAATTAAATAGCATCTATTATAGGAAAAATAAGAATTGAAAAGAAATTGGAAAAAATACAAAGACAAAATAATATATTACAGTAGAATTGTTGTATAAAATGTGCTTGAGTTTTTAAAGGAAATCTTATTACAAATATGAATGTTTCCAGTGTGCTTAAAAATTTTTAGAAAAAAAAAATACTGAAACTTATTCAAGTTCCTTTGTGGGAGCATATTTTTTTTTATTTAATGCTTATAAACATGTAGCTTAAAATGAACTTAAGCCTGCTAAGTACAGGCAAGAAACAAACAAAACAATAATGATGCTCCTTTTATCAGATCACAAGACAGTGCACAAATATTTCCTTAAGTGCCAATTAATTACATCACAACTACATTTCATTTTGTGAACACCTGTTTAAGAAAAAAAGCCAGATCATTAACACATGTCTTTCATGTGTTGCCAGGGAGGAAAATAAGCCATCAAACTCCTAAAGAAAAGCTTATAGTTGGCTCTTCTTTTGTAAGGCAAGCGACTTGCTTAGCTTTGGTTGCCCAGGCACCCATTTCCAAGCAGCACCACCTCAGTGAAGGCTATCTTGAATAAACACATTACCAGCAGGACCAGATGAAGAGCCAGAAGCTTTTCCCTTTCCCCCACGGAGGCTCCTTTGTGTTGGAGATCTTGCTTGGATTTTGATAACTGACCATTTGAGTTACTTGTGTCCTCTGCCTGTGCTTTAAATGCTTGCTTGTATGTTTTCAGTTCACCAATAGTGCGCCCAGAGAATCCTAGGCCCCCACCCTCAATCTCAATAAAAGCAGAACCTCAGGCACCCTGACTTCTCTTTACCTGAGATCTTTTTGTGTGCCCCTGGCATGCCACACATGCTCCAAGGTCTGTAAGTCGTAAACAGTTTTTTTCATCAAAGTTTCCTAATGGTTATTATTGAAGGGCATTTACAATCATAATAATTTCAAGGGTCATTATAGTAACACTAGAGGCCCAGTGCACAAAATTCATGCATGGGGTGTGGTCCCTCAGCCCGGCCGGCCTGCTCCCTCTCAAAACCGGGACTCCTTGGATGATGCCCGACTGCCTCTCACAATCCGGGACTGCTGGCGCCTAACTGCTCACCTGCCTGTCTGCTTGCCTGATGCCCCTAACTGCTTCCCTGCCAGCCTGATCACCCCTAACCGCCTCTGCCTCAGCCCCCACCACCGTGGCTTTGTCCGGAAGATGTAAGTCTATCTGGTCTAATCAGCATATTACCCTTTCATTAGTATTGATTGGTTTAGAAAGAGGAGATGTCTGGGGGAAGCTCACTGGGAATGAGGTGGGTAGCTCCAAGTATTTATAGTCCATAGTGGTACTATTGATAGACTTAAACCAGCACAGAACAGTACTGCCTCATGCTACAAGCTTGCTAAGGCCAGCCAATCCCTAGAAAATAGAAAATTTTAGCTCATTTATAATCTATGGGACCACTGTCATATGTTGTCCTTCACTGACCTGAAGGGTGATCACAATTTTGCCACCCTGACCCTGCTCTTTTTGATATTAATTTTAAGCTGTTTGTTAAAAAACAAAAGGCTCAGAAAGAACCTTTGACCCTCCCCCCCTTTCCAGATATTAGATTTCAGAAGATTGGTGAAAATACGGATTTTAAATGAAAAACTAAGGATATACACTACAAATAAAATATACAATGCATGTTCAAAAACAATAAAATAAAAAGGCAGTAGTGGAATTACATTATACAGACAATGTAGAAGAAAAGAAAGGAACAATGACACTAATATACTTTATAGTTAAAATACCAGAAACTTAGATTTATTTACAAACTGGGATATAAAATTTTTATAACTTTCTTATGGTAGTGCAATTTTTTATAAAATCGGCCTCCCTTACCCATAGGTCTTGAGACTTTAATTATAGTAGTTAGAGAGATTATAGATGATTATACTAGTAGTTATAAGGCATTGGGTTTAATTCTATGTTTTTGTGAAATGTATAATACATTTGTTATTCCCCTGAGACAAAAGAGACTCTGCAGTATTAATTCTTTTTTTGAGAGAAGATATCCAATTCATAAAAGGCTTTTGGCAAAAACTTTAGGCACAGCAGAGATCAAATAACTATTTCAAGCTAAAGTTATCCATTTGGATGACTTACTGTGACAATTCCATTTAGCAATGGTTGTGAAAGATCTACTTATCATTCTAGTTAACAAACTGCTATGAAGAGTTATGTGTTTGAATAGATATGTATGTCCTTTGTGGAATGTTATATGATATCAATGTTTTATTAAATGTCCTAATTAATAATACTAAGAAGTCCACTTTTTTACATACTATGTTTCTTCTAAGTTTTGGCATAAAAAATTGAAGCACTTCTGTTCTCTGCAAGTATTCACTCATTCATTTGTCCTAAATAATCTCTGCAGTAATTATTTAGGTAATCCCTGAAATTTCCTGCAACTGACAGTTATAAGGCTTTGTAGGTGAAGATAAAAGGGAATTAATAAACTGTTGTTCCCTACACAAGGAAGCAGAAATATGTCACATATTATATTAACTATCAACTATTATGTTAACTATTAATTTTATCATTCATATCCCATTTTAATTTTCAGTATTGATTAACACAAAATAAATAATAAATTATTTCAGAAAATGTAAAAAGGAAAAGAGTTAAAAATTATCAGCTTACAAATTCTTTTAAATGATAATAAAGAATCAAAAAATTAATAATTAAAAGTAGCTTAAAATAATTTCAAATTAAAATAAATATATTTCTTAACATTTTATTCAATGGCTAAATGAACCTTTCAAATTTGACATTGGGAATTTCTGAAACAACAAATGTATTTGTTTTTATATCAGAGAAAATAAGATTTTTACGATATAAATAGGTTTTTATTTTATAACATTTAATGTAGTAAATGATTAAAATTTTAGAGTATTTTAAAGTACATATTGAATGAATAAGTGTTTAATGGAAAAAAATAATAATATAAACTCTGTAAAAGAAACCCCAGAAACATGGATTGAAAAACTTTTTAACATCATTCACTGTGTGTAATAAAAAAGATAAAACATTCTTTAAAAATATATTAATTTCCTTAGCAAGGTAACTCTGTTGTTAGATCATTCTGTACACCAAAAGGTTTTGGGTACAATTCCTGATTAGGGCACATACCTAGGTTGTGTGTTCTGTCCTAGGTCCAGGCACATACAAGAGAAAACTGATCCATGTTTCTCTCTCACGTCAATGTATCTCTCTCTCTCTCCCTCTCTGCATTCCTCTCTCAAGTCAAATAAAAAAAAAAATACATTAACTCAGGTGAGGATTTAAAAATACATATTCTTAAAATTGTGTTTGTTATAAAATATTAAATGTCTAAAGCAAGAAATATTAGTGATGTTGTGTGAGTGTTTAGCATTTATTAAATTAAAATAAATGCAAAGAACAGTGTAAGGGATTGGAGAGCAGAAATGGGAATATACTGTGAAACAAACTAAAATTATATAAAGGTATACTTTTGAATAATTAAACATGGATATTATCAAATCTAGGTCAATAACTAATTTTTAAAAGAAAAATAAATAAGTCAGTGGTGGAGATAATAAGGTATTTTTAAAAGTGCTCAATACAGCTGGGCCAGTGTGGTTCAGGAGTTGAACATCAACCTATGAACCAGGTCTCCATTCAATTCCCAGTCTGGGCATGTG
The DNA here is from genome assembly GCF_000412655.1 of Myotis brandtii. Classification (NCBI taxonomy): domain Eukaryota; kingdom Metazoa; phylum Chordata; class Mammalia; order Chiroptera; family Vespertilionidae; genus Myotis; species Myotis brandtii. The sequence goes on from NW_005362400.1 coordinate 68,482, forward strand.
CCCAGGTTGCAAACTCAATCCCCAATGAGGGATATGCAGGAGGCAGCCAATCAATGATTCTCTCTCATCACTGATGTTTCTATTTCCCTCTCCCTTTCCCCTTCCTCTCTGAAAGCAATAAAAATATATTTTAAAAAAGCTCAATACAAAAAATGCAGTAAAAAAGAAAAATAGACCAAGATTTAATAGAATAAATAGAAAACCAACAAATGGTAGATTTTAATCCAGTTAAAGACAAAGATAGTTTAGTTGAAATATGACAACACAGGTATGTTAAAATTTAAAATGACAGAAGACCTGCAAATCAAATAATGATCAAATGTTGATATTATAAAAAGATGACTTCAGAAAATCAACTGTAACTAAGGGAAAGGGTATTTTATAATAGCAAATAAAAAATTTAGAATAAAAATCTAGAATGTCTGTGGACTAATAAAAAGCTGGAAAAATATGAAGCAAAACTAAAAGAGAAATAGTTAAATTCATAACTATAGTTGGAAACCTCAAAAATAGTTTCTTAGTACTTGATAGAACAAGTAGACAGACTATCAGAAACTGGATAATATACTTCAGCAACACTAAAAACCAACATGACAAAGTTGAAATTTATTGACATTGCAACCTAATGTCAGAAAAAAAATCTATATCCTTCTCAAATTCACATGAAACATTCACAAGACACACTATATTCTAGGTCATAAAGCAAATCTGATTTGCTTTAAAATTAATTAAAAATAATTAAATGTATGCAAAATATTTTCTTGTACCACTTTTGAATTACACTAGAAATCACAAGGAAATTATAAATTATTGTGAATAGAGTGCAAACAAAACAAATATATAAAAATGTATGGGTTGTAGCTAATCCTGTGCTAAGAAGAAATATGTTGCATTAAAATTTTAATTAAAAAGAAAGAGAATAAATTCATGATCTAAGGTACCATCTTATTAAATGAGAAAAAAGTTCACAGAAAGTAGAAATGAAGAAATAATGGAGATAACAGAAGTATCAATGAGAGTGAATACAGATATACAATGGAAAACATTTTTTAAGTTTGCTCTTTACAAAAATCCATCATATTGTTAAACTTCCAATCATATGGATAAATGAAATGAGTTCTGTTATTTGGAATATATTACTTCCAGTTTACTGTTTCTCTTCTATTCTTTTAACAGCCTTTTTTGAAAATGAGATTTTTTAAATGTGCTCATAATACATAAAAAACAATATCTACACTAATAAAAGAGAAACATGGTAATTGGCGTACGACCGCTACCCTTTTCATTGGCAAAATATGTTGCTTTAAAATTTTAATTAAAAAGAAAGAGAATAAATCCATGATCTAAGTTACCATCTTATTAAACGAGAAAAAAAAAGTCCGCAGAAAGTAGAAATCAAGAAATAATGGAGATAACAGAAGTATCAATGAGAGTGAATACAGATATACAATGGAAAACATTTTTTAAGTTTGCTCTTTACAAAAATCCATCATATTGTTAAACTTCCAATCATATGGATAAATGAAATGAGTTCTGTTATTTGGAATATATTACTTCCAGTTTACTGTTTCTCTTCTATTCTTTTAACAGCCTTTTTTGAAAATGAGATTTTTTAAATGTGCTCATAATACATAAAAAACAATATTTAATAATAACAAGTAGATCAGACCGGCACAATTTGAGTATCAGGGAAGAATTTTGCACAAAGGGGATAAAGGAAATTTGGATGATAAAAGAATTCTATCTTTGTAAAACCCTGTGTCTAAGACTGGTATCAGATTCCTAAAGATAGAATTTGATATATATGTGTTGGACCAGGCCTCCACATCTGCTCCTGTCAAATGTAGCCGGGTACAGAATAACATATTGATATTTTTGGCTGTGAGATGGAAATGTTCTATAAAATATACCTCCCATTTGCAAGATTCATGACTTCATTAAAACTCTTTCAAGGGAAGAGAGTAAACAATCTAGTTTGAAATGGCCTATTTAAAAATAATTATAATAACTGTGGTGATAATGTAATTTCCCATAAAAAATTATAATGATAAAAAGTTTAGACATTCTTTTTAGCACAAATACAATATCTGTAAAATATATGAGGAGTAAATTTAGAAAAGTACTTAAATCTGGTATGTGTAAATCAACCCTTACCTATCTCCAGCATCTTTCTAATTTGGGATATATTAATTATCTATAGCTGTGGAACAAGTTAGTAAGACCTTGTGCAGTTTAAAATGACAACTATTTATTAACTCACACTGCCTGTGGGGCTGGAATCTGCATGTGCCTCCTTAGCTGGGGCCTTTGGCTCAGGGTCTCACAAGGCTGCCATCAACATTCTGGCTGGGCTGTAAGACTCAACCAGGGAACAAATCCTCTCCACACTCACTCAGATGGCTGTTAGCAAGCCTCTGATCCTCGCTGGCTCTTACTGGAGACATTAGCTCCTTCCCAGGTAAGCCTCTCTCCATAAAACTATTCATGGCATGCCCAGCTGGCATGGCTCAGTGGTTGAGCATTGACCTATAAACCAGGAAGTCACAGTTCGATTCCGGTCAGGGCACATGCCTGGGTTGCAGGCTCTATTCCCAGTAGGGGATGTGCAAAAGGCAGCCTACCAAAGGTTCTCTTTCATCATTAATGTTTATATCTCTCTCTTTCTCTGATATCAATAAAATATATATATATTTTTTTTAAAAAAAAAACAAAAACTATTCATGGCATGGCAACTTCCTCGGCCCAGAGCTGAGGTTGAGACAGTGAGAGAGACAGAGAGAGATTGAGAGAGACAGACAGAGAGAGAGTGAGGTCACAGAATCTCGTAACCTAGCCTCAGAAACGGCATTCTCCACTTGTGCTGTACTCTGTCCATTTGAAGACACAAAGTCCAACTCACAGGCAGGCAAGGAGTGGATATTACGAAAGAGGCAGCGAGTCATCGGTAGCCGTTTTAGAAGCTGCTTATCATACGATAATAATATTTGCTTTCAGAAATATATAATCGTCAAAAATAAACCCCCAAAGTAAAATATATGTCATCAGACTAATGGTGATCCAAGAAAGACATCAGAAATACATAAAGATGTAAGAATGTCATCAGTAATAAGAAATGCAGACACGCCTTGCATCTGTCTGAAAGAATACTTGCTTCAAAATCAAGTCCAGGAAAGGGATGACCTTTCAAATTTTCTGAACAAGACAATGCCTGGCTATTTCTTTAGGATTTTTGCTAGCAGGCAGAGGATGAAGACAACATGTAATATGTCAGAGTGAAAAAATAGGGAAAAAATGACATTACATGATGTTATTGAGCACTAATGACTACTATTACCGGTTACGACTATCTAGACTACTACACTATTCTTACTACTGCTGCTACTAGTATTAGCAATGAAAATAAAAGCTGAAATTGGTGAGTACTTCCCACGTTTGACTTTCTGTTCCAAACGCTGTACAGAGATTATATTTTATTTCACATGCATCCATTTCTATAAAGAAGTCACTATTGTATTAATAGCACAGGAAAGAATATTGTCAAGAGAAGGGATTTGGCACATGCCTGGGAAGGGGGTTTGCACTGTGGTTCCAAGTCTTCCCTTGAAACGTTGCTCTGTGGGGCTCCAATGTGTCCGTGGGACCCACACTATTTCTGGACATCCTTTTATGTGAGCGAATCACGGTAAGTTATGGTCCTTGGAGAACAGTTTCTGTTTCTTTTAGCCTTTGGTATTGAGAGGAGTTAGAAACAGGATTCGGCAGACAGGGCAAGGGGTGAAAGGAAGTAGGAAATATGGACGTGACCTGTGGAGCAGCTAAAACTGGTACAGGATTCCAGGGAGGAGAAATAGGGAAACAGACAGGAAAGCGAAAACAAGGCCAAACAGTGTGGGCAATTTGCCGCCAGCTTGAAACTAACAAACCATTATCTCCCCCGGCCAAGGACACAGAACAAATGGTTAAAAACCCCCATAATGAAAGAATGCAGAGAGGGATGATCAAGGGGAAAGGAAAAAAAAAAAAGGCTATTTTACTCCCTAAGCAGAGAAGCCAGCAGTCTCAAGGCTTGGCAAGATAAAACTGCCAGGTGTTTTCATGCATTCTGGGAAAGCCACAACAAATGTTTTTTCAAAAAGGGACCTTGAGAATTAATCTGTAGTAAAATAGTCAGCAGAGGAATTTTGAAGCCTATAGACACGAGGGTATATAACGCCTTGGGCCCCCACTCAGCCTGCTCTTCAGATTAGCTGAGAGGCTGTCTGCGCTTCATGAGCCAGATGTATAGGTTTGTTTGCTTTAATTTTCAATAAAGGTACATGCTTTAATTGCTTTCATAAATTGGCTTTTCACAACGCAGTCAAGGTCTCTCATATGAATATATTCATTTACATGAGGAGACGAGGATCGAGGTTGGGGACAGCCCTCCCCCAATGGCTCCGGGGGCTGTCCTGTCCAATAACACCTCTCTGGTGTCTGTGAGAGGTGCCTGTAACAGCCTGTCGACTTGTAGGATTCTAGAGTTATTATTCTTTTTAAAAAATCATAACATATCTTATGATTAATCATGTATTCACCTTATAAATATCCGTGTATACTGTATGTTTATTTGTTTATCATCTTTTACAAGTAAGTCATTTTTTGAGATTTTTTTTCTCCCTTTTACTTCCTAGGAGATAATGGTAATGGCCTTGCTTTGCAGGAGAGGATATGCTTACAAAGGGGAAATTTGTTCTCTGTCTGCCCTCCTCATAGACTGGCAATGCTTTCCGATTGTAAGACAAGAAAAATTGTACAGTTTGCCTCCCGTAGTCTCTATTTATCAGGCCACCTCAGATAGATCTCTACCTCAACTGCCAATAAAAGAAAAGGGAAAAAAATGTACTTTTTCAAAGTAATTTTTCAAATTGCTTCTTAAATTAAACTGAGGCATTTTCTATTCCTCTTCCATCTGTTACATGATTTTGTTATTCCTTAATTTGTTTTTACTTAATTCTCTTCTCTTTATAGTTATCATCCCAGGAAACTAAATACAAAATGAGAATATGCTATAAAATAAATTGTTATAAGTGGCAAAATGCAATCAAAATTTAGTGATTAAGTTAGAAAATTTAATAAAACACTAGAGGCCCGGTGCACAAAATTCATGCACGAGGGGAGGGTCCCTCAGCCCGTCCTGAGCCTTCTCTCAATCCGGGACCCTTCAGGAGTTGTCTGACTGCCAGTTCAGGCCCGATCCCTGCAGTTGGACATCGAGCAGTGAGACATCCCTCTTTCAATCCAGGACTGCTCGCCCATAACCACTCACCTGCCTGCCTGCTCGCTCCTTAATGCTCAGCTCGCTGTTCTTTAGCACTGCTGCAGAGGTGGGAGAAGTTTCCACCAATGCTACTGTGCTCGCCAGCCGTGAGCCCCACTTCTAGCTGAGCAGCGCTCACACTGTGAGAGCACACTGACCTCCAGGGGGAAGCTCATGCATTGAGCATCTGCCCCCAGTGGTTAGTGCGCATCACAGCGACCAGTCATTCTGTTGTAACAGTCACTTTGACTTTTATATATATATCCACTAGAGGCTTGGTTCATGAAATTTGTGCACAGGGGGGTGCAGGGGGGTCCCTCAGCCTGGCCTGCACCCTTTCCAATCTGGGACCCTTCAGGGGTTATCCAACTGCCATTTTAAACTGGCAGTCGGACATCCCTCTCGCAATCTGGGACTGCTGGATCCAAACTGCTCACCTGCCTGCCTGCCTGATTGCCCCTAACTTCCTCTGCCTTCTGGCCTGATCACTCCCTAACTGCTCTCCTGCCAGCCAGATCACCCCCTAATTGCTCCCCTGGCGGCCTGATAGCCCCTAACTGCCCTCCCCTGCCAGTCTGATCACCCTAATTGCCCTCCCCTGCTGGCCTAATTACCCCTAACTGCCCACCTCTGCCTCGGCCCCCGCCACCATGGCTTTGTCCAGAAGGACGTCCCGAAGATGTCTGGTCTAATTAGCATATTACCCTTTTATTAGTATAGATAGCTTTCATATAACATTTAACGATTGGGGCACACCCATAAATGTTAAACAGACATAAGGCATGCAATATCTGAGAGATTGAGTTAAACTATTGAAGAGATGAAATTATGTGTGCATGTTGTTTTAATTGATTTGGATATTTTAAAATATTTAACAGAGAAATCTAAAGACAAAATAAAAATTGTTACAAATATAACTGCCAAAATAATCTTATTGGCTTAACAGTAAAAGCAATAGATGCATATTGAAAGTCGATAAATGATTCTCTCTTATCATTGATGTTTCTATCTCTCTCTTTCTCTCTTCCTTCCTTTCTAAAATCATTAAAAATATCTTTTAAAGAAAATAGATGCATATTGAAGGCCCAAATAAGACAAAAAGTTTCTTTATTCCCTCCCATAATAAAATATCCAGGTTGCTATTTTCTTATTTTTCTATGTAATTTTCCACTAACAAAGTATTTCTGTGAATGTCCATCATTGAAGCACACATGTTGTCTCTAGGTATTTTTACTTAGTCAAATAGGATAAATTAGACCCCAAACTAGGTCTAATTGAGATTTAAATCTATATATTCTTATACTTATGCATTATTTTATTATTAAGAGGAATAAATATATCTTGTACATCATTTGCAAATTTTAGTAAATATTATAGCTAAGAGATTATTTATGTTATTAACATATTCATGCTTTCATTATTTTAAGACTGCATAATATTTCATTATTTTATTGTATCTACTAGAGGCCCGGTGCACGGATTCATGCACCGGTGGGGTCCTTCAGCCTGGCCTGTGCCCTCTCACAATCCAGGACCCCCTGGGGGATGTTGGACTGCCAGTTCCAGCCTGATATCCGCAGGCCAGGTTGAGGGACCCCACCAGTGCACAAATCTGTACACTGGGCCTCTAGTATGCATATAAGATCTTTGGTTAATCTCTTCCTGCCCTCCTCCTCTCCCCCCTTTCCTCTGAGATTCATCAGTCTATTCCATATTTCCATGCCTGTGCATTGAGCGTCTGCCCCCTGGTGGTCAGTGTGCATATTCAACTATTTATTTCTCTGCTAGAAAGTGTATAGAATACTTATGTTCCTGTCATAGTTATACTGCTGTGAACTTTCATGTTTTTTAAGGCAGTGTATATAAGTGAATGTTAAATTTCTACAATTGAATTGGTTTGTAAAAGGCCATGAGATAACTAATGTTTATATTTTTTAATTATAAAAAATTCATATTACTTGCTTACCTATGTAGTTATATATTGTTGGGGCTTTCCATTTTCTACTTTAAAAGATCTTGTATGAAAATGAAAAAAAAAAGTGACTTTAGAGAAATTGCCAGTTAATACATCTGACTTCATTCTTCAATGGAAATAAAAATGAAAGCTACAATAAATGGGTCAATGACCTAAAGTTAAAATGCAATTTCCTTTGGGAGGAGTAAATGATAAGTGTAGCACTGAGTGATGTCTTTATACTGCTGTGGCTTGACTAGGAACATAAAACCTCAGGGTAGCACTCAGAATAACATCCATTATGCTCTCCAATATTGTATCATGCAAGGACTCATGAATTTTTTCATAATAGCTTAACCTAAAAACATTTGTAACGGCTTAAAAATCATATTCCAATGTGCCAGTTAATATTTCAATGGAATAAAAAGAAAAAGCTAATAATATTTCAAGGACCACTTAAATCAATGTTTTCATTAATATTTTGCTATAAACATTCCATTGTTGAACATTCATTTGTTTCTAGATTTGTCTTATTTAGAATAAAGAAAACAATAATCAATCTTTTTTTTAATCACCTTTCTCTTAGGGAAAAAACCCACAAAAACAAACAACTAAATTATCTAAAATATGCATGTATTTTATTGAACTGAAAAACTTATTTCCAAAGTATTTATAATTTTTTACACTCCAATCAGCAATGCATAAGAGTCCTCGACAACTACCTTTTTATTAATATTTGGTGTGTCAGTTTTTCTTGTGTTGCCATTCTATTTATTGTGTCCTTTGTGTCTTAGTCTTTTTTAATTGTTTAACCTATTCTACTTTCATTTTATTTTTTATATAAATTTAAGAATCAACTTCTCTATTTTTAAAAGGCTTGATGAACTTTTATTAGAATTCTGTTTAATCCATAGATGAATGTGGGAGAAACTGACATAATAACATTAAATCTTCCAATCCATGAATATGATGTGTCTCTGTCATCTTTAAATTTATTGTAAATTTTATACTTATAATCTTATATTGTTATATACATTTTTAAAATGCATTTCTAAGTATTTAATATTTGTTTGCTGATGGTATATGGAAATAAAATGCAATAGCATATATAAATAATTACATATATAGAGAGAGATACATGTATATTGTATAGATAATATACATGTATTTGTGTGTATACTAGAGAGAAAGGAAGGCGTCATGTTTAATTCATAATTGTGTGCTATTATGGAGCACCGAGAGAAGATAGTTCAAAGGTGAACTTAAAATGCCATTTACTGAAGTTGTAAATTCATAGATCACAAAATGTTCTTGCCAAGTCTTTCAATATTCTTTTTAATAAATCTTATCATTTAATCTTGGAGAGAAACATTCAGACAGCCCAGATGCTGGTCCTGAGAAGCACCCTTTCATTTTCTTCTCATATGCAAGCTTGTAAAATGCATAAAACGCATGCTTGTTCTTTGGCAATCCTTCAAAAGTAAAAGGGGATATGCTATGTGTTATGTATTGTTCAATCAATACAGATGCAATATTTATCTGAAAAAATATTAATAGTGTATATTTGCTCTTTGGTTCATTCCCACTTGTCGTAACACCATATTTAGGAGGTATATTGGTTTATATTTTTAATTTTGTCCTCTTATCCTAACCTGATGTTTGCTGAATTAGAATTTTTTTTTTTTTGTAGAAACTTCTTGATGACTCTAAGTAATTATAGCTCATTGCTTATATACTCTCGAATTTTGAGGATGCCCTAGTTACCACCATCCCTGTCTTCTCACAAGCTAGACATGAGCAGTTGCTCTTTGTGTAACTATGTATTCTGTTTGCTGCATAAACCAACATTCCTCTCCTCTAGGCACTGTTATTGAAACTTCTTCCATGAAGGCTTTCTGAATCTCTGTGTGAGCCAATAAGGAAAATATTATTTTATTTTAGACTATTGTCATTTGATTTGTTTCTCATTGTAAGATATGGTGTTATCTCAAGTTTCAACGTTTTTATTCCTTGTTATAGGTAATACTAGAGGCCCGATGCACAAAAATTTGTGCACTCGGGGGGTCCCTCAGCCCAGCCTGTGCCCTCTTGCAGTCTGGGACCCCTCAGGGGATGTCCACCTGCTGGCTTAGGCTCGCTCCCCAGGGGATAGGGCCTAAGCTGGCAGTCAGACATCCCTCTGGCAGTCTGGGAGCCCTCAGGGGATGTCCACTTGCCAGCGGGGAGCAGACCTAAGCTGCAATCGAACATCCTTAGCACTGTTGAGGAGGCTGGAGAGGCTCCCGTCATCACTGCTGTGCTGGCGGCCATCAGCCTGGCTTGTGGCTGAGCAGAGATCCCCCTGTGGGAGTGCACTGACCACCAGCGGGCAGCGCCTTCATTGAGCGTCTGCCTCCTAGTGGTCAGTGTGTGTCATAGTGACCAGTCATTCTGCTGTTAGGGTCAATTTGCATATTACCCTTTTATTATATAGGATAGAGGCCTGGTGTATGGGTGGTGGCCACCTGGTTTGCCCTGAAGGGTATTCTGGATCAGGGTGGGGGTCCCCACTGGGGTGCCTGGCCAGCCTGGATGAGGGGCTGATGGCTGAATACAGGCTGGCCACAGCCCCTTCAGGTGGGGGGTCCCTCTGGGGTGCCTGGCCAGCCTGGGTGAGGGGCTGAGGGCCGTTTTCAGGCTGGCCA
>NW_005362400.1:78570-95700 GCF_000412655.1 Myotis brandtii
GCCGCCATCTTAGTTGGGTTAATTTGCATATTCACTCCTGATTGGCTGGTGTGCATGGCTTGTGAGTGTAGCAGAGGTATGGTCAATTTGCATGTTTCTCTTTTATTAGATTAGATATTTGGAAATTATGAGACAACAGGGAATAACAGATGCAATACCTGTACTCATTAAGAAGATGGCCTTAAAAGTTAGGTTGGGTTTGGATTTATTTGCACATATTTCTAGTTATGAAATTTAGACAACATTTGAATCTCTTAATGTTTCAATATCTATAGAGTTGAGATAAGAAAAGTGCCAAGTTTATTACTTTGAGGATTATGAGAAGCAATAAATGTAAAATGTTTAGCTCATTGCTTACCAATAAATATTGCTTGCTATTTTTATTATTAGCTATTATTCAAAGGGACTGTATCAGTTCTCCTCGACAGATTTAATTTTACTTCAGAAACTAAATGTCTTGGAGATTTACCAGTTACTCTTAATCTTGTATGTCAGCAATTTGGAATGGGTTTAGATGGGCAAATCTCCTGCAAATCTTGCCAGGAGTCACTTGTAAGGTCATAGTCATCTTGTGACTACTGTTGCTAGGTGTTCTATGTTAAGCTTACATGTCTGGTGTTTATTGCTGGCTGCCAGTTGGTAGTCAGATAGTAGTTCTAGAGGAACTTAGCTAAGGCAGTTCTGCTTAATGATCTATAAGTATCCAATAGGATTGATAGGGAATATTTACACCATGGCTTCAGCGCAATTTGCCAAAAGTGGGGCGTGGGAATTTCCACTCCTCTTCAGGCTTATAATCTGAATTCCCACAATACGCTTATTTCCACTGCATTTGTTGATCAATACAACTCACAAGACCAATCCTGATTCCACAAAGTAGAATAATAAACTCTACCTCTTGAGAAGAGAAACAAGAAAATCACATTGCAAATCAGATGGAGGAATTTGTAGCCATTTCCTATTTTAATTAAATATACAAGCTTTATATCCTAGAGTAGACTCTATTTCTTGGAATTTGTAATAAATCAATAATACTTAACAGTTTGACCCAATAAGTTTTGTGTTTTTTAATATTATTTTTAAAATATATTTTATTGATTTCAGAGAAGCAGGAGAGAGAGAGAGAGAGAGAGAGAGAGAGAGAGAGAAACATTAATGATAAGAGAGAATCATTGATTGGCTGCCTCTTGCATGCCCCCCATTGGGGATCAAGTTTGCAACCAGGGCATGTGCCCTGACAGGGAATCAAACCTCAACCTCCTGGTTCATAGGTTGATGTGCAACCACTGATTCACACCAGCCGAGCAATAACTTAAGTTTTTAAGTGTTTACAGATGTACTTACTAGTGTTAGGAAACAGGAATTGCATTTTTGTCTTCTTTGTGCTCTGTTGTTGTTTTTTTCTTTTTCTAGTGTTATCAAGATATTCACTTTAATAAGAAGATAAAACATAGTACTTTTGAAACATATATAATTTCACAATCTTAAATACAATACCTTCTTACCAAAACTTTAAAAATGTAATAAAAATGTACAAAGTTTTAGTAGTTAATTATTGAGAGTCTCAGACAGCAGACTATTTAAACTCTGAGTTTAACCATTTTACACACTTGAGTTTGTCCTATATATTAATGTAATACAATCTTGTATATCTTGCTGTTCTTACTAAACTTTTGCACACTTTTAATGTTTCATGTACTTCTCTGTTATGGCTTTTTTCATCATTGTAATTTTGCATTGATTAATGGCTCTCACATTCACTATATTGAAAGATTTCACTTTTGAGACTATATTTACCATGTGATCACCCTTGCCCATGTGCCATGGATGATGTAGCATTAAATGTATGTTCTTCCTAACAAATATTGAATTAAAATGAAAATTTAGTACTTTGAACCTTTTGTTTCTATTGAAACTTGAAAACAACTTCTATTTTCCTAAAAATTAAATGGTTGCTCATTAGAAAATACCTAGTGGTCATGGAATAAATAGGTCACAGTTCTCTATGATGAAGAAATAATGAGTGACTAAATGTTTTTGATTTATAAAGTATTTCCAGTCCAAGGACTAAAGCTGCTATTTTTTTTCCATGCAATTTGACAGTGAATGGGAAACTCAGGAGAGCGATTGACATATTTTATCATCCTTTGATTAAGGGTCAGTCATTAATATCTGTTCATTGTTTCTTTGTCAGGGGCAAACATTTTAACTCTGTATATTTGCTATTTAATAGTTGTGGTCAAGCAGAAATCTGGTTAAGCATCTCCTGTGCACTTGAGCTTTCCACATCCTGTTTACCAAACCACGGATGGATTTAGCCTTTGACACATGGTTTCTTTGCTCACCCATAGATGAGAGAGAATCAGCAACTCTAATGAGCTCCAGTGGTTGCAGCATGAGAAAAGATTAAGGCCACAAGAGGCTGTGCTCAATTTGAGTTTCCAGCTTCATCAATATTTTACAATTGTTATTATGTTAGACAATAGTGTCTGTGAAAAATTCTTTTGTCAGTAAAAAGAAATGTGGTAAGATGCATCCAAGATAGTGTTTGAAAAATAAATGAAGAGAATCACTTTAGATTTGTGCATTGGCCACATGAGCCACGTGTCAAGGAGTTTGTAATCCATTAGAATTATTGTCCTTTTAATAATTTTTGTGAAAGCATTGCTTTTGGTTCTTCTGGGAAGACAGTGCTAGATAAAGATATTAGAAAAACACATTTCTTTCTATTCTGCATCTTTTTCTATATTGTAATTTTTTTCATTAGAAGCACTTCCTTTATTTTTTTAAATTTATCTTTATCGTTGAAAGTATTACAGATGTCCCCCATTTTCCCCCATTGACCCCCTCCTCCCTAAACCCTCTTCCTCCCCAGGCCTTCACCACACTATTGTCTGTGTCCATGGGTTTTGCATATATGCATACAAGTTCATTGGTTAATCCTTTCCCCACACCCCCTTCCCTCTGGGAATCATCAATCTGTTGCATGCTTCTACGTCTCTTGATCTATTTTGTTTGTCAGTTTATTTTGTTCATGTCAAGGAGTTTGTAATCCATTAGAATTATTTTCCTTTTAATATTTTTTTTTGTGAAAGCATTGTTTTTGGTTCTTCTGGGAAGACAGTGCTAGATAAAGAGCTTAGAAAAACACATTTCTTTCTATTCTGCATTTTTCCTATATTGTTTTTTTTTCATTAGAAGAATCTTCCTTTACTTTTTTAAATTTATCTTTATCGTTGAAAGTATTACAGATGTCCCCCATTTTTCCCCCCATTGACCCCCTCCTCCCCACTCCCTCTTCCTCCCCAGGCCTTCACCACACTATTGTCTGTGTCCATGGGTTTTGCATATATGCATACAAGTTCATTGGTTAATCCTTCCCCTCCCCACCCCCTTCCCTCTGAGAATCGTCAGTCTGTTGCATGCTTCTATGTCTCTCGGTCTATTTTGTTTGTCAGTTTATTTTGTTCATTAGATTCCACATATAAGTGATATCATGTGATGTTTGTCTTTGACTGGCTTATTCCACTTAGCATAATACTCTCCAGGTCCCACCAGGCTGTCTCAAAGGGTAAGAGATCATTCTTTCGTACAGCTGATAGTATTCCGTTGTGCAAATGTACCAAGTGTTTTTTGTTTGTTTGTTTTTTTAATTACTCATCTACTGATGGGCACTTAAGCTGCTTCCAGATCTTAGCTATTGTAAATGGAACTGCCATTTGACCCAGTTATACCACTTTTAGGAATATATCCTAAGAAGATTGGTATCTTACATACGAGAAAGTGTGAAAATCTTTCCTGGGTCAGCCCATAACTGCTGGACACCTAGTTCAGTTATCTGAGTGTTCCCCCCAAAGGGCTCCTCATTAACATTAAGCTTGGGTTCACAAGTCATCTTTATCCCTTATATCTTGAGGCTAACAGTTGATTTTGGGTTTGGATGATGTTTCAGAACATGGCAATAATTTTCTTCAAGGTCATATATTCAGAATCACACAATTTCAAAATCCCTTCTCAATTCTTCATATATCCCCCAAGTGAGTATTTTCAAATGTGTTGGAAAATAAGACTTAGCTGTTTCCTTGGAAATTTTCATTCTGGCTGTCTCCCAACTCACTTTGAAATCTGATACCTATGCTATCTCAGACAGTCACACGAATTTTTCAAATTAACACCTCTGCACAAATGTGTCAAAGTTAGACTCCAGACTGGGATGGTAGGAGCGAGGGAGGAAGAGCTTAATCTCATTTATTAAAAATAAATGAAAGTGAAAATTATTTTTTGTACTCATTACCATTATATTTAATATAAGAAAAGAGATTACTGAAAGAAAAACAACTGTGTTAATTTCTGTATTATAGAAATATGGAAGGATTTCATAGTTTTAAAACACATATTTTTATTATCTAAATAATTTATAGCAATCATCACACACTACACTCAGAAGCAGGAACCAAAATAGATTTGTGAATATGAAAGAAACTTGAAAGTAAAAGAAGCATTCGGAATAAACAGTCTCAGGGCCTCTGCCTTTGTTTCTTCCATTTTTTGCTGGGTTATCACCTCAATTCTCACGAATCCTACCAGCTCTAGACTTGGGCGCATGCATGTGTCACGCAAGAAAGTGCTACAGTATGAAGTCTCTTTTGAAGTATATTGACCCGAATCTAAAGTTCGAAAGGCATATTTTGGTGTCATGCTCTATATTTTTTGATCCTGTCACTAAAGTTTTAATGCCCTCAGATGATAGTACAAAGTTATTTTTCTTTTTAGCCTTATTTTCACTCTGAGAAAGTCTAAGTATGCCTAACTAACTACATTGGCTAAGGTTGGCATTTTAAAATGCCATCAAATCTTTGCAGTGTAAAGGATCTGCCACAGTTTAAGAAAACCTTCACACAGGGTTGATTTATTTATGATCAATTAGTAAGCTTAGATATCTCACAGAACACAGGATCCCTTCAAGGCAGTGCAAATCTAGTTAAAATTCATTCTCAGTGGCAGGGAAATGCCAGACTTCTGATTCCTTGTTCCGAATATATACATATACACTTCAAATTTGGTAGACAAACATCTTCAAAGACATTTCTTTTAAAAGTGAAATATTAGCACTATTTTAGTAATGCATGTTACTGAAAACCACCTTGAAATATTTAATGATTGAATGCATGATTATTTCTCATCAGAAGAACTGTTGAGAAAGGGGTGAAAATTCAGTATAATTTAGTTGCTGCAACACTGAGCAATCAGTGTGAGAATAGCTTGCAAACTTTGACATTGGCTTGAATTTTACTGATTAAAAAAGGATAAAAAATACTGTAATTTTTTTTATTTTATCATTTTCCCTTGCAAATAAAATATTTTTTATTCAACCTCTAACCAGACTTCTGAACTCCTCTCAAATGGCAGCTCCTTTTTTGAGATGTATTAAAAAGTGTCACTAATCCCACCAGTAGATTTTCTTCATATATCTATACATTATATATATATATACACACACACACACACACACACAGTCAAACCTCCGTTCTCAAACATCTCCTATCTTCAACAATTCGCCTCTCAATCCAACAACCCTTTCATGCTGATACCTGGATGACCAGTCACGTGACTCTCGGGCAACAAAAAAGGAGAGAATGTGTGAGTATGAGGCAGCTGACTACTAAACCTCGAGTTGTTAATATCCCAGGAAAGTGTTCTCTGAATATTTTCGTGGTTTTTGCTTTTGTTGCTGTTTATTATTGTTAAATTTTCATTTAACAATAACATTTTATTTTATTCAATTTTCATTTATATTTCATGTCCTTTTGTTTTTAAGGTGTTTATTTATAGATTAAACAGTACATTAGACATGACAGTATATAAGAAAGGTTAAAACGGGGAATCATTTGAGGGTCTGGAATGAATTAATTCAGTTTACATTACTTCTAGTGGAAAATAATGATTTGGTTTTTGAACAGCTTTCAGCCTTTTGGAATGAATTAAGTATGAGCACTGAGGTAATATACATACAAATATTGCTTGCTGTTTGTGCATTGGTCTTATCCTCTCTACCTAACTATCTCTTTTGTGATATTCAAATCTACACGATCTTTAAACTTTGCAAAGGGATGAAACAGTTTTAGTGAGTGAGGAAGAAGTGGGCAAGAAAGAGGGAAGAGGCCCATATTCCCTACTCTGAGTACAAGTGGAAACTTCAAGCTTCTGGGAGTAGAGTGAGTAATAACACCCACCTTTGATCAAGGACCAAAATGTAATGAATATAGTGGAGGGACATTCTTATTTCTTCGAAACTGTCTTAATTTTAAATTAACTAGACATATATTTTATCACCTGACTTGATCAAACAGCCTTTGCAGAAGTTATCATCTAGCAACTTAGAAAGGGGAGGAAGACCAACCAATAGTTTTGTTTTTTTTAAAATATATTTTATTGATTTTTTACAGAGAGGATGGGAGAGGGACAGAGAGTCAGAAACATCGATGAGAGAGAAACATCGATCAGCTGCCTCCTGCACGCCCCCCACTGGGGATGTGCCCACAACCAAGGTACATGCCCTTGACCGGTATCGAACCCGGGACCCTTGAGTCCGCAGGCTGATGCTCTATCCACTGAGCCAAACCGGTTAGGGCCCAACCAATAGTTTTTAATGACATTTTTTTAGTCAACTCATACCAGTGGTCGGCAAACTCAGTCAACAGAGCCAAATATCAACAGTACAATGATTGAAATTTCTTTTGAGAGCCAAATTTTTTAAACTTAAACTATATAGGTAGGTACATTGTTATTAACTTAATTAGGGTACTCCTAAAGCTTAGGAAGAACCACACTCAAGGGGCCAAAGAGCCGCATGTGGCTTGTGAGCCGCAGTTTGCTGACAATGGTAGCCTTTCTATTTATCTGTCTAGAAATTTGAAAACATAACTTTTCTTTTATAAATATTCTATTTTCAAAAGTAGAGAGAATCTTAACACATACTTAAGAAGCAGTTTGATGAGCAAATAATTGTCCTCATTGGTTAGTTATTTGTCCAGATTAACAAACTGTTGCTCTGATAAGATAACATATGTCTCCCTCCATACCTCCCCCCTCCCCCAAAAAGAGACATTTACCCAGAAAAAAATTGTCTTGTAAGAGTGTTCTGGAACTGCTGAGAAATTATTTATTTTTTGCAGTCTTGACTTCTAGACAAAAATATCCTGGTGTAAACAGTGAAGTTATGCAGACTCGGTGCTCTCTTTTCCCAGTCCCCGCCTTGTGTACATTCCCATCTGGAGGTGGGGCATAGCAGGGCCATCTGTGGAGGTGGGTCAAGGTGTAGGGACTACATAAGTGTACGTGTGGGGGCGTTTCATTGTCTGTGAGTGTCTGGTGTTCTTTTTCTTTTTGCTGCATGATCCTTTCCGGCAGAGATTACAACATAGCATTTTAGACTCTGAAAATCATAGGTTTGAACAGTCTAACACAGACTGATACTTGAAGAATGATTGTGACCAGAATTAATCTGGGTACCAGAGTACCCAAATTAAACCAAAAGAAAAAAAACATTTCTAATCAGAAAAGACAACAAAACCCCATGTGGGAATATTTGTCAAGTTACCTGAATTTTGTCATTTCTGTGTTGTTTCCTAGGTGATTTTTGTAATATTAACTACCAATCACAGATGCCTATGATGATGTAAGTAAAGGAATATTTCCCCTGAGTGAATCATATTAGATCTAATGAGGACGATATTATTTCCTCTGGGTTTCTCTCTTTTAAACCTTGCTAACTCCCATGAACTTTTCAAGCAAGCACCTTTATGGCTTGTGGACTTTCCATACCGTCCTCCCCGCATGTTATTCTCTGAACCATAGCTTGAGGGATTTCCCATCTTTCTGAGCACCTTGTACACTGTGAAATAAAGAGGCTTGAGGACAAAGCAAGAAATTTAGGCCACAATGTCCCTCCGGTCAATAAGGTGGTGCACTTATAAATCAAGGCATAGCTGCTTTTGTTCTTGTTCTGTTTCGTTTTGTTTTGCATCACACTTAAGTGTCAGGTTACCAAGATAATAAATTCCCATTCATTTTTTCTGGTAGGAGACAGTAGTTTGTTTGAATTATTTTTAACTTCATTGAGGAATAATTGACTTACAATAAGTTGCACATATTTAAAGTAAGTGATTTATCAGTTTTGGTATGTATAATATCAACCCCTAAAACCATCACCACAATTAAGATAAGAAACAATAGCTTTACCACCAACACTGTCTTTATGAGTCTTTTGCTCCTAAGCTCCCTCCATGCCCACTCCCAGGAAATACTGTCACTGACCAACTTTCTTCTAAGTGGTTTGCATATTAGAGTATATAAATAGAACCCTGGGTTTTGTTCTTGTTTTTACTTTTGTTCCTCTGTTCTCCTTTGCTGTCTTTTTCTTTTTAGTTATTTGAATATATGCCTATGTACACATATATATGTACGTGTATACACACATTTCAATCTAAATTTATTGATTGACTTTTTTAAAAATACTCACTTGAGGATATTTTTTCCATTGCTTTTCAGAGATAGTAGAAGGGAGGGAAAGAGGAGAGTGAGACAGAGAGAGAGAAAGAGAGAGAGAGAGAGAGAAAGAGAGAGAGAGAGAGAGAAAGAGAGAGAGAGAGAGAGAAACATTGATGTGAGAGAAATACATCAACTGGTTGCCTCTTGCACACGCTCTGACCAGGGTGGAGAGCAAACCCACAACCCAGGTATGTGCCCTTGACCTTGATTGAATTTGTGACCGTATGGTGTGTGGGCCTACGCTTTTGCCACTGAGCCATACTGGCCAGGACTATTGATTGCCTTTTTTAGCTCTATCATTTATTTTATTTTTGTGGCTGCATTAGGAATTTTAATAAGCATGTCTAACTTTTCAAGTCTACTTAGAGTTAATTTTTTACCACTTTCCATAAAAGGTAGATGATATACAGTAATATAAGTCCACTTACTCAGTTCTGAACTTTAATGTTATAATTATCATATGTATTACATCTACCTAAATTGAAAACCCCACTAACAAATGTTGTAAGTATTGCTTTTCAAATCAAAAGTTTTAAAGATCACCAGAGGGAATAATTCTTTTTATGGTAACCAGATACTTATCATTTCTCTTCTTGTTCCCTCATTCTTAATGATTCAGGTTCCCTTCTTCTATCTTCTCCTTGCAATCTATAGATTCATTTTTAACATATCTTATAGAGCAGTTCTACTTCTAATGCATTTTTCTTTATTTCTCCTTCATTTGAGAATATTCTTATTTGCCTTAATTGTTGAAGAATATATCACAATATAAAATGTTTAATATAGAGTTAATTTCTGACTGCACTTTGAAGATGTCCTTCCATTATTCTTTGCCTTTAATGGTTTTGAAAATAAATCTGTGGTAACTAAAATTGTTGTTCCCTTGTATGTAATATGCCCTTCTTCACTAGCTGCTTTCAAGATATTTTCTTAACCTTTAGTTTCGTTACATTTTCTAAAGATGTTTTTCAATAGTATATTGTATGAGTTTATAAATTTTGTGGTTCCCTGAGCAACTTTATAAACTTGTGTCTTTGAACAAATTGTGAACTATTTGAACTATTGTTTTTAATATTTTTTTTCTCCCCATTTTTTTTCTCTTCCCAAACTTAGTTAAAGTTTCTGGTATTTTCTTATTTGGTCCTTGAAACTGTCCTTTTACTTTTCATTTTTTAATTCTGTACTTTATATTATGTGATTTTTATTGATTTGTCTTATTCTGTCCTCTGTCACATGTATTCTCTTGAGTTCATCTAATGAAATTTACTTCATATATATAACTATTCAGTTTCAAAATGCTCATTCATTCTCTTTTATAGTTTATATTTCTCTGATGCTAGCTCTTTATAATTATTTCAGTTATATTTAGCTTTATTTCAGGGTTATCATGGTTACAAGAACATCTTTAAAGTCTGTTTAATAACAATTCCAATCTCTGCATCATCTCAGGGTCCCTTGAGACTTGATCACATTTCTTGTTTTGTGTTTGTGTTTTAATATTGAATAGTTGTAGATTTTATCGTGGAAAACATCAGTGCTATGATGCATACCACTGGATTCTGTTATAATTCTCTGGGGATTATTGAGCTTTTCAGTTCAGCAGGAAATCTTTTCAGTTAACCTCAAACCAAAAGTCCTGCCTTAGCTTCTTTAAGAGAATGTTCAAATCTCAGCTCAATTCTTTATGCCTTTGATTGGATAGTGTGGGTCTACCCCAGGCATGAGTAAGGCAGGGGGATAATGAGCTTCAGCTCTCTCTCCAGAGTCAGATCTTGCCAAAAAGGCATTTGGGCCTTAAATCAAATGACAATCTTTTGTGGTCGCCGAATGATTTTAGACAAAATACTCCTTCCTGAGGTTGTTGTGTATTATTGTATGATTTTAGGACCATGCAATAGAAATATGATCAAGTGTGAGGCAGGAACGTTTGTGAGTACAGAAATCATCTAGGAACAAGAGGGTAACAATGAAATGGTCCCTCTTTCTGTTGGCCTGCAGGCTAATAACTCCTGCTGTAGGTATACTAATTAGCCAGAGGAATTCTGCTGGAGACTTGAGCAGCCTCTTGGTCAGCAAAGATGTGGGAAATATGCACAAAGTAATCACTGTTTTTCAAAGATTCACAGGAGTCTCCTTAATTGGACTCGGATCAGCTGGGGTCAAGGGACCAACCAGGAACAAAGGGATTGAGAAGTGTCCTACTCTTCCTTGGATCTCTGTTCATGCCTACCTGTCTAGGTCCAGCACCCACCCCTTTCTTCGCACCTCTTCCCTTCCCTTAACAATAAAAGATGCCTGGATTCCAGACTGTCTTAAGATGGATTTAAGAATTAGTCCTCCCATCTTCTTGAGCTAGGCCTTCTCAGTCAATAAACCTTTCCTTACTCCAAACTCTGAAGTATTGAAAATTGGCTTTTGTTTTGAAACATTGGGCACACAAACCTTAGACCTGTAACCTTACGTCAGAATCATAAAATCCACACTGAGTCTTCAAATATGTGTCACTGATACTTAACTCAGGATCAGCTTTCTGCTGTTGGGAAAACAGCAGCCTGAGAAGATAGTGAACTCCTGTCCTAAAGACCATCTTAGCAACTCTGCACACAGGGGTTTTATTAGGATGGAGAGGGAAAGCAGAGCATAGGATTCGAGGGGAGGGATTTGAAAGTGCAAACCTTAGACCTGTAACCTTAGGTCTGAATCATAAAATCCACACTGGGTCTTCAAATATGTGTCACTGATACTTAACTCGGGATCAGCTTTCTGCTGTTGGGAAAACCAATACTACAGAGACAGGGGCTAATGTAAGGAAAGATGGTTTGTTCAAGTGCCAGCAGCCTGAGAAGATAGTGAACTCCTGTCCTAAAGACCATCTTAGCAACTCTGCACACAGGGGTTTTATTAGGATGGAGAGGGAAAGCAGAGCATAGGATTCGAGGGGAGGGATTTGAAAGTTCTTCACATGTAATTCAGGGCATTCCATTCCATTATCTCGGAACTGGTCAAGAGGAGATTGAGAGTCAGCAAGTTTCCAGGAGTCAGAATGCCTGGTTTCTGGAGTCACCTTCCTTCCCTGAAGCTAGTTCCTGGAACTCTTACACAAATATGCCGGTTATCCATGGCTTACAAAGTAGTTAACAATTCTTTTACAAAAAACACTTTTGACAGAAGCAATATTAAAAGAATAGAGAAGTGGATTGCATCATCTGTTATCACTTTTTAAGCTCAACTTTATAAAAGGTTTAATTAAAAATGCTAGTTTGTTAGTTCCTGTTAAAGGCCCACAGAGGTTGTTTTAGGATAATAGTAACTTCCATTTCTACTTTTGACTTTCAATTGTGTATTATGGTGTTTGCCATGTGGAAAATTACTAAGTAATTTATTGCACTAACCCATTAAACCAACTGCTTAATTACCAGCTGTATGATGTCTAGAGGGAAAAGAGTACAAACCTAAAAGTTAACTTGATTGTATATTTTTGTCAAATAAAAAGAATTTAAGCAGATATTTGGAGTATCTAAAGAAATAAATATCAATATTTAGATATGGGTATGATGGGTATTGTAGTAAAGAGGTAACAAGATCCAGTAGCAATGTAAAAGCTTAATCGTACAAAAAGCAAAATATTTATGAGAACAATAAACAAGGGAAAGCAGATTAAAACAAGATTATGTATAGTATTGGTCATGTGCAACTTGTCTTTTGGGTCTTAGACAGAAACTATCATCTTCACAAAATTATCTAATTAATTGTAAGAGATTGAGGAAAATCTGTTCCTTTTCATACATACACAATATTCTGGGAGATTTCAAAGAATTCTCAGTTTGAGTTTGCTAGCTGGGAGAGTCTTTAATGATTCAATGGTAACTTATGTCTCTTTAAGAGATATGAATCTAAAAAAAAAAATGACACCTAGAGAATTCACTGCTCTTGATAGCTATTAATGCTACCTGGTAAGATGCCTTACATCTTACCAAGATCTGAAGGCAGTCTTCCTCATGTCTTTTTCAGAAGAGGTTTTGGAGTTACCTGAGTTTATGAATTTTAGTTTAAATTTCTATTTATTTTTTTGTTTTATATATTTGTTTTACTTTTCCTATAGATTGAGGAAGACCTAGTTAGGGAAGTTTCTGAGTAAATCTCATGTTTTAGTGCATCTCTTCAGTGTATAACCCTGTCAATTGATTGTTAGGTTGAAATTTCCCACATAAAATGAAGAAATCTTTCATATTGTCAATACCAAAAGCTTATAGCAAGGAAGAGATTCAGCCCATAATGAAAATAAATGGGTCTGAACTACACCATATATATTCTTTTATAATATATTTTATTGATTTTTCACAGAGAGGAAGGGAGAGGGATAGAGAGCTAGAAACATCGATCAGCTGCCTCCTGCACACCCCCCACTGGGGATGCGCCCCTTGACCAGAATCAAACCTGGGACCCTTGAGTCCGCAGGCTGACGCTGTATCCACTGAGCCAAACCAGTTAGGGCTAAACTATACCATATTTTAAAACCACTGTCGGCTGCAGTTGTGTGAAATCTGCTTGGGAGTCTTCAAAAAGACCATGAGGCTTAGTTGGTTTCATGTCCAAATTTTGTGTTGCTAGTTTGTCCAGCATGATGCTGGTAAAAGTAATGAAGCAGGCTCCAAAGTCACCCTCACTCACCAACTCTTAGAGTTTCTCACCCATGTCGATGGAGTACAGTGGCCAATTTGACCTTGCTCTGATGAATAAACTCATGTAAAATTTGTAAAGGTTTTTACTTGAGATCCTCTGATGTCATCACATGGCTGCCTTGAGATTAAGATTATATTTATATAATTTGCATCCAGATATTGTCCCATTATATTTTCATATTCTAGAATTTATTGATGGCTCTCCATCTGGGGCCAGGACTTTAGTGAGAGTTGCCTCTTTGACATAATGATCATCTAGGGCAGTTTCCATATTTTCTGTGTTAATTTTCCTTCCCTTAGCCTCATACACACCATTGTTGTTTTTTGTTTTTATTTGTTTTTTCATATTAGCCACCTCCTTTGTAAAAATTAGTATTCTTTAGACTTCTTTAATATTTTAAGTATTTTTAATTGAAGTTGCTATGGAAGTGAAGAAACTCCCTTGTTTTCAAAGCCTTTCACAAACCTTATTTATCCCCCAATTACATGTTTAGCAATCTCTTGTAAATAGAATAAGTTACAAGTGTGATATCAGATCTTATTCTAGGCTTGAACTGAGACATGTTATGGTATAACCTATCTAAAAGTGTTTTTTGTTTGTGGTATTTTTTTGAAATAATATAAGATCTGTCAATAAAAACAGATAAAATCATATTTTTTAAAAAAGATGTACAATAAATATGTTTAGTGTAGGAAGAACTCTCAGAGAGAAGCTAAAAAGTCATGAATTTTATGCCAGTATTTAAAATGATACAACTGTGTGAAGGAGATTTATAATTAAATTTCATTGGAGATAAACTTATTTGATGAGAATGCTGAATCTTATCTGTGAGCAATGAGGACTGCATGGTGTAAGAGACCATAAGGGACACCATACACCCAAGCTGGCAGAGGGTTATGCTAATTTAGCTTCTCCTAAGACAAGGTCAGTAGACTTTTGCCATAAGATCAAGAGAAAAAGTGTAAAAAGTTATTGGTCTCTAATGACTTTCATGAAGTTAGAGTACCAAGGGTTTGTCTAGGATTTTCATAAACAATAATAGCAACATCAACAACAACAAAATTAAGATTCACAATACTATATGCAGGCCTAGGGTAGAAGTTTATTTAAAGCAAATTATATATCACAAACATCTCTCTGATGTTCAGACAGCAAATATTCATTTCCATTTGTTTTCTAAGAGTTGCATATTTTATAACCTAATGCATAGATTTCAGATTTTCTTGAGTTTTAATAAAAACATGGTAGCAGATTAATGATTAATCCCCCAATAGTCATGCAACTTGTTTAGCAGTAACACTGTTTGAGGAATAGAAAGTAGCTCAAAGGGTTGAGACTGATTAGTCTACTCCTCCTACAATTGGCTCAGAAAGTTGGTTTATTTCAGCTTGCATTTCATTCATTAATTTTACATGTCATTAAATACAATTCGTTAACTTGTGCATTTTATTAACTGCAAGAAAGGTGTGCTTAAATATGTTGTGCATTTTTTTTAACTTGGAAATATTCTAATTAAAAGATTAGATAGGTAAGGAAAACAGGTATTGCTACCCAAAGAGCAAACTAATTAAGCATTTATTTCTATCTATCCAACTCAGACTGTAAAACAGAATGCTTCCCCATATTCATCAAAGTAGGGTTGTGTATGCATTTTCATTATCTCTGAGACAAACATCAGTAACATTTAAACTAACTTTTTCAATTGCAGGTTTAGCTATGCATGGGAAAACACAAATGTATGTTCAGGATCAAAGCACTTGCTATTCTACTTGACACTTTCATTCTAATACATAGTTATGATCCCCTCCCTTGTATCCTTCAGCCAAGTAAAGATCCATTTTTCCTGATGAAGTTCAACCCTAACAAAATTCACTCTCTTATTCAAGGAAGAAGGCAGTATTTAATATTGCTGTTAAGTCTTCAAGCTTTTTTGTTTCTGTTTTCAAGATGTGAAGACTTGAAAATCAGCTTTGATAATGTTTTTCTCTTTGTAAAGCCACTAAATGTTCCCTTTATCTATGCAATGTAAAGCAAACATTCTCTTCAGATATGGAGTTATTGTAAAAATCTGAGGCCTGTAGTAGGAGTAAAAACTGCTTTCATGAGATTGAAGATAATTTTTCATGCTGAAATATCTTACTTCTCTTGGAATCATGATTTATACTGGGAATATATACATATTTACAGATATATATTTCTCTCTTTCCATATGTAAACACACAGATATTTTTATGATACCATGTTACATCATATTATTTTGGCTAGCCAAAGGGTATCATTGGGTGTATTTGCAATTCCTCAGATAAATGAAATAGTTATTGTCATGAAGCTATTGGCAAAAGCTATATAGGTTGAAGTGAAAGCTCAGAGGAAGATATTTAGTACTTTCTGAATAGAATTGATAAATGCACTGGTATTTAAAGAATGAAACCATTGGGAGATGTCACTTCTAGTGTAGATATTGACTCTTAACTCTTTCAATAGGTGTCATCTCAGCCATTGATTTCAAGGAATTCAAAGCAAACTAGAAATATGTGGTGATTTAACACAAGGGATAGTATATACCAAAACAAGAGAGCATCTTTATAGCATTTTCTAGAAATAGTGGACTTTGTGAACAAAGAAGTCTCTACAGGTGTGTAGAACAGAGAATATTGAGTGTATTGGTATATGTATTGCATAATTTATATCCAAAGAGTTAGAAGGTCTTGAAATTTTTGAGATAAGAACAAATATAGATTGACTTGCAAGAGAAAAATTTGCAATTCTGAACTTATTCCTTATAGTTATCACAACATGCCTTCATTGATGTTGCTAATTTCATATCAATGTAACATGATGAAAATTATATACCCCGTATGTTATATATGTTTGAATTCCATGATTTCTAGGTTCACCCACTAAGGTATATCCCTAGTAAAATCATGTCATTATTTTAGTGTCTGAGCCTGTGATATGGGACTAATGTACCTGCCTCATAAATTTGTCATCAATAAATATAACAGCATCTGTAAAGAAAGACTTCTCAATTATTTTTTTTGTGCTATTATTTTTCAAAAATTTATCTGTGCCTGTAAGGATAGCTTGAAGGTAAAACAACCAATTGTATAGGGGTTCTAATATATGACACAAAGATAAAAAATAATATGTTTCTCATTGGGTATGAATGATTATGAAACATGAATATTGATGGATCATAAGGAGTCAGGTTTGGACAGGTGTAAGACACAGTGAGAATTTTGGAATTGTGCTGCCCACCATGACAAAGACCTCACATAATGGAAGCCTCATTTTAAATCTACTCTGGGAACTTTGCCCAGCACATATACATTCACACACACAGGCTTCTTTATAACATTCTTTTTGTTGAACAAAGGCTGCAAGGGGATTTTCCACTGCACATTCTCTTTAGTTTTCACCTATAACAACACAGTATGTCAGTTTCTTGGCAGATCAATTAAAGAGTTCCTGGGAAGCTCTTTCTATACCATGTGTGGTCTTATATTGGGACATTTGCTGAGTGGCACACAGGTCAAAAATTGAGGACCAATAGTGAGAATAAATAGCTTTGGGATGGCTGACAGTGATGTATACACTTTTGAGTTTTGGTATAATTTTTTGTTCATGGTTTTAAGATAAACCAGCTAATAAGTTATGTGAGGGGTTTCAGAAAAGAATAAACTGTGGACTAAGAGCTTATGTACTTTTAATCACAGCAGCTATCTCATGTCTGTATATGTAATACTATTTTAACAAGATTAAAATAATGATCCTATATAATAAAAGCCTAATATGCTAAGTGTCTGGTCGTCCATTCAACCAATCAAAGCATAATATGCTAATGATATGCTACGGCTGCTCAACCGCTCACTATGATGTGCACTGACCACCAAAAGG
>NW_005362400.1:95809-98415 GCF_000412655.1 Myotis brandtii
AACCTCCTGTCCTTCCCAGCCCCAATCATGCACCAGTGGGGTCCCTTGGCCTGGCCTGCACCCTCTTGCAATCTGGGACCCCTCAGGGGATGTCAGAGAGCCAATTTTGATCCGATCCCACAGGCCAGACAGAGGGACCTCACTGGTGCACAAATTCATGCACCGTGCCTCTAGTTTGATATAAAAGTGGAGTAGTATAAAATTAAAGCTGTTGCCTGGCTGGCATAGCTCAATGGTTCAGCGTCCATCTATGAACTTGGAGGTCATGGTTTAATTCCCAGTCAGACCACATGCCCAGGTTGTGAGCTCCGTCCCCAGTGTGGGGTGTGTAGCAGGCAGCCGATCAATGATTCTCTCTCATCATTGATGTTTGCATCTCTCACTCCCTCTCCATTCCTCTCTGAAATCAATCAATATATAGATAGATGATATAGATATAGATATAGGTATAGGTATAGGTATAGATATACTAGTAGATAGATAGAGATAGAGATAGAGATAGAGATAGAGATAGAGATAGAGATAGAGATAGAGAGATAGATGTATATATGTAAAATGAAAAGCTGTTATATTCATAGCATGTTGTGACAACTAAGTAAAGACATGTTTGCCTATATTATCTGTTAAAAACAATAGGTTTTATCTCATTAAGTTGTATAATATTGTGGGCCATATTAACACTTTTTCAAAATGAGAATTTAACAACATTAATCAACGTTTACTCACACAAGAATATCAATATCTAAAGAATTAATACATTGCCTTTTATTTATAGAGTTTCCAAGAATAAATAGATCATCCTATATAATAAAAGCCTAATATGCAAATTGTCCCCTTGGGCAGTCATTCGACTGGGAGTTCAACCAGGAGACTGGGAGTTCAACCGCTCACTATGACGTGGGGCTGCAACTTCTCACTGGCTACCTGGGGGCAGGGGTGACAGGGACGGAGGTATGGTGGGAATGCGGGTTTCCGCCAAGCTCACTCTCACTCCAACCTGCTACCCTTCCCCAGGGCACAATGGCTCACGTGTTGGGGAAGTCCCTGCACTCAGGTGCTGGGCGCCTGCAAGGAGCCCACCCCGCACCCACGCGGTGTCTTCCGGGTGAGCTGGGCCACAGCCACCTGGACAACAAGGGCTGGTCGGGCTCCCCAGAGTTTCATGCAGGAGCCGGTCTGCGAGGCCAGCTGGGAGAGCGCACACTGCTCACCTGGCTTCCCTGTGGCACCTCCGTGAGGCCCATGCTGCGCCCCGGCATGTGGGGTCCGGCCATGCTCCCTGCATCTCCGCATGGGGACTTGGGCACCATGACTCAGGTGGAGGGGGGCGCGCAGGGGCCTGGGGGCCCAGGTGCTTCCCAGGGCCCAGAGGTCAGCTGGGACCTGCCTTTCCATGCCAGACACTTGCACTTCAATTGCTGGCCAGGCCTGGGGACCACACCTGTGCACAATTTCGTGCACTAGGCCTCTAGTTATTGTATAATCATTGTATGCCTGTTTCTACTTAAACATGACAAAGGAGCTTGCTGCTTAGGAAACATCTCATGGTCAAGTTCTTAGAATGTCATGGTCAAGTTCTGCAAAGAAGAGAAATAGTATTTATTTAATGGATAAACATATATTCCCATATGTTTAAGTAAAAATGGATACTATCAGTGAAATAAAGTGACAAAAAAATAGCTGTACATTTAAAATGAGAATTTTAAAGAGCATTTTTTAAAAATACCTCAAATGGGGCTCTTTAAGAGTCAAGACCACCAGGCAAAGACTCTGTTTAGCCTTAGCTTGAGAAAGGTGAGTTAACCAGAGTCTGGCCCTCCCTAATGTGGAACCCAAGGCAAGTCACCTACATCACTTTGAGATGTATGTTCCTAATAACTAAGTAATTATTCCTTAATTATCTTCCTTATTGGGTATGCTTTGAAGTTTAAATGTTATAAAGTTCATGGAAGTAACTAGTAGAGTGCCTTATACATAGTAGATGCTCAATATATATTTTCTATTTTCACAACTAGCAAGCTGTTTTATTCAGGTGATCTTATTCAGTTGTCCGGCCATTATATCAGACTTGAAATGAGAAAGTCAACATGACCTCTGAGGTCTCTCTCACTTCAACGATAAAGTCCCAATTCATATTACTTATCTACACAGAAATATTCCACTAATAGTCTTCACTTAATTTATTGGTAAAATGTATGTGGTTCTCTCTGTGTGTGAATATGTTTACACTAATGTATTTCCAATAATAGTATCAGGTAAAATTAGAAATAATAATCCTGATATAAATAGTTTCATGTCTTTTATGTTATAAATCATCAGAGAGGCTTATAAGGGAAAATAAACCCGGTTGTCTGATATCATAGAGTAAAATTTCTAGGAAAATATTTTCATATTATTTAGTTGCAACAAATTTCCATATCTTCTTTAGAAACAAAAACCATAATTTTGGACCATTAGTCTAGATCAATGGTTCCCAACATGGGGCACATGCCCCACCTGGGGGCAATTTGGTTTTTAAGGGGGGCAATTCAAGAATGAGTTATTAACAGTGAATTTTTTGCATTTTTTATGGTTCTAGGGGCTTCATATACAGTATATAAATATAT
>NW_005362400.1:98673-139743 GCF_000412655.1 Myotis brandtii
AGGCAATCAGGATTTCAGAGATGCTTAGGTGAGGAATGGCCAAAAAAAGGTTGGGAACCACTGGTCTAGGTCCTCAGAAAAGCAGATGCCAGGAAGAGATTAATGTCAAAGGAATTTATTAGGAGAAATACCTGTGTGAAAGAAACTAGGGAGGGGGCCTTCAGATCACGCAATAGAATTCTAACCCCAAGTAAGGGAGGAAAAACAACAGTATTGTAGACTACCTTTCATGCTAAGGAACGTTCTTCAAAGTTAGGAAAGCCCTGGGCTAAATTCTGCTTACAAAGTAGTCTTTAATCTCCTAGAATGAGTGCTTGAGAATCTCCAGAGCACTTTGTTATGGGAGTTATGGCCTTGCACAAACATGGCAATGGATTGCCAAGGTATCAACTGAGACCCTTGGTCAACTGTGCTTTTCGCAGGAATTCTGCTATTGTGCTGGCATGCCTGCCAACCTATTGTCACTGATTTCCTGGTCTCTCTCATTGGTGGCAAAATGTTCCTAGGGTCTCAGAGCACTGATGAAGTCAGAGACTGGCCTGTGTCACTCTGCGTGTGTCATAAAAACTCGGCAGATCTTTGTGAAAACTCCGATTGTCCACTGGCATCACAGGAATAAGATGCATGCTACCTCAAACCTAATTCAAGCAGCAGGGACTGTCCCTGAACGTTTCTATTTCTAAAGGTATTAAGATTAAGATATTTTTCCATGAAAACATCGGCAGTAATTTAGTCTATCCTCTCACTATAGCAAAAAAAAGGGGAAAAAAATCAGAACTACCTTCCCTATCTTTTGAATAGCTCTGGATATTCTGTTTATGATATTTAATGTTATGCCACTTCACTTATATATGTGACCTTCAGTTAATATCCAACAGCCAAAAATCCTCACTGACTAACTTTAGCAGCTGCATTTTCACACACTCTAGTCGGAAAATTACTCAAAAGGCATATACGGCACAGTGTCAGCCCTACAGATGTTTCCCTCTGGGGCATTGACTCTACGGATCTACCAAACATCTTCAAATCTGTTTTTTCCTTGTTTTCTTCCCCAATCTTACTATTTTATATAGAACATATTTAAAATTAATTTCCCATTTCTTTTTCTAACTGATTTTATTTAAAGAAGGCAAATATTTGATATAATTGAACTAGAAACATTTAGAACATTTAGGCAGTTGATTAAACTTAGATATGGCTATGACTTATAAATTTAATATTATCACAGTATATTCATAAAAAGAATAGCATACTTTTTTCAACTGGAATTTTTTCCATTGTCAGTTTATTTTAATTATGGACTTTATTCTAGACAATATCTGCAAG
This sequence comes from Myotis brandtii, assembly GCF_000412655.1. Classification (NCBI taxonomy): domain Eukaryota; kingdom Metazoa; phylum Chordata; class Mammalia; order Chiroptera; family Vespertilionidae; genus Myotis; species Myotis brandtii. The sequence continues at coordinate 100,000 of NW_005362400.1, forward strand.
TACAGGGTGCCCTCAAAATATATACACACTGAATAATTATTAATTGCAATGGGTTAAATCTGAAAAGAAAGACATATTAATTGAGCTATCAGTTGTTAAAGTTTTTATACATTTTTTGGGACACTGTATATTTTATTCAGAGAACTAAAGAGAAGAAGACATAAATAATAAAATATAATGGAATAAGCCAATATATCTTTTTATGCTAGAATATTCTCTTTCCTCTGTGTCTTATACACAAACATGGCAATGGATTGCGAAGGTATCAACCGAGACCCTTGGTCAACTGTGCTCTTCGCAGGAATTCTGCTATTGTGCTGGCATGCCCGCCAACCTATTGCCACTGATTTCCTGGTCTCTCTCATTGGTGGCAAAATGTTCCTAGGGTCTCAGAGCACTGATGAAGTCAGAGACTGGCCTGTGTCACTCTGCGTGTGTCGTAAAAACTTGGCAGATCTTTGTGAAAACTCCGATTGTCTACTGGCATCACAGGAATAAGATGCATGCTACCTCAAACCTAATTCAAGCAGCAGGGACTGTCCCTGAACGTTTCTATTTCTAAAGGTATTAAGATTAAGATATTTGTCCATGAAAACATTGGCAGTAATTTAGTCTATCCTCTCACTATAGCAAAAAAAAGGGGAAAAAAATCAGAACTACCTTCCCTATCTTTTGAATAGCTCTGGATATTCTGTTTATGATATTTAATGTTATGCCACTTCACTTATATATGTGACCTTCAGTTAATATCCAACAGCCAAAAATCCTCACTGACTAACTTTAGCAGCTGCATTTTCACACACTCTAGTTGGAAAATTACTCAAAAGGCATATACAGCACAGTGCCAGCCCTCCAGATGTTTCCCTCTGGGGTATTGACTCTACGGATCTACCAAACATCTTCAAATCTGTTTTTTCCTTGTTTTCTTCCCCAATCTTACTATTTTATATAGAACATATTTAAAATTAATTTCTCATTTCTTTTTTAACTGATTGTATTTAAAGAAGGCAAATATTTGATATAATTGAATTGGAAACATTTAGAACATTTAGGCAGTTGATTAAACTTAGATATGGCTATGACTTATAAATTTAATATTATCACAGTATATTCATAAAAAGAATAGCATACTTTTTTCAACTGGAATTTTTTCCATTGTCAGTTTATTTTAATTATGGACTTTATTCTAGACAATATCTGCAAGTACAGGGTGCCCTCAAAATATATACACACTGAATAATTATTAATTGCAATGGGTTAAATCTGAAAAGAAAGACATATTAATTGAGCTATCAGTTGTTAAAGTTTTTATACATTTTTTGGGACACTGTATATTTTATTCAGAGAACTAAAGAGAAGAAGACATAAATAATAAAATATAATGGAATAAGCCAATATATCTTTTTATGCTAGAATATTCTCTTTCCTCTGTGTCTTATTTTTTTTCTTGCTTTGGTCCTTGGACTTTTGAAATCTTTTTAGTGAATGGACCTAAAATCCATGCAAATGTCATGTAAGCCTTGCTTTAATTTTGTGTAAAACAATGTCTATACACATTGGGACACTCTGTATATTTTATTCAGAGAACTAAAGAGAAGAAGGCATAAATAATAAAATATAATGGAATAAGCCAATATATATTTTTATGCTAGAATATTCTCTTTCCTCTGTGTCTTATTTTTTTTCTTGCTTTGGTCCTTGGACTTTTGAAATCTTTTTAGTGAATGGACCTAAAATCCATGCAAATGTCATGTAAGCCTTGCTTTAATTTTGTGTAAAACAATGTCTATACACAGTGAATTGGCAAAATTACTATATCATAACTATGGCTGTAAGAGAACAATATTAGCTAATCCATTATAGCAGTCTCAGAAAGTCACAATCTTTTAAATATTAATTTCTTAGTAACCTGGCATCAGAGAAAAATTCCACAGTGTAATGAAAATAATTACTTATTACACATTTAAAGGCCAATCGTTTATAGCTAGTACAAAATAACTAATCAAATTCTAGAGAGGCACAATATAAGATTAATTACAATACTCAGAATAATGGCACAACCCATTCATGCTTTTCTAAAAACCAAGTCAAAAATAGAACGCACAAATAACAATAAGCTCCTTAAATATAGACTTCTATGAAAAATTAAATACAAACTAGATAGAAAACGAAAGCACGGTTGGTTTCATTGATTTCAGCCTTGCGCATTGATTTGTATTAACTTCTCTTTTCCTCCTGCCTCCTCACTGGTGCTTGTTTGCACGGGTGGTTTACAATTCATCGTTACATTCACTGAAGCATATGGGTTCCTTCTACATGCACACAATGAAATGCGTGTTTGGGGATGATGTAGCTAAATATGGGCCTCTCCTTACTATCAGGGTATTATTTTCAGAAATCTCTGAGGCCCCAGCTGCAGCCACCTCTCTCACACATCATCAACACTGTCAAATACATTTAGGGGGACAGTCAAATGGGTATAGGCAATTTCAGCAACATAGATAGAGGGCTTTTTTCAGTATTTTTAACTGTTAGGAAAAAACCCTGCAGGTTATTTCAGTAGTGAAGAAAGCCCCAATGTGATATATTCATCATTTTCCCACTTTTCTGGGTTAAATATGCCACAGAGAAGAAATATGATTCTACATATTTCATCTTATAACAATCAGTGTGGGAAAGGTATTAAACTTAACCTATGAAAAGAATAAGAATTGTATAGTGGGTATGTAAATATTGCCAATTCAGTGCTGAACACAAGAGACATGCATAAAAGGAAGTAATTCTGTAACATTGTATATGAAGTCACAGACAAGGTGATATGAGGGAAGTCTAAGCAAAACTAAAACACGAGTTACAATTTTGTTCTCAGGAAAAGTGAAAGCATGAAATAAGGCATCATTCAATATGAAAATGAAAGGCATTTTCTAAGGTAACCAGTATGACTTAAAATTGAATACAATAATTTAAATTATCTGGGTCAAAGAATGTAGCAGCAACATTAATTTCAGTAGTTTCAAGGGAAAATAGAAACATTCTTTAAATTGAGGCATATTGTTACTTGCTGTGACAGTGACTGTGTTTATAGTTGTATGGATTTTCATGAATGAAGACAGTCATGTAACCTCCAGCTCAATTAAGATATAGAACAGTTGGAACTACACTCTCTTCAACCCCCAGCCATGTCCTCCTGTTCCTTTGTAGTCAATATCTCTCCACAACTCCAGTCCCTGGCAGACACCAATCTGTTTTCTGTCTCTATATTTGTTACTTTTTCTGAATGTCATGTAAATGGAACCATACAGTTTGTGGCCTTTTGAACTGGATTTCTTTTACTTAATGTACATGATGCCTTGACATTCACCCATGCTATTTCCTGCCAATATTTATCGCTGGGAAACTGACTTCATATAAATGGATTCCATAAATTAGCTCAGAAATTATTATTCTACTCCCCCACGGGTGGAGAACGTATGGCCTGCGGGCCATCGAAGGCCCGCAAAATCAATTGGTCTGGCCCTGCCAAGGCATTAGGGGTGAGTTAATTAAATGTTTGACCAAATATAGCAGGCTAATTTTTAAGTTGATTATTTTGTATGGCCCGTGAATGATGTTATAAATATCCAAATGGCCCTTGGCAGAAGAAGTTCTCCACCCCTGTTCTATAGGAAGGAGACTGAGCAAGTGAGACTGTATTTTTAATAAATTGCCTCACATTATTTGATGCTAGCGGGCTGTGGAATATAGTTAGAAGCCCTAAACTAAGAAAGGGTAATCACCCCCAAAACAAACTCAGTAAGATTATTTGCCAGGAGAGTTAAAGGGATAGAGACATAAGGCTCCTGGCACTCTACCCATTCCTAACAGTGACAGGACCTTGTGGGAGCATGTATCCTAGTTTTATGAGTAAAAGTCTGATGCATTAAGATAACACCCTAATCAAGGACTGAGGGTGGATCCTTAAATCATAGCTTACATTTTGCAAAACATGATTGCCTCTGCAAAAAGGCAGAGTTTATTGGTTATAAAAAAATAGGATTGCCTGTAATTAGAGAAGTAAAGGAGGCATATTAGAATTATTTTACTTGTAATAAACTAGCTATATAAAATATATAAGCTCTTTCCAGTCTGTGGGGACACTATAGGAACGTGGCCATCTGTAAGTCAGGAAGTTGGTTCTCACCAGAACTCAAATCTTCCAGGGTTTAATCTTGGACTTCTAGTGTCCAGAACGGTGAGTGCTTGTTGTTTAAGCCACGCAGTCTATGGTAGTTTGTTACAGATGCCAGAGCCCAGTCAGACACTGGTGTTGCCCCCATTGACACAGGAGTGGGCTGAATCTGACAGAATTTGGGTGGTTTGTCTAAGGGTATAATTCCAATAATGGTGGATTTAAAACTCAACTCCAACTTGTCTGTCTCTAAATCTGCTCTTATCTCTACCTGACAATGTTCCCAGAGTTCCAAGTACCAGCTTGGGTACGTTTGTTCTCAAGGAGTTTATAATCTAGCAGAGGTAATAAGGTTGTACCGATTATGAAAAATATATATGTAACATTTCAGCTCTTGTATCTGGGACGTTCAGGATTAGGTTGGCAACAGACCTCGAGATTCAAATATTTATATGTATTATCTCTATCTTTTCTCCTTGCCCCATGTTGTGGGTTGAATTGTGCCCCCCATTTTCTTAAAGGGAACAGATGTTGAAGTCCATAGCGCCTCATAATGTGAGCTTCCTTGGAAATAGAGTCACTTCAGGTGTAATGAGCTAAGGCAGGGTCATTCTGACATAGAATGAGTCCCTATTTCAATATGACTGGTGTCCTTATAAGAAGACGGCCGTGTGAAGACAGATGCACACGGAGAGTGTTATGTGATAACGAAGGCAGAGATGGAGTTATGCAGCTGCAAGCAAAGGGATGCCAGAGGTTGCTAGGAAACTAGGAGGTAGGAAGAAACAAGGAAGGATTCCCCTCTAGGTTTCAAAGAAAGCTTAGTATTAAAGCACCAATTTCAGACTTCTAGTCCTCAGAACTGTAAGAAAGTAAATGTATCTTGTTGCAAGCCCCCACTGTGTGGTACTTGTCACAGCAATCATAAGAAACTAATGCATAGATCGCAACACAAATAACTGGAGTATTTTTCTATCTTCGTTAACTTTATTCTGATGCACTGCAAATTAGTTTACTTCGGCACCAGGGGGAGGAGGAGGCAGGAGGCATGGACACAGAATGTTCAAGGTTTATAGTTGTATCACCTCGTTGTTTTGGGTTTGTTTTTTTTTGCTTTTGTTTTTGTTTTTGGTTTGGTATTGTGGTCCCCAATGAAGTGAGAATTTCCCGCATCCAGGCTTTGTATATAAAAAGGGAAGCACCATGATTGGCCATTCAGTGTGACTGTGGTGAAGGCTATTATCTGCGTGACTGGCACATTTGCTGTCCCCTGGGATAAGAAGGGGAGGAAGGTGTAGTGCTTTACAACCTCTCTCAAACCACACGCAGTAAAGGTGTGTAGTGATGAGGATACATTTTCAGTGAGACTTATGAAAAATCGAATTCTTGGTTTAGAAGGCTTACTGGACAAAGTGGAGATATACTGTATAACCAGATATATAGATGATAGAAGATTAGGTAGAGATAGAGATAAAGATAGAGATAGAGAGAGAGACAGAGAGAGAGAGAGAGAGAGAGAGAGAGAGAGAGAGATACATAAACACAACTGTGGGGCAAATGCATTTTTACACAAATTCTAGGATACTGTATACACATTTCTTTACTGTTATGATACCTCAAGAGTGAATGATCAAATGTACATTTTAAAGATAAACCTAATTAAAGCATGAAATGAGGATCTCCTTTTATGCTGGGAGCAGAGCCTAGGGATTGCATGTTTCGAAGTCAGAAAGGGACTTGGATTCTAATCCCAGTTCTGCTCCTTGCTACCTGCGTGATCTTTGATGGCTAATTTGTCCTTTTGGAACTTCAGTTTCTTCTCCATGGCAGTGGTCCTTGGGGAGAGTAAATAAGATACACAACCCATTTAGCAGAGTACCTGGAATTTTTAGTAAGTGCTCAGCGAATGTCAGCTAAATGTTTTACAATTTTAATTTTTCCATTTTCAGATGAGGCAATTGCTGCCAACAGGACTATGTTCTTATTTTCCCAGCGGTGTGTGTCTGAAATCAGAACACAGAAGTGAGGAGACACCCCGAGGGGTGGGGGTTGGGGGTTCTCAGGTTTGGAATACTGCCATTAACACTGACACTGAGGATGATGTGATAGGCTGTCTGATAACTTTTAGAAGTTTGGTTAGTCACAGTTGAGATCATTCTTGGTAGACTTAGAGAACTGAATCTTGTAAAGGACAGTTTCATGTCAGACTAAGTCCTGTTACTCAAGCTCAGTGTCAGTAGCCATAGAAATCGAAACTTAAGTAACTTGTATACTCTGCTGCCTCTAAAAAACTCCCAACGGCTAAGAAGTGATAGTCTTCACTTAAACTACCTGCTGACCCTGGGTGTCAGAATGCAGAAGCAAAAGGCAAAATAAACAAACAAACAACAACAACAAAAAAAAACATGCAAAACTTCTTTGAATTTCCAGAGTGGAATATGGCTTATTTCCCCCAAACCTTTAAGTCTGTATATCTAAAGCTTCTCTCACTTGCTTTTTTATGTAAAGTGTCAATATATTTTCTATACAGCTTAAACTGTTGATGACCCTACTGACTACAAAACAATAATAGCAAGGCATGCACATGTTTATAATTATGATAAACTCATAAATGTTAAGGGCACATGGATTCATTACTCTTCATGTTTCCACATGGAGAAATTTTCTTTAGATACTTTCTCTTTCCCCTTACACATTGCTCTAAAAATTGAAGAGACACCTGTAATTTGTGTTCTTAGGTCTAGTTTTTGTTTAGGTTTAATTTTCTTAACTTGAGAGTACACTTGGAAAAGACATAAATTTGATCTTATGTATAATTATCCATTTGCTTAATTTTTTAATGCTATACATTTGTTAATTGTATGTTTCTGTTCGATTTAAAATGAAGCCATTTATATCTTCCCAATAAGAAGCTCCATTGTAAATCAAAGTAAACTGAAATGATGTCAGATTTGTTTCTGAAGATATTATAAATATATACATGGTATACATTTATAGGAAATCAACTGCTTCTCAATTTAATCTTATTCTTTACCTCCTTTTTTCATTTTTAATCTTCTCCATGTCATCATTATACAACTTAAAGTCTGACACACACATTAAAAAAAGACTTGGGGGAAAAAAACAAAACAAGTAAGAATAAAAATAACATGTCTAACCGAATAGATGGGTTTTTAAACTAGGCTGATTGAAAATCTCAGTTCCAACATTTCTTACTGAAATTGTAGTCAACTTTCCTAATTCCCTATAATAATTTGTTTTAATAATTGAGTTAATATGTGTTCACTTAGAAGAGTGTGTGAGATATAGTAAGTGCTAAATAAGTGGTAACTCTTACTTAATTGGAACCAAGAAATGTAAGAAGATGGGTTTAATTTTGAAAATTACTATAATTATGTTATGAATCATTAATTCACACAGTACAATATTTGCATAAATAATCAGGGTAACACATAACAATTAATATAGAAAATGTCTTACCTAAATATAAAGAACAGTTTCCTAAATGTTAAAAATAGGTGGGAGTCAATGCGATACCATTAATCATCCATTTAAAATGTCTGAAATGTTAGCCAATAACAATATCAAGGGTTGATGAGTTTGTGAAACTTTCAGGACTTTCACAAACTGCTGGTGGGATTATCAAATTGTTCAATCATGTTGGCAAACTGCTATTCCATTTCTATAAAGTTAAATCTACCCTTATTACATAATACTGCCATTCTACTCCTCGGTGCTTACCAAAAAGGAATGAAAATAGGTATCTACAAACCGATTTGTATATGAAAGTTCATAAACTTTTATTCATAATAATCAAAAACTGGAAATAACACAAATGCCCCTCAGTGTGAGAATAGATAAATTGTAATGAAATTCTACAAAGGAAGTATTTTTCAGCAATAATATGATAAACTACTGATACACTCAATATGAATGAATGTCAAAAATAATTTGCTGATGCTGGCAAAAATTTTTGTATAATTTTATTTCATGTAAATGATATTATAAAACAAGACAAAACCAACCTATAGTGACAGAAAGAAGCTTTCTGGTTGCCAGGCCTAAGAATGGGGACCTATGGACTAGAAATAGAAATAAGGACATTTTTGAGATAATATAAAAGTTCTATAGTCTAATTGTTGTGGATGGTTACATGGGTCTGTGCATTTTTGACAAAATTAATTGACCCTATAGTTAAAAAGGGTGCACAATGTATCATTTAAACTTCAAAATGAGAAAAAATGTAGAACTATACCAAATATTAAAGATTAACTGAGACATATAAATATGACTTTTTTAATTATTTGCCCAATAACAGGCAAGAACAGAATTAGGCTGAATGAGAGTGCTTCTGACTCAATACAGAAATCATTAGGCGAGGTAAATTAGGGCTACCTAAGCCTTCACACACTTTATTAAAAATCACCTGCTCCATAGCACTTTCCAGATATTTCTGAACATGTTTTTAATTTTTTCCAATATCTTAGGAATTGCTCCATACTATGTCCTGTCCCTTGCCTTTCTCAGGCTACCACACTTTCTTCTAGTGATGATGCCTGCAAGATAAACCGCTCTGCCTAGAACAGAGTAGCCACCTCAGGGTAGACATTGCAGGATCCTCTGTGCCTGTGAGGAAAGAATGCTGACTGCGTATCTCTGCTGCTACTTTATTTCAAGCCCATGGCAAACCATTTTTTAGTTCTACCAGCAAAGAAGAAAACGGGTTACATTTTCTGTTGAGAAGGCTAAGTAATTAAGGCAGCGGAGTGTTACATAGAGTAACTCCCATGAGCTGGGGAACCCTAGAGGACCCCCAACACAGGGTATTGTGTTTTTCTCCCAAGATCATGAACAAGCTAAGGTATAAAATAAACAGTTAATATCAAGACAAAAAATGTTTCCTTTATTATGGATAAATCCAGGTAGAAGGACATATACTAGCATGAAAACAAAACACACCCTCTAAGGCAGAACTAGGCAGACTTAGCCAGGATACCTACTGATGGAGACCAGCACAGTAAACACAGAACACACTCTCCATGGGCAAGCTGAATCCCCAGAGGGAAAAAGCCTCAGTTATTCATTCCAAGTGCCATAACATATATTTCTTTCTACCACACAACAGACAGAGCAGAGAGGAAAAAACACACAAAAACAACAAAAAACAAACAAACAAAAATGGAAGGAAGACCATACTGAACAACTAACAATCAGAAGAGACGGTCTCGTTCATTGCTTCAGCAAGTATTCACCGAGCACTCACTGCAAGCTATTGCAGAGTGAATGATAGTTCAGGAGGTGAAACGGTAGGGAAATGTTTATCTTATTCTGCAACAGAGCAAAGCTCCGCTAATGTTCAGGAAAATAACATAACACCCGTGAAATCTAAAAATGATCATTATTCCTGGAAATGGAATGTATGTTCATGGTTTCTCTTTGTAGTCTTTATCTGGAGAAGCCAAATCCTCAAAGCATCGGGAATTAATCTTCACTTTTGAAGGCAACTGCACTTACAAGTATCTTACTGTTTAAAAACTGAGTCTCCCTACTTCAACTTCTTGTGAGATAGTTTGAAGTGATCTATTACATAACTGCAGCAGCATTAAATTTTCAGGACACTGATTCTGATAAATTCTTAGGTGGCAAACTATATGTTTGTTCATAGGAATAAATGAGGACAGCTACTCTGTGAAATTACAAAGGGGTCGTGACCCACAGGTTGAGAACCACTGGGTTAAACCATATTTTACCTCTTAACCCTTCTTTCCTTGGAATAGTACATCTCTCATGATATGCCCTAACCCTGGCCACCAACGTAAATAATAATCCCTTCTTTAAACTCTTCATGTTTGCCTGGTAGAGTGCCATCTGTCATTTTGTTTGTTTTACTAGTTTTCATATTACAATGCAGTTTGTTCCTCAGGGTTTTCCTCATTACAACACAATCAAATCCTATCCTCCAGGCCTTCTCAGGAACCTCTGCTGATTCATATGACCAAGAAAAATTTAGACATCACCACCACTAGCAAACAGTAGAAATTTGAGTATTTCTAATGGAAACTAGGCTATAAGTATGAATAGGTCATTGAGTATTTGGTACCAAATAAAGAAAATTGGAAGTTCTTTTTAAAAGCCAGTTTGGGTTCAGCCAGCATGGCTCAGTGGTTGAGCATCGATATCTGAGCCCCCAAATGTTATATTGTAAATCAGAAATGCCTTAATCAATAAGCCAAATTTATTTGAAGTCCCGTTCATTTTCACTAGCATTAGCGGGCCCAGAGGAACTCTTGCTTCTCAAATTCTGGGGCCCAATATAGTGGAAGTCTCTCTTATTTATATGTTTTTCAGCTCTTTGTCTCCCAGTTTTAGAATGAGACTTCCAGACCTTCTGAGAAAAAGTCCTGTGTGCTGGGACAGGGCCGTGAGACCATATCTCAAGGCCTGGTCTGGCGCCAGCACTGACAGCTCTATCTGGGGCATAGTTTATGGCCTCTCTGGAATGGGAAGTAGTCTTATTTTCCCTATTAGTTAAGCAAGAAAATGTTTACAGAAGCCAGAATAGCAGGGTTAAAATTTAAACAGCAGTTTTTACCCAAGATGGAGGTTACTATGCTTCACCAGGTGGTCATGGTTTGATTCCCGTCGGGGCACATGCCTGGGTTGCGGGCTCAATCCTCAGTAGAGAGCATGCAGGATGCAGCCTATCAATGATTATCTCTCATCATTGATATTTCTACCTCTTTCTCCCTCTTCCTTCCTCACTGAAACCAATAAAAATATATGTTAAAAAACCTATATATATAAAAGCCAAGTGACCGAACAGCGGAACTACTAGAACAACCGGTTGACCAGTCACTATGATGCGCACTGACCACCAGGGGGCAGACACTTAGCGCAGGAGCTGCCCCCTGGTGGTCAGTGAGCTCCCACAGTGGGAGTGCAGCTCAGCTGACCAGGATGAACAGCTGCTCCCGCAGCGGGCCGATCCCCGCAGGTCATGCCCCCCACCAGTGCACTAATCCATGCACTGGGCCTCTAGTAATATAATAAAAACCTGTTTTGTCTTCTTACAATTGGTCTGTAGCCATGACAGTTGATAACTGATGAAACGTGGGGTTCATGATATAGACTTCTTCTCATGAGTTCTTGTCTGAGGAAGATGAAGAATAAATTCATAGACTAACAGATTTCTTTAATAAAAATGTATAAGTTTATTGGAAGCAGATACAAACTCCATCTTGGCAGGGGTGTCCCCAAATAGGAAAATCCTGCTCTCTCTCTCTCTAATGGGAAAAATTTAAAAAATCCTCTCTCATGCTCCTTTGTCTCCAGTTTATATATGCTGCAGCTCTTTGTTTAAACCTGACCCTTCCTAATCGGACCTTTCATTAATTTAGGACCCCCATGCTCTCCTCATTGGTTATTTTGTTACATGAGTATCAGTTTCAAAATCCACTGGTGTCCCTCTCTTTTTCTCCCCCTTATCTTGTTATATTTCTCTATCTCCTGTGAAAATTTGTTTTCTCCTTTCTGCCATTTGTCAGCATTGCACTATCCTCTGTGAAAGTTTGTCTTCCTCCCCCCTTATCCTGTGGCCTTTTTCTAGCCTTTGTACAAGTAAGATAAGCATTTTGGCATCTCCAAGCTGCTTGGGTCATGGCTGCTTTTGATCTACCTTATAACTGCTATAATTGCTCAGGACAGGGATATCTATGTCCTTCACATATGTATTTCTCCCCCCATGGACCCTCTTTATTTATAAGACTCCCTAAACATGCCTATTTTGTCCCCAGAATTCCTTTCACTGACAAGAGCTATAGACTGCACCAGGGTTTTCTGGATGCTTTGATTTAGCCAGTGCTGTAAAAAGAAAGCAATGCAACTTTGAAGGACATTCTATATTCACTATTTTCTGGTCCAAGGAATGTGAACATCAGTCACAAAACCACAAATTCAACAAGATACACTTCTCCCTGAACCAGTTTATAAAGAATTGCATCAAAAAGGTCACTTCTTGTGATACTTTGCAGTTCCTCAGTTATAATATCTGATCATTTTAAGATATGCATGCTTCTTATCAGACATTGCTACTTTGAAAAAAATGATATACACAAACAGAAAGCCAATAAAACAAGATCACTTGTCTTTGCCACGCCAATTACAATATGGTTAGGATGATTAAAACTTCTCGTCAAATACAGATAAAAGTGAAGACCATTTTTATTCCCCAAATGACATTTTAAGTACTTTGTAAATTTTAAACAACTTTAGACTGTGTCAATTTTCCTACCCTTAAGGCAGTTTCAATTTGAGCATTATCAAGTGGCGCAGGTTGTGTCTCCCTTTTAGACTAAAGTTAAATAAAATTGTTTCATTACCATATCTACAGCTAAACTGCATGAAACATTAGCATCTGTTCAAAAGCAAAGCTGTCCCTGGGGCCATGCATGGAGAACTCTGCGTGTCCCACTGCATCTGAGACAAGACTTCAGATCCCCAGAATACCTCTAAAGTAATTTCCCTTGTAGCAGTAGGAAGCCTTGGTCTGAGGAAGCAAACTCTTAGAAAAAAACTTCAGTTTAATTACAAAGATTAGTTCCTTTCTTCCAAGTTAACATTTAGAGCAGCATTTTTTTTCTGTTCTATAATTGCACCCCAAAGTAATTCACTTAGTAGGTGAGAAAGACTGAATGTGTATGTTTATTGAATGAACAAGTTGCCACAAGAGATCAAAGAAACAGTGTTGTAGAGACTAAATTGAATAATTTTTGCTTAATTTTTAACAATAAAACAGCAACAGTGCACTGGAGAAATGGGTGGAAGAGATGAATATGTGCTAATAGGAAGTTTAAAAAGAGGTAGAAAGATAGACAACTGGCTGAAATAAAACACCAAAACTGAAATCAGAAGAGCAGCTTCTTACCAGTCTGACATTAACTAATAACATCATCTTTGGCAAAGTCCATTTTTGTATTTTCTACTTCTGATTTCTTATCTACATGAAGAGGAACTGTTCTAAATTATTTCTCACAGTCTGCTTAGCATTTACATTCTGTAATTCTACTGGTAAATAAGTTATTAAAAGGCAACATAAACATGATAATAATATATTCTCTACCCTACTCTTCTTTCTTGAATTAAATAACATTATTTTTAATTGGAGGAAGAAAATGTAAATGGGAAAATAAGTTTTATTCTGAAAAAAAATGTGAGGAAAGTAACCATAAATTTTATTCTGAAAAAAAAAATTGAGAAAAGTAACCATGTCTTCATAATATATCCCAAGTATCATTAAAGATTAAATTTAAACATTGTAATGTACTCTTTAAAATATATCATAAAATATAGTGAGCTTGAAAGAATTTCTTTGTATAATATTAACTTAAAATGATGAAATACATTTTCTTAAGGAGGTTTAAAAGATTCCATATTATTGTAAAAGAAATGTTCTTAGGTCAAAATATATTGGAAAAGAGCACAAAAGACATGTATTTTATTCTCAGCTCTGCCTTTAATCTCTGTATCTGTTTTTTTATTTGTAAAATGAGTTGGCTGACAGAGATATTCAATGTCCATTTTCACATAAACATTTTATTATTGTAAAGCCTTAAAGTATTTGGATTTAATCATATGATACAATATGCCATCAATTACTAGACTTAAAACGGATATTAAACAAAATCCACTGAAACAGTAAATTGTTTTTTAACATTCTTATTGTTTTTCCCCTCCAGATATAAAATAATTCATGCTTAATTTATTACTTCTTTTATGTTTAATCCATTCCAAAATAACAGAAAATAGCTATTCTTCAGGGCATCAAAATTAAGTCTATTTTCTAGCATTATATTTCTTGATTTTTTTTTTAATGAATCATTCAAACTATGTTTATCTCAGGCATACTGGAATATTAACAAAGAAACATTTTAAGTAAACACACTATAATTGATTATAGAAGACAAAAACATTCAAATAACCACCAAGTATTCATTCATGGTTGGTAAATAACATTGCAAAACTAAAAGAAAAATAAAATGGAGGGAGAGATAATAATTTCCACTTGTCTCAGTTTTTAATGAACCATGATAATAGAACTACTCATCCTTATTACTGTAGAACCCACCGACCCACAAACTTATGCAGACATATATACACTCTCACAGAAACCAAGTTGAGTGATAAGAATGATTAACAAAGTCTAAGACAGTTTAATTAATGTGCCAATGTCTCAGCACCACCTCTGAAAGTTAATCAATAGATGGATTCACAGTGAGACTTGTTACTTGATGTTTTCTTTAAAAGGAAAAAAACCATGAATGTCCACTTTCCTTCTGTTCTACTCTATATCTCATTAATTTGTTTGCAACACAGGTATATGCCCATACTCTCTATAGAGTTGTGCTCATAGACTATCTGTGTTTATTAAATCTGAAGAATTATTTAATGTTTCTTCCCCTTAAAATGAGAATGGGCAAATGGATGTAAATTCTAAATAATTCAGTCCTGTTCTTTAATAAAACAAGTGTCTGAATGTGAAGTTCAAATAATATACATTGTTTTATGTGCATAGCCATATATAATGGATGGCACATGTATATTCCTCAATTCATTTCCGCTTTATAGATAAGATCCTAAGATCCTAAAAGAGGGTATCCTTCTGTAGATAAGAGCCAAGCTTATCCAGCTGATAACTGGCAGGATTGAATCTGTTCATTTTTTTCTCAGTTTGTATTACCCTTTTTCTCTATGTAACAACAACAAACATATAATCAAACAAACAGAATATTCAACTAGAAAAATGAATTAATTTATAGTATTTCCTAATTTTCTTATGTTTAATCAGTATGTCTAGAAACTCACTTTTGTTCTACACTCAAATGCAAGTGTTCTGCTTCTTGAAATTTTAACTTGTAAACCAAATTTTACAATTTACTTCTTGATTCTCTATAAGGCATCTGACACATGATGACATCCTGACACAGAGGTGTGATTAACTAAGAGTGCTAGTTATAAAAAAAAGTAATGGGTATATTCTAGCCATGGATCACATGAAGCTTTTCAAATTACCATATTTTTCTATGTATAAGATGCTACTTTTTTCTAAAACCATTAGACTGAAAATCGAGGGGCATCTTATACATGGAAATCAGCCAAGGAGGGAGCCTTGGGTGCGTAGCTGCCCATACTTTGTCAAACAGGCTTCCTCCAATCACAAGCCTTATTGTTACTGATGTCAGATGATGCCATAATTGGAGGTGGAGGTGGCGGTGGAGAGTGCAGATGCAGCAGGGACCAGAGGGTTCTGAGCCCATAAAGATGTCAAAAACATAAAAAGAAACGTGTGACCATTTGTTACTTTATAAAGAATGATTTAGAGATTAGTGTTCACCAACTCACTTTTTCTACACTCAAATGCAAGTGTTCTGCTTCTTGAAATTTTAACTTGTAAACCAAATTTTACAATTTACTTCTTGATTCTCTATAAGGCATCTGACACATGATGACATCCTGACACGGAGGTGTGATTAACTAAGAGTGCTAGTTACAGAAAAAAGTAATGGGTATATTCTAGCCGTGGATCACATGAAGCTTTTCAAATTACCGTATTTTTCTACGTATAAGATGCTATTTTTTTCTAAAACCGTTAGACTGATAAATCAAGGGGCGTCTTATACATGGAAATCAGCCAAGGAGGGAGCCTTGGGTGCGTAGCTGCCCATACCTTGTCAAACAGGCTTCCTCCAATCACAAGCCTTATTGTTAGTGATGTCAGATGGTGCCATAATTGGAGGTGGAGGTGGCGGTGGAGAGTGCAGATGCAGCAGGGACCAGAGGGTTCTGAGCCCATAAAGATGTCAAAAACATAAAAAGAAACGTGTGACCATTTGTTACTTTATAAAGAATGATTTAGAGATTAGTGTTCACCACTACTGTGAAGTTTCATAAACTCAGAAAATAATCATATTTAAAAATTGCTAAGTTTGGGGGAAATAGATATTTTTATTTTTTCCCCAAATGTGCAGGTTGGGTATTGGTAATTTCTTAAAGCTTAAACTGCAACAGTTAGTAAAATAATTACCTGTGACATTTTCTCTGAGGCAGGATTTTTCAGCAATAAAATAATTATCTGTTAGTTCTATGACAGTGGAAATGGTTAACCCTAGGGGAAAGAGCAAATGAATTGTTATCTTTTTGAAAGCTTGGTAGTAATCTTAAAGACATCTTTGTTACTTCAGAACACATCATTGTGTGACATCTGAACACAAAGTGAAAGTCACATTTTACCACTGTGGCCTTCTTTCAATAAAAACGTAACTATGAAATATTGATTCTATATATCAATGTTATCCCAGTTGAGTGTGAATTAAGCTTTCAAATTTAGTGGGTTATCATATTAAAGCCAAAGACCATCAGAAACATACTTGTATTGAAAAGTAATTAGATTATTGAACTCGGTGAAGCAAGAGAGAATGCCCTGTGGAGGGGCTATGGGAACCCTGAAGGCTTCAATGGAAGGGAGCGGTAATGTTGAAACTAGGCAAGTTACTGTAAGACCAGGTGCCAGTGGTTTTATTTAGAACACATGGGTGTGAAAGAGCTGGTTTTAAGAGCTCAAACTTAGAAAATCTATGGTATGCATCCTAAATTAATTCTTGTGGTTTATCTGTTTAAAGGACCATGGTGTTGTTAAGTTTGCAAGTTGTGGTTTTTGATTGAACCCTCAGTTAACTTGCACAGTCTTGTTGCCAGCAGGTCCACTTCTCACTTTTTTCTACCACCATCCTCTATAATTCTTTACGCTGAAAGACATCTCATTATTTTTTTAGGACCTGAAAAATCCAGTTCTGTACTGCAAAGCTTATGCCTGTTCATAATCTTGTATCATGTTTCTCAATGGATAATTTTGACCTTTATCAGCACCTGACATTTTCTCCTTTTTTTTCATAGAAGCATCATATTTTGAAATATCTGACTAGATAGTAGTTGCTTGTCTCTAAAACAAGTATTGTTATTTAATTCAAAACCTGGTTCACAGGCCCTATAATCTACTTTTATCTTTATATCCAAGTGAGGCCATCTGAGTAGTCTTTCCAATGACCTCGGGTGAAGTAGTCTACCGCGCATGCACTGTTTTTTTTTTCTTTTTCTCCCTATGTTTCCAGACTGAAGGAGTCCATTTGCCTGTGTGCACCAAAGCCCAGTAAGACACAAACAGGAGTTTGCAGCCAAGAAGGTAAGGATTTATTAAGGAGATGGCACCCTGCCCAGAGTCACAGGTAGCTAATGCTTGAAGACGTGGTTCCCCAATAGCTTCCAGGGGATAGATTATGTGAGGAAAAAATATCATTCATCATGGTGACTAATAGAGTTAGGGTCATGGTCTCTACTGATTGGTTGGTGCTAGGGTAGGGAGTAATTGATCATTATATCTGGTCCTGATGTCAGCCATGGAGTTGCTCTATACAATTTCACAAGGATTTGTTCTGTGGAATCATTCTGCTTTCTTGGGTCCAGAGCTAAAACACAACTGAGGCCAAGATATTATGTTTCTAAAACTATTAGGTGTTGACCAAAACCTTATTGTCCTGAGGGCATAATGATTAAGCAAGGAAGAGGGAGGTGGGTAAGTCAAGGTGATGGGTGAGGCCAGTTTGAATCCAAGGAAAACAAAAAATAAAAATGGCCAGATTAAAGAAAATAAGGTTTCTGCTTTCTATGTGGTCACACCTAAAGATCTAAGACTAGTTGTCTATCTATCTGAAATATTAGCTCCTAGAGATTTTTTTTTAGGGGGTGGGGGTATGAGCTTATAGGTTCCAAATAATTATGATATTTATAATTTTTATTGAAGAATGGATGTTATCTTAGCATAAAAACCTACGTCTAAGGATCTAAGACTAGATCTATTTGAAACATTAGCTCCTAGAAATTTTTTTAGGAGGTGTGGTTATTGAGCTTATAGGTTCCAAATAATTATGACATTTATAATTTTATTGAAGAATGGATGTTATCTTAGCATAAAAACCTGTATTTAAATATCACTCCCTTGGACCTTACTATTCAAATGTTAGCATTCCCTGATAAGGTTCTCTCACTGAACTTCAAGTTCCATTTTTCCCAAGAGTTATTTTCAAAGTATCCAATGGTCAAGTCCAAAGTTATGTACATGCTAATTAGGCTTTTGAGGAAAGGTAACCCATACCTCTTGATAAGTGGTAAATCTAAACAGTTTTAGGTGCTTTTATCCCAACCATTTTGTCAGAATGGAAGAGAATTGAATCCTCTATTGAAACATCACACAATCCATAGGATTCAATCTCTAAACATTTTATCTGTTACATATACTATATAAGGAATGTACCTACTTTATAAGTGAATTTTTTTAGTGAATATTTTTAGCTAGTAATGAATCTGTCCTTGCATATAAAATTGAGCATGTTTCATTTAGCCACAGGGAACATTTTAACTAAAGTTTTCTTTAAACAAAAACGGACACAATCATTGCAATGATATATTCATGTATTTTACATATGTGTAATTATTTTAGCATTTTCTATTGTAGTTAACAATTTCTACTGCATTTTTTATAGGATTCAATAGCTAAACATTTTATCTGTTATATATACTATACAAGGAATGTACCTACTTTATAAGTGAATACTTTTTACTGAATATTTTTAGCTAGTGATGAACCTGTCTTTGCATATAAAATTGAGCATGTTTCATTTAGCCACAGGGAACATTTTAACTAAAGTTTTCTTTAAACAAAAATGGACACAATCATTGCAATGATATATTCATATATTTTACATATGTGTAATTATTTTAGCATTTTCTATTGTAGTTAACAATTTCTACTGCATTTTTTAAATGGATTTCAGAGAGGAAGGGAGAGGGAGAGAGAGATAGAAACATCAATGATGAGTGAGAATCATAGATTGGCTGCCTCCTGCATGCCCCACACTGGGGATCCAGCCATCAACCCGGGCATGTGCCCAAGAATTGAACCGTGACCTCCTGGTTCACAGATCAATGCTTTGCTCAACCACTGAACCACATTGGCTGGGCTGCTTTTTTATACCTTCTGTCCTTTTCGATATTAGCTGACAATTAAATAATCTATACTAATAAAAGGGTAATATGCTAATTAGACTGGGAGACCTTCCGGACGTCCTTCCGAACAAAGCCATGGTGGCGGGGCAGAGGCAGAGGTGGTTAGGAGAGATCAGGACAGCGTGGGGGGGAGGCAGTTGGGGGCGATCATGCTGGCAGGGGGGCAGTTGGGGACGATCAGGGTGGCAGGCAGAGTGGTTAGGGGAGATAAGGCAGGCAGGCAGGTGAGCGGTTAGGAGCCAGCAGTCCCAGATTGCAAGAGGGATGTCTGAAGGATCCCAGATTGGAGAGGGTGCAGGCCAGGCTGAGGGACACCCCCACCACCGTGCATGAATTTCATTCACCGGGCCACTAGTAATAATATTTATAAAGCACCTTATCATTATAAATAATTTTATATAGTTCATATGTAATGAAAAAACGTTTGCATTGAAAATTAATAATAAATTAGGGGTCTAAATTTATTTTAAGTGTTTAACTTGAAAATTAAGACTTTATGTGGTCTTAAATTTTTTTATAAAATCCATATGGGCAAGTTATAGGCAACACCATATTTAATGGCTATGAACTGGTAACATACTATTTTCTATGCTATTCATCTTCTAGGGTGATTTACTTATTATTATTATTATTATTATTATTTATTGTTAGATTTACAGAGGGACTGTCAAGCTGCATTAACCTAAAGTGAACTAATCAAGCTTTAACATCTATAATTTATATGAAGCAATGCATCTTCTTGAGTATTTTACAGTTTTGCTCTTTAGTACACATTGTCTAATTGTGCCTAACAGGTGCAGAAAAGGATGAAGCAAGTGCTGAATACAGAAACCATGTATTATACTAATTGTAATCTAATTTTTAAAACTATAGCAAAACCAGATATCTTCACATGGGAAAGTCTGATTTAAACTTGCCTCTTGATCATGTTCTATATTTCAAAGTCACCAATTTTCAACCTATTTCATCTCATGGCACATATACACTAATTACTAAAATGCTGTGGCGCACCAAAAAAATGTATTACTTTTTTTGCCGAACTGAAAAAAAAGGGATATTTTTGATTCATTCACATGGGAAGGCTACTGTTGTGTTGCCTGTTGTCGTGTTTTACTTTGACCATCTAAGGGAAAAGAGGTCAGGGCCCCTGACTAAATGGTCAGGTATTGCATGTTTTAAAAATTCTTGTGGCACACCGGTAAAAATCACTCTTCTACATAATGGATATAACTACTTGCCTAATACCATTTCAAGGCCTGAGGTCACTGCTAATAAGAACCATATCATTTAGAATAATTTCAGCATGGAAAAAAAAAACTTTTGTGGAAAAATTTTAAAAGAAATATATCAGATGAAAATTACCCTGTTACTGCAAAGCTGTAATTTTGAGTGCTCATATCTTTTATTCTTCTCCAGCTCTGACAGAATAATCTTCTGATAATATTTTCATAGATTTATAAGCCAGTTCTGAGCAGAAATCATTTTTGTAATTCAGATTCATTATCGTTTAAACCCTTGCAGCCTTTAACTATAATTCTTTTTTTTCTACTAAAATTTGTGTTTTTCTATTTTGTTTCCATTTCATTACAATTTTGAAATATCAAATTTAGCCTTTATTTTTATGAATATTAACTGGAAAATATTTTCACATTTAAATAAAAATCAGGTACTTTGGAAACAACAGTAAAACCTGTTTTACTGAGCCTGCATTAAATATAATTTCTGCTTGATAATTTTATATACTAGTATGTTCTAAGATTTTGTCCTAGCTAGTTTGGCACAGTGGATAGCATGTCAGCCTGCAGACTGACAGGTCCTGGGTTTGATTTCAGTCAAGGGCACATGCCCAGGTTGTGGGCTGGATCCCCAGTAGGGGGCGTGCAGGAGACAGGCAATCAATAATTCTCTCTCATCATTGATGTTTCTAACTCTCTCTCCCTTCCTCTCTGAAATTAATAAAAAATATATTTTTAAAAAAAGTTTATAAAATTTTGATTTGGAAAACTATAAAATACTAACAATATCAAGTTTATATAACAAGATATTTTGATATTTAAATATAGTATTGTGTTTTTATATTGTTTACTCTTATCATATTTTAAACTTTTGTACAAATTTCTTTTACTTTTTTTCTAGTCTAGAAATTCTATAGCACAATATGGAATTTGAAGCATGGTAGAATAAGAGCATTCTTATTTCATGTGATAAAAGGTGTTTGGTACTTCTTACTTTCTCTTTACGACACTAAATGGTCCATGACAGGAACCTGAGGATTATTTTTAGTTCTCTTCTCACATATTCCTGGTATCAGATTTGCTGATTACCCCTCTTTAAAAACTGAAACACTCAAGTCTCCTTTGCATTCCTATTCCTGTATCCTTGATCCTAATACTCATTACTTTTACCCTGCAAGAGGACAATAGATGCTTATCTTTTCTGGCCTGTAGTCTTATTGCCATCTATTAAATCCTCCACATTGCTGCCAAAGGTAATTCTAAAATGCGCCCAAGGTCATATCACTTCATTGATATCATATGGAACTAACACCTTACTATATTCAGGTCAAAAGTCCAAAATCTCTTACGTATTATACAAGGACCTTCATATTAGAGTCTGTACCTGATTCAGATGCATTATCTTCTGCCAGGTTCTCAGGTCTTCTCATGACTCTATACCTATGAATGGTTTGTTATCATGTTTTTTATTTTCTGTAAGGAATTGTGTCATCTAATATATTTATAGAGAACTTACATAAAGATTTGTTAAATAAAATTATTGTCCTTATCAAAATACTTGTCCATAATTACCCTTTGAAATACATGTCTAGTATTTATTTTCTTTGATCACAAACTTCTGTTCCATATTTATTTTACTTTTCTGTAGTAAAAGTAAAGAACTTGGTTAGCTAGCTCTTTCATTTGAACATTGATGTGGCAAGAGCCATGAATCCAAATGGGTAGGAAGCATCTGTGAGTGGAGATTGAGCACCACAAGACACAGAACAGAATTTAAACAAAGAAGATATGCCAGAAGCATGGAGTCATGTCAGCCCAAAAACAGATTTAAAAAAGAAACAAAGTCAAAGAAATAATATTAAATCCAGGAAATATAGCAAATATGTTAGGTGTATTAGTGGGCTAGGGTTGCCCTAACAAAATACCACAGACTATGTGGTTTCAACAACAAATGTATTTGTCAGTTCTGGAGGCTAAAAGTCCAAGATCAAGGTTCAGGCAGGTTGGGTTAATCCTGAGACCTTTCTCCTTGGCTTGCAGATGGCTGTCTTCTTGATGATTCTTTTAATCTGTGCATCCCTGATATCTTTTTTTTCTTCTTTAAAAACACAAATTGTATTTTGACCTCATTTAATTTTATTACTTCTTTAAAGTTCCTGCCTCCACATACAGTCACAATGAGATGCCAAACATATAAATCAGGGTGTGTGGGAGGGGTTGGGGGGGGCACAATTGAATCCATAACAATAAGTTATTGTTGAGACTACAACACCAGCAGCAAGCTCTAGAACATTCTCCACTCTTATCTGGCTGAGTGATATTAGTAAATACGTTTTGTATTTGAAATCAGTTTCGTCAATTGCAAAATGAGAGGCTTGAACCTGATGATTCATCAATCCCTCCACTTGCAAGGAATAAGTGAAATCAGAATTGGTTGAAGCATAAGGATTGGAGCTTTATTTATTCATTAATTTTCTTTTGGGCACTGTAGCTTAAAGCTGGGCAATCCGTTCTATCTGTGGTAAATGCTTAAGCTTCTGTAGCACTAATAGCATCTCTCTTTCATTATGGACAAATATTGAGACATCTGCCTTAATGGACAGAGTTGACACAGATGTAATGCAAATCTTGGTTTAGTGACTACATAGTAAGCATTATCATTTTCGTCAGTTGGTCATTATATTGTGTCATTGTATAAATATCCCCAGAAAACCTTAGATTTCAAGAAAGCATTACAATAAAGTGTTAGAACACAAATGTCTCCTGGCACATTGACAAATATCCACAGTTGAAAAGCCTGGGAAATTGTGTTTAGTAAAACAACAAGCATTTAAAGAATATCTCTATGCCCAGGACACAGAAATCTGAAATAATAATATATTATTTAATCAAAGACATACACATTGTGATGTTTATGTATGATAAAATAATTTTCTGCTTTGGAAAATAATGCAGGTTTACTTACAGTGTACTTTCCCTCAAGTCATATCATTGTTTGTAGGAATTTTATAAACACACAATTATAATGAAGTTGTCTGTTAAATGAAACACATTTCTATTATTACAAATTTCCCTGTGAGGGCTTGACATAATGTGTTTTTGTGTGTTTTGTTTTGGTGTTTTTTTTGTGTAAATCACTTTTTAATGTAAGTAATCACTAAATAATATGAATATGTCTTTGGATTTTAAAGATCAGAGAATATTCAATTATTTTTGTTAATAATAATGTTAATGACTACAGTAATTTCTACAAGAAACATAAACTGATTTTACACAACATAGTCTATTTTATTTGTATAAATCTTTCAAAGGTTAATTATATGGTCTGATATATATGGCAGCTTTTCACTGAAGTATTTCCATACCTTTCATTTTAAAAATTGCCTTGAATTGTATGTCCTGGCTCACCTAACCCTTTGTGGTTGCAGTTGGAAAGCATGCAATTGACTTGAAAACTACAAATGTGATGGCACAGATGGATGTTTTACTTTCCTAAGCTGTATGATTAATCAAGACTTCTCCAATTACATTGCTGAGTGGTTAGCATAAATACTGTTCAATTCTTTTCTAAACCTTAATCACTATTCATCTGGCCAATACACATATGGCATACAGGAAAATTTGCATCACAAGTATAGTAAATAGTTGACAAAGAGTAGTTGCAAAAGTTGATAACCAAAATTCTGAAGCCAAATTTGTCTTTGTTTTTTGTTGTTGTTTTACTTCTCTGTTTTTTATAAGTTAATACCACTATACTAAAATGTCTCTAATTGTAGGAATTCTGTGATATTGATATTCTGTTCTTTATGTTATGTTACAGACTGTTTTATACAGTTGTTTTACTTCCCGATATTGCTGACATCTATGGTTAAGAGTTAAACTTTAGAAAAACAGCAGCAACAAGAACAATACTGGCTTTGATGACAAGCTTCTCTATTGTGACTCTTGTATCTTGAGGCAAGTTATACAGTATGTTTGCCTTTGTTTCTTCATGGGCGATCTTACTCAATTGGCAGTATTGCTATATCTACTTGAAAAAAAGGAGTGAGAATTTAAACAAATGAGCAAACTGCCAAAAAATATTTGCTTCATTATTAGTTTTTAGATTTCTTTTCCAAGTCAAAGCCTCTTTATTTTTTCTCAGGATAAAAACAATACAGCTCTGCCAATTTTCCATCATTTGCTCCACATACCCATGACATAACTGCTACTATCTGGGGTTTATCCTTCTGATTTTTTTAAAAGGTACATGGTGCATATAGATGTTTGGTCCCACAGTTTAGCAATCTGTTTTGTATCCATGTAAAAGACTATCATCAAAAAAATTTTCTGCCAATAAATTAACATGTCATTGTCATCATTTAGTGGTCACATAAAATCCCTGGCATGGTTAAGTATGATTTTCTAATCACTCCTCTATTGATTGTTCAACATTTTAGAGTACTTGCAATTTGGCACTTTTTAAATAATACTATTATTTTTTCCTTTTGTCCATTTTTCTTGGATATTTAAAAATATTTTTTCTTATGCATTATATAGCTATTAATCCTGCTTTGACATAAATTTTCAGATATTTTTATGGTTCTTCACTTGCCTTTCAACTAGTTGATATACTCTTATAATACATATAGTTTGTTAAGTTACTTGATTATTTATATTTTAGCCAAATTTATTCATATTTTTCTTCAAATTTTCTTATAGTGATTTATTGCTTAAAATGCATTAATTTGAAAAATTCTATACAAAAGACACTCACTTGAATACTTCCTCCTTCTGCCCTGCCCAGTGTGACTCGGTGGATCGGAGCTTTGTCCTATACAACAAAAGTGTGAGAGTTTGCCTCCCTGTCAGGACACGTACCTAGGCTGCATGTCCGGTCCCCCAGGTCAGGGTGTATATGGGAGTCAGCTGATTGATGTTTCTCTCTAGCATCAATAATTCTCTCTCTCTCTCTCTCTCTCTCTCTTTCTCTCTCTCTCTCTCAAATAAAATAAAAATAAATATTTCTTTTTATTAATGATATGCTGTATTTCCTTTTTTGTATAAGAGAATTAGTAATAAACTTGTGATTATGACATTCTGGGATTAAATAGGGTCTTTAGGAGGTGATTAAGCCATGAGTTTGGAGTCCCTATGATGGAACCAGTTCCCTGATAACAAAAGACAGAGAGTAATGATGGTCTTTCCATCATGAGATGTGACATTTCTGGGTCTTTAGCTGCATTTATTATTTTTATTTATTATTTATTTTTATTTTTTAAAATATATTTTTATTGATTTCAGAGAGGAAGGGAGAGGGTGAGAGAGATAGAAAATCAATGATGAGAGAGAATCATTGATCAGTTGCCTCCTGCACAACCCCTACTGAGAATCGAGCCCACATCCCACGCATGTGCCCTTAACTGGAATCGAGGCTGCAGGCTGATGCTGTATCCACTTGCCAAACCAGCTAAGGCCACCTTTTTAATTTTTAATTTGCATTTGTAATTTGCAAGTGATTATTACCAGAAATTACTTTAACCTAAGAGCTAGGATTGGGCTTTTCCAGAATCCATAGATAGTGTGAGTCCAAACCCTGAAGTGTGTATAAGGATGCAGCTATTGTTGCAGATTCTCATGGGGGATAATTTTCAATCTTCCTTGATTACGGTCTTTAAGGTGTGATTTTTTTAAACCTATCCTTTCACAGTATGTGTGTAGGCCTTTAAGCTCCTTCCTACCTGCTTAATAATGTTTCTTTTCATTTTCCTAACTTAGGTGAACACCAATTGTTTCTTACATCTGGGACTGCAGTAAATTCCAGTGTTAACAAATCCCTTTGGGTTTTGACCAGTTCTAGCTCCTACATATGACCTTTCATTTGTCCTCTCCTTGTTTTTAGTTTTAGGATTTTATTTTTGTAAGCTTAGCCTACCTATATATAGAGTGGGGGGAATGTCTACAGTTGTTTATAAGGAAAATAATGTAATAATAAGTAATAATACAAGAATAAACTCTGTGTTTCATGAACTCACAACTGTAATCCTACTTTTGCCCCACCCTGTATTTGATAAGGTTTTTGTTGCATTTTGTGTAACTTGCTAAATATTTTTAGGGGAATACTAGAGGCCTGGTGCACAAATTCCTGCATGGATGGGGTCCCTTGGGGTGACCTGCAGGGATCAGGTCCCAGCATGCGCCCCCAGCCTCGCAGCACCACAGCCCAGCCTGGCACTCCACTGTGGCCTGGTGCCACCCTCTGACCTGCTCCATCATCCTGCCTTCAGGACAATCAATCACAGCCAGGCCCCCTGCCCGGCTTCCTCAGTGCCTGGGAGCTGGGTGGTGGCCCAACCGCCCACTGCCTCCACTGGTCAACGTTTGTGGGGCAATCAGTGAGGAGATTGGGCCCGCTAGCACCGACCTTGGCCTGGCACCACCCTCTCACCTGCTCCACCATCCCACCGCAGTTCTACTCTCATTGGAGCCCATTGGGGCTGGCAGCGCCTCCACTGTTGCCCAATGCCAGTACCACATCGCCAATACCTGCCATGTTCTGCCCCGCCCCCTGGTGGTCAGCACACGTTATAGCAAGCTGTGGAACTCCCTGTCTCCTGGTTGAATGACTACCCGAGGGGCAATTTGCATATTAGGTTTTTATTATATAGGACTAGAGGCCCAATGCAAAAGTTTATGCACGGATGGGGTCCGGCCAGCCCGGCCCCAATTGGGGCGGATCGAGGCCGGGCCTGTTGGGAGGAGGAGACAGCAGGAGGTTGGCCAGCCGCCCGCCCTGATCAGGGCCAGGCAGGCTGGGGGGAGGGGTTGTGGGTGATTGGTCAGCCCTGCCCCTGATAGGAATTGGGGGCTGATCAGGGGTGGAGCTGGCTGGGGGAAAGGGCCACAGGTTGATTGGTGGTGGGGGCCCATCAGGGGCAGGGCCGGCTGAGGGTAGGGGCTGCGGGCTGATCTGGGTGGTGGGGGCCCATCGGGGGTGAGGCTGGCCAGGGGGAGTGTTATTTATAAGCTTAAAATAACACTGGCATGGATTATATATTGCTCATCAAATACATTTATCTAATTAAAATAATTCATTTATTGCCTGTCCTGCATGGTTCAGTGGTTAAGCATTGACCTATGGACCAGGTGGTCACAATTTGGTTCCCAGCAAGGCTATATGCCCAGATTGCAGGGTCCATCCCCACTTCGGAGTGTGCAGAAGGCAACCTATCAATGATTCTCTTTCTTTTTTTTTTAATTAAATCTTTATTGTTCAGATTATTACAGTTGTTCCTCTTTTTTCCCCCCATAGCTCCCCTCCACCCGGTTCCCACCCCACCCTCCGCCCTCACCCCCCTCACTGTCCTCATCCATAAGTGCACGATTATTGTTCAGTCTCTTCCTGCATCCCCCACACCCCTTTCCCCCCCAAGAATAGTCAGTCCACTCCCTTTCTATGTCCCTGATTCTATTATAATCACCAGTTCATTCTGTTCATCAGATTATTTATTCACTTGATTTTTAGATTCACTTGTTGATAGATGTGTATTTGTTGTTCATAATTTGTATCTTTACCTTTTTCTTCTTCTTCCTCTTCTTAAAGGATACCTTTCAGCATTTCATATAATACTGGTTTGGTGGTGATGAACTCCTTTAGCTTTTCCTTATCTGTGAAGCTCTTTATCTGACCTTCAATTCTGAATGATAGCTTTGCTGGATAAAGTAATCTTGGTTGTAGGTTCTTGCTATTCATCACTTTGAATATTTCTTGCCACTCCCTTCTGGCCTGCAAAGTTTCTGTTGAGAAATCAGCTGACAGTCGTATGGGTACTCCCTTATAGGTAACTGACTTTTTTTCTCTTGCTGCTTTTAAGATTCTCTCTTTGTCTTTTGCTCTTGGCATTTTAATTATGATGTGTCTTGGTGTGGTCCTCTTTGGATTCCTTTTGTTTGGGGTTCTCTGCGCTTCCTGGACTTGGAAGTCTATTTCTTTCACCAGGTAGGGGAAGTTTTCTGTCATTATTTCTTCAAATAGGTTTTCAATATCTTGCCCTCTCTCTTCTTCTGGTACCCCTATAATTCTGATGTTGGTACGCTTGAAGTTGTCCCAGAGGCTCCTTACACTATCTTCGTATTTTTGGATTCTTTTTTCATTTTGCTTTTCCGGTTGGGTGTTTTTTGCTTCTTCGTATTTCAAATCTTTGACTTGATTCTTGCGATCCTCTGGTCTGCTGTTGGGAGTCTGTATAATATTCTTTATTTCAGTCAGTGTATGCTTAATTTCTAGTTGGTCCTTTATTCTCTTTCATCTTTGATGTTTCTATCTCTCTCTCCCTCTCCCTTCCTCTTTGAAATCAATAAAAGTATATTTTAAAAATAATTTATTTATATATACATGAATAATTTATTGTTTTATGTTAGTTATAGTATTAATAATATATACTATAAATATAATGTACATTATATGTATTTATATTATACTAGAGGCCTGGTGCATGAAATTCGTGCACTTGGGAGGGGGGTTCCTCAGCCCAGCCTGCATCCTCTCACAGTCTGGGAGCCCTCGGGGGATGTCTGACTGAGCGGGCCTAAGCTGACAGTCAGACATCATTAGCACTGCCGCGGAGGCAGGAGAAGCTCCCACCACTGCCGCTACTCTCGCCAGCTGTGAGCCCAGCTTCTGGCTGAGCAGTGCTCCCCCTGTGGGAGTGCACTAACCACCAGGGGGCAGCTCCTGCGGTGAGCTTCTGCCCCCTGGTGGTCAATGCGCATCATAGCGACCAGTCGTTCCATTGTCAGGCCAAAACCGGCTCTCCAACATTCCCTGAAGGGTCCTGGATTGCGAGAGCATGCAGGCCAGGCCGAGGGACCCCACCGGTGCACAATCAGGGCCAGGGAGGGACACAGGAGGTTGGCCAGCCAGGGAGGGGTCATGGGAGGGCTCCAGGGCATGTCCAGCCTGTCTCGCTCAGTCCTAATCGTCCGGGCTCCAGCAGCAAGCTAACCTACTGATCGGAGCGTCTGCCCCCTGGTGGTCAGTGCACATCATAGTGAGCGATTGACTGGCCCTAGTGAGCGGTTGACTGGCCCTAGCATATCATTAGCATATTATGCTTTGATTGAATGGCCCACTGGACAATCAGACATTTAGCATATTAGGTTTTTATTATATAGGATATGAGCTATATATTATTAATTATATAATGTTAATGTAAAATATTATATATTTATATATGTATAAACATGTGTGTAGGTATATGTATTTACCTTAAAGCATCAGAAATTGGAGTGATCCATTGATAACCACAATCATCATTGCAATAAAAATGCTGCATAAGAATAATGAAATATATTTATTGTTATTACCATGTCAAGGCTAGTGCTATATAATTGTTAGAAAGAAAATTAATTTGAAATAAATTTCTCAATTTGACCCTTTTTTGTCATTTAAGTTACGTGTAAAACCTATGATTCCTGATGGTAATAACAATTCATACTTTTAAAATATTTTTGTGTAGGGCATCAATCAACTTTACAAGTAACAATGCAATACTTTATCCAAGGCAATGTTATAGTTATCTATTTTTGCATGCTTAAATTTTTCATCACTTAATGTAATTTCAGTGATTATGCAATATGATGACTTGTGAAATACTTGCCCTTTTATTTAGTTTTTATTGTGATAATCATTACAGAGATAGTGATTGAAGGGCTGCTCCCCACACTTAAAGGAGGAAATAGAGACTCAGAAATTATGTGATTCATGATCAGTAAGAACAGTGGTTCTCAACCTTCCTAATGCCGCAACCCCTTAATACAGTTCCTCATGTTGTGGTGACCCCCAACCATAAAATTATTTTTGTTGCTACTTCATAACTGTAATTTTGCTACTGTTATGAATCCTAATGTAAATATCTGATATGCAGGCTGTATTTTCATTGTTACAAATTGAACATAATTAAAGCATAGTGATTAATCACAAAAACAATATCTAATTATATATTCAATATGTATTTTCCGATGGTCTCAGGCGACCCCTGTGAAAGAGTCATTCGACCCCCAAAGGGATCGCGACCCACAGGTTGAGAACCGCTGAGTTAGAAGAAGAATTAGGACTTAACCTGGGTCTTCTTATTCCATTCCAATATTATTTCAGTTCTAATTTTTTACATTAAATGTGACTGAAGAATACTTAAAGAACTCTATTTTTACTGGAGCCTTACTGATTTTTGCATTATGTATTATGGTCAAACAGCCGTTAGTCCAGGCAGTGTGGGCTCTCTGAATAGAAAGTACTTCCTTTATCTTTAACAACATAACATTATTCACAGAGCTGTGACTCTTTTCTGATAAGGAATATCTCATCAAAAAAATAATACTCTCTATCAATGTGCTTTGCTTGTGAAGGTTTTAGCTGCAGTTTATCTATTCTATAGACTTGTAGTTCTTATACAAATAAAATATTGGCAACATAAATAAGGTTTGAGTGCTTGATATTTCTTTTGTCCTCTTTAACTATGTCAGTTGTTTCCATAACAAAGTGCTAAAGACTCACTGGGAATTTGGCTTTGGTTTTTTTTATTTCAAAGCTTTTCCTTTTTTTTTTCCTATAAAGGAATTAAAAGTCCCCCATCACAGTGTAACTATATCTGACAATGATATAGCAGCAAAATCTCCTAGGAGAAACCTTTGCTAAGAGATCATCCATCCTATTTTGGACAGAAACCAATGGAAATGAGCCAAATTCTATGTACACCCCTCAAAGACCAGAGGCGTCATCCTAGCTGTCCCCATGTTTACTAGCCCGAGACATCCAAGTATTTGAAAAAGGAATGCGGCAGAAAACAAGTGTACTATTGAGCACAAACTGATTGCTAAGATTTGGAAATTAATTGTGCCAGAGCTGGTCGCTCAGTAGTTAGAGCGCTGGCTGAGGGGCTGAAGGGTCCTGGGTTCAATTCTGGTAAAGGTCAAGTACCTCAGTTGCAGGCTTGATCCCCTGCCCTGATTGGAGCACAGGCAGGAGGCAACCAATCAATGTGTCATTCTTACATCGATGTTTCTCTATGTCTCTCTTCCTCCCTTCCACTCTCTAAAAATCAATGGGAAAATATCCTCAGGTGAGGATTAACAACAACAACAAAAATAAAGTTAATTGTAATATTCGAAGAAATTAATACCAGTGTTAAAAATAGGCCCCTCCCATTTTTTGTTTTGTTTTGTTTTCAAGAGCAAGGTTTTTTATCCCCCTTACCCCTGAATTCCATTAGTGTAGTTTATTTCATATTCTTGCTCTCCTGCTCTACTTTGGTCACCTGGTACCATGTTGTATGGAAGCTGAGAGATATGGCATCTATCTATTTTTTCTAATCTCAAGTGAAACTTCTTATTTTATAATTTACTAAGTTATCTCTAGATTTCTGTAGACTTTTCTTTACTCAAGCAATGAAAACATCAATCTCTGACTTACTAAAATGTGTTTTCCAAAACTGCAAATAGTTTAGAAGACTTTGACTCAATTTATATCCTTCTAATTTATAGGCCAGTTATGCCATGTACTTTAATTCTACATATGTGTATTTTTAAATTCCAGAAAACATCTTTGTTTTATACAAGGAAAATTTATCTAGATTTACCTACATATTGGATTTTCAAACCTGCTCACAGCTAGATAGAGAGGTTTTTCTGTGTGTTTGTTTTTCAGTACATAGAACTGGCATAGATCCATTGACTTCTTCCACTGATTCTGTTGAAAACTCAGTCATTGGAATAGTTGCCCCTTATTAAAGCTAAATTACCTTTCCCCCAGCTTTTTTAAAAGGTATTCTTTTTCCTTTTCTGCAGGTTTATTATTAAATGTTTAGTTATAATTTACTTTTTTTATTCATTACATTTTGGCATTTGTGGGCATGTTGGATTGGTTAATTATCCCAGGGCTTAGTAGGAGAAAATAAAACCCTCTCTAAAACAAATATGAACATAAAAAGTAAATGCATATAAATTTCTATAAAATTTAAAGTGTTATGTCCTATTTGTCAATGCCTAATATCAATTATCTACTAGCTATAACCTTTAAAATGTAATGACACTTAAGGTATTGATAATTAAGAGTTTAAAATACAAGATCTGACCTTTTTATCTAAATAATTAACAACTTGAATATAAGATCTAAATTTTTATTTATATAACCTGAATTGACATAATTTACATAATATAAATTACTCTATGTAAGTATGCGTCTTTTTGTTTTACTGATGTAAAATTGGATATTGGCTATGGGATACAGAAAAAAATATATCACCCCTGTCTCAGTTCTTCCTTCCTCCCACCCTCCCTCTCTTTCTCCTCCCAGTCTCTTTTCTCTGTCTCTCAACTACTAGTAAACGCAGCTAAATATATTGGGCTATAGGAATCCTTTGAACTATTGCTGATGGTAATCATTTACATAGTAATGTCTACCCTATTTTGCCTTTACCCTCCTCTTTCCTTTAGTAACAGCATAAATCAGAGCTCCTTTCATCATGAAACCGCTCAATATAAAAGTAAAGTAAGTTTTTAATGAAGTAATTTTACCTGTCATTTAATTCATAATCATGAGGTGATAAACAGAAGAATGGGAACTCTCATTATATTTCTGTAGATTTTTCCTTTTCTATTTGTGACTGGTTCTTAATAGTAAACAGATAAAAACTATGTATTTTCAATTTGCAAACATTTTTCAAACTCACAACAAATATAAACAGATATGAGGAATTACAAGCCAAAGTATATTATCATAAGAGTACCAACAAGGAATCATTAGACTTCAGAAGAATTAATTCTTTTGGTGTGAGAAAAATCACACAAAATTTAGTAAAATACTGAAACATAGGAAATTAATTCAACAGAAAGATATGGTGATGCTTAATGTTTCAGGAAAAATAGCAGAAGTGAGAAATGGGCGAATAATGCCAGTTACCTGACGTGCGGGAAATTTACAAATGTAGCTGAGGCTAAATGTAATGTAGGAAATGAGAGACCAGATGTTAGGGATAAAGGCATGTAGATTTGATTTTGTAGACAATAGAGAAACTACTGAAGATTTGTGATCAAGTGAGTAAATCAATGACATATTTAGTCTCTAAGGTTTATCTGATAGAGAGATGGAGAGAGAGCCTCATGGACCTAAAGAGAATAGGTAAGAGGTCTATTCAATTGCTCAAGGAAGAGCTATCATTCATTTCTGACCACATTCATACTAACTTGAAAATCTTGCAGGTAGGTAATTACAGTGGATCCAGAGTGGATTTTGAAGTAAAAATTAGCCTCAAGTATTCTTTTTTTACACGAAGCCATTTATTCACTGACAAAACAAATGTTTTGAAAGCCGGTAGACTGAATTTAGACTAAAGTTGCTCTGAGGTATTTTTAGTTTTAAAGAAGAGGTCAAACACAATGGCATATAAACAGAACACAGCCTGCAGATGTGTTGCTTGGCTTTTATATAACCAAAATACATAAGTAAATAAATTTGAATACTTTTAGAATGAAAATAGTTTCTCTAGTTTATGAATTCTCCAGCTCTCTATTGTTCTATTTGTGTACAACTTATGATATTTTCTCAGCAAGTTTTATTCTGATTGCTCTAATTAAAAATACAACCATGGCTGGCCCAGCCAGCGTGACTCAGTGGTTGAGTATCAATCTATAAATCAGGAGGTCACAGTTTGATTCCTGGTCTGGGCACATGCCTGGGTTGTGGGTTCTATCCCCAGTGTGGGGCATGGAGTAGGCAGCTTATAAATGATTGTCTCTCATTATTGATGTTTCTCTCTCTCTCTCTCTCCCTTCCACTCTCTAAAATCAATTTAAAAAATTAAAAAAATAAAACCAACAATCTATTGACATAATTCATAGAATAGTTGTGTGTGTGGTTTTTTTTAAATATAATTACATCTAGTGGAAGAGAGATTTGGCAGGTATAGCAGCTATGCAAATAGCACAGTGCACAGGCTCAGCCCAATATCTGTTGGACCCATATTCTGGGTCTGTCACTTGTTATCAGTACGATCTGGGATAAGCCTCAATTTCTTCATCTATACATTGATGATAAATTGGTGATAGAATCTGTATCCCAGGATGGCTGTTAGGAGAGCCTGGCAAATGTTGAACACAGTGACTGATACACAGTAAGTGCAATGAGTTTTCTGCAAATGTTAGCCATTAATTTTCTCCACTCTCAAGAGTGCCCTTGGAGAAGACAGCAATATCATTGTGACAGTGACTAGTTTTCTTAGCACAGATTGAATTTAGACTATTTCTGTTTCTCTACTAGCTTGCATATATTTTGGCAGAGAGAAGACTAATGTATGTATTAGACTATATGATTATGTCAGAATGCAATGAGACTAAGCTGGGAAAAATAAAGGTCATAAAGAGTGGGAGTTTAACTACGAATAAGAAAAATCACAACATTTATTCTGAATTTTCCATGTGCCAGCATGTTTAAGAAACCTTTCTTGTTAACCCATAAGTTCTAATAATAACAATCTCATAAGGCAGGTATTATTGTTTTTTTCTATTTTATTGATGAACAATTAGAGATCTAGAGACTTAATCACTTGCTCAAGATCATATAAATAATGCATATCAGAGTTGGGCTTCTAATCAATGTAGTCTATATCCAAAGTCTGTGGGAAAGAATTATCCTTGATGCTAAATAAGCAAATCTCTGTTTATAAAAGCATCTATGCAACTCAATTTTAGAGGCAGAAAACACAAGGAAAAAAATGGTAGACTTAGAGTAATGTAATTTATCTAGAACAGTTTGCATATAAATTATCTTATGGGACAGTAGATACAAGACAAAAATCTGCAAAAGAACTAAGAATGCATATAACTACATTTGTTTTAAGGGTTTAAAAGTGCATTTGTAATCATCCTTGATTACGTAGCTGGGAGAGCTGGATGAGTAAAGTTTGTAAAATCAAATGGCTATACAATCATACAAAGTTAGATGTAAAGTCTTCTACCTGGACCTAAGTTTTTATATAAGTCTGACCACAAAGCAGCTAAGGAGAAGAGGCTAAGAAAAAAATTGTTTAATGTATTGGGGTGACATTGGTTCACAAAACCACATGGGTTTCAAGTATACAACTCAACAAAATATCATCTGCACACTGCATGATGCGCCCATTGCCCCAAGGAAAGTCTCTCTTTCTGTCCCCATTTCCCCCTCCCCCACATTTGCCCACCTCCACCCACCCCTATGTTTCTGGAAAATTTAAAGTACTATAATCTGGCCGGGGGCAGGGGGGTGTCTTTCTTTTGTATCTCTAAGGAAAAATTTTAAATTAGAGAACTAGGTCAAAAAAGCATTACTATTTATCAGATATGTCTGCTAGGTACTTTATCATAGGAAATGTCATAAGTTGCTTTAGAATTACAAACAAGATTTTTATCAAAAACTTAGACTAAGAAACAATGATAATACAGCTACAACTCATCTTAGTGTGGGTTATATTACAGCCATATGAATTCTGAGGAATAGGGTGGAGAGAACTGATTAATGTCTAGAACAGTGATGGCGAACCTATGACACGTGTGTCAGAGGTGACACGGGAACTCATTTTTTTGGTTGATTTTTCTTTGTTAAATGGCATTTAAATAATTTAAATAAATATCAAAAATATAAGTCTTTGTTTTACTATGGTTGCAAATATCAGAATATTTCTATATGTGACACGGCACCAGAGTTAAGTTAGGGTTTTTCAAAATGCTGACACGCCGAGCTCAAAAGGTTCGCTATCACTGGTCTAGAAGTACAGCTTACAAGCCTTCAGGCCCCTTTGTATCCTTAAATATTATTAAGGACCCCAAACATCTTTTCATGTATATTATATCTGTAAAATTGTATCATGTTAGGGGACTAAATTTTAGAAACATTTAGGCCCAGTTAGTCCATCTTAGTTATTAATTTATTTTTACCTAGAGGCCCAGGGCATGGATTCATGCACAAGTGGGGTCCTTCAGCCTGGCCTGCACCCTCTCACAATCCAGGACCCCTCAGGGATGTCAGACTGCCAGTTTCGGCCGGATCCCCGCAAGCCAGGCCGAGGGACCCCACCAGTGCATAAATCTGTGCACCAGGCCTCTAGTGTGCATCTCTTCCCCCCCTCCCCCCTCCCCCTTCCTTCTGAGATTCATCAGTCTATTCCATGTTTCCATGTCTGTCCCCTGGTGGTCAGTGCGTGTCAAAGCTACCAGTCAAATAGTTGAACAAACGGTTGCTTAGGCTTTTATATAGATAGATAGCTATAATAATAGTGAGAAAAGTGGCTTTATTATATATTTTCCCATCTCTTTAATATCTGAAACTTAAGAGCTGGATTCTCATAAACATTTCTATATACAATATTTGTGATATCACACACACATCAGTTAGCCCCTGGAAAACACCATCATACTCTATTGAGAGAGTGAAAAAGAGAAACATAGATGCCATCTTAGTATTATTTAAAAAACTTTTCACCTCTTGGACACCTAAATTGTAGGTGGGGCCACACTGAAAATTTCAGGAACAATATCCTGGCAGAAAGTAGATGTTTAAATAATGATTTTGAAAGAATTGAACCTGAGTTGCAATTTCCATAAAAGTGTGTCCTGAAATTGCATTATGTGTCATCTTGGGAAATAAATTAGACAAGCCCCTGTGTTCAGACTGCCACATTCATCAAAACTCTTCAGGCTGAGAACTCATAAGAAAACTGACTACACTCTGTTGTAATGACCTGATTCTTACGTAAGAGAAGGTGACTGAAGGAAAGAATAGGTGACATAGAACTTGGACATAAAAATGCAGGGAGGAATGTCACTCAGCTACAAAGCTTTTAAAACTCATAATAGTAAAACTAGTTAGGATTCCAGCCTACAGGATGTAACCCTCAAAGACATCAAAAGGCTTGTTTCAATATAAATGACATTTTATTGGCTATCTATAGGTGTGTAACCATACATATCATTAGTGTTTGGGATATGTAATACAATAAGTACATGAAATATCAAAACAAAGAAACTACCAAATAAACATACAAATATATATGTTATATATAATTATATATAAATGTTAAGTGAGTTTTGATAAATTAAATTTTTAAATATGACCAAACGTGTTATTTAAAAATTGAGACTAAAGAGATCACTTTTCTGTTATAGAATCTTCATGAAATAGTTGTTTAAAAATAATGACTTCTTGTTGTACCATTTTCCATCCCCAATGTAATCTCTGCACTATTATAAAATATCAAAATCTTAATGTCTTACATATCCTGGGAAAGGTGCTTTACTACTTCAACCTTTTCAATATTCTGTATTTTGATTGCACTGCCCTTCCACTCCACTTACAGTTTACAGCCTCAGTGAACTGTGGGGGAGAAATTAGATTGCCAGAAAAAAAATCACAAAATGCTAAATATTAAAGGTGTCGACTCTATTAAGTTGTCTTATTTTATTGTTATCTTATGTTAAAGACTATAATGGTTTGAGTGGTCATATTTGGGGACAAATTTTGAACTAAACAAAAATAAGTCTCTTATGAGGTGGTGAAATATGTGTGTGTGTAAAAAATTAGCACTTCATTTTATTAAAAATAAATTGAATTAAAAGAAAGAACTAGCATTTTATAGAATAAAGTCTTATTTTCCCTTTGGTTGTCAGGCCTGTGCAATCTTCTGAAAGCACAAATTCAAATTTAGATGTACAGAGGACGAGGCACAATTGCTAAAACTCTAACCAGTCATAGTCCGGGGGTGTAGGTGGCCTGTAAGGACTCTAAATAGCAGCTGGATTTGCCTAAATGAAAAAGAGAAAGTGAATACGGGTGGCAAATACCACTCTTTAAAATACAAGGCAATTTCATGGAATGTAACATTGATGCTGATTGCCGAGAAAATGTCTGTTATAATTAGATCAGAAAATCAGGGGAAAAAAGAGGGCTTGATTTGAATAGCTTTACACGAGGCTGAAAAGGAGACAAGCTAGGAAATTGGAGTGGTAGGAAAAGTTAAGCTGCTCTACAAGACTAGCTCTTCGCTTACATTCACACTAGTGGGAGACAATCACAGCAGACAAAGAAAGCCCGCAGGTTCTGCTTGTTCATAAATGCATTCACTTGCATTCTATTTTCTGCTTCTCCTCGGCTCCTTTCTCCCTCTGCATTTGCAGATGTATCTATCTGTCTTCATTAAAACTCAATCAAGGAGAACATTTGTATTTCTAGCTGAGAAGCAGTTTTCATGGCTTGGTAAGCAAACTGCTTCCTTCGGTGCATATTATCGTAATGTAACTCAGGGACTGGCATTAGATAAGACATTTCTCTCCATGTTTTGTTTAACCCAAGAGATTGTGAGGAAT
Source organism: Myotis brandtii (assembly GCF_000412655.1). Taxonomy (NCBI): domain Eukaryota; kingdom Metazoa; phylum Chordata; class Mammalia; order Chiroptera; family Vespertilionidae; genus Myotis; species Myotis brandtii. The sequence goes on from NW_005362400.1 coordinate 138,886, forward strand.
AGGTGAAATAAAATGTATATGTATGAGCACGTAAAGATCGAATAATTACTGCCTCTGTGGAAACTTCAATAACTCATGCATGGGAAGACAGTGTTTCTGGTAACCATATGCATTACAAAGCATATATTTTTTATTCCCCAAAAAATAATGACACATTTTCTCAAAAAAAAAAATATATATAGCATTCTGAACTATTTATTGAGCAAAGGAAGTTTGCATTGCAATTCCTTTGCTAATCCACAATATTCCTCCAACAACAACACCAATTGTATACCTTCACATCTACTTATAAAAACCTTATGGGAGGACAAATATTTATTAAAGCATGAAATCATACATATTAAAACATAAACTATGTCAGGGCTGTGCCCAAGATTTCAGAGAAAAGCTGTTAGTGTCCTATATTGTCAGTAGAGGCCATATCCATTGCTTTATTATAGACTGCCCCCAAATCATAGCCTCTTGATAGCGGGTTATGTTGTCAAGTGAGAAATTACATATATAGAAATTACATATATAGTAAAATCTTTTTAGTACTAATTTTTAAAGCATATTTATGATAAAATAGAGATAGCATCCATAATTGTAACTTTAGAACACATCAGCTTTTTAAAAAGAACTTTTCACAAATTTTTTCAAAGAAAACCATTTCTAACCACTTTATTGCATCCCAAAATATGAATAGACTTTATTTTCATAAAAATATTCAACTATATATTTATTAAATGTATTCATATTGCATACATCGTTTTATCATAGATGCACTATAAAACAGCTAATTTCTCCAAGTATAAGCCAGTAGTAAAATAATAATTGTTAGATCTTTAAAAATTCTATCTGGTACAGAAACCTACTAGC
>NW_005362400.1:158931-165378 GCF_000412655.1 Myotis brandtii
ATATATGTATATGTATACAAACTAGCTGGCTTTTGTGGGGGATAATAAACAAATCAAATCAAAATATCCATTATTAAAACAGCTGCAATAAGTAATTCATCTCCTTCCTATCATCACTGTTGCCTCTTTCTTCCATATTCAAATTCTTTCCAACCCTAGCTTTATGCTTACAGTGGGAATAACCATCCTCTTCTTAGTCCCCTCAGCCAATATTTGAACTACATGTGAGTATGGTGACAAATTATCTTAACGATCACAGAACTATTATTATTAGCATCATCACTTATTCACTTAATTTTACTCTTCTTGTATGAAAAAGAGATCAATTATGTCATAAAATACATACTTTGAAAGTCAAGATGCGTAAAATATGAGTACAGTTTTGTGAAGAGCAAAGAGCCTTAAAAATAAGTTTGGATTAGGCTTCTACTTTATAAATATATGATGATGAAAATAAGTACAAATAATTTAATAGTTTCTAGACTCTTTGTTATTTTCCTTCCCAAAGTGGTTTATTTTCCTGTAAAGTCTTTTGTGTGCATCTTCCCATAATACAGAGAATCCTGAATTACATAGTGCTGCTCATCTGAGGCACCAAGCCCCTTCTTTGCTGGAGCTGAGAGAGACTGTGCAGAAACCATAACATCCCTCCTATCTTTCTGCTTCTTTAAGTCTTTAGCTTCCAAACAATACTTCAGGCAGCTATAGAGTCTCAGAGAGAACAGTCTTCTTGCAGCGGTTCTCAACCTGTGGGTCGCGACCCCTTTGGCGGTCGAATGACCCTTTCACAGGGGTCGCCTAAGACCATCCTGCATATCAGATATTTTCATTACGATTCATAACAGTAGCAACATTGCAGTTATGAAGTAGCAACAAAAATAATTTTATGGTTGGGTCACAACATGAGGAACTGTATTTAAAGGGCCAGAAGGTTGAGAACCACTGTCTTAGAGTGAGCTTGAGTAGAGTGTCACAGTTCTAAGAGATAACTTCCCCAAAGGTGCTCTGACTCCCATAAAAAAGTCCGGACACTATCTAACCACAGTCCAAGAGGAATGTACAGGCCTTGAACATCCCAACCGGCTTTCCTCTTCCGCCAATGTCCGAATAGTCACTCTCATGGCTCTATCAATCCAGAAGCCAGAGGGTAAAATTTATGGGGTGGGGATGGGGGGATAAATAAAACCTGGAGGCCAAGGTGGAATAGAAACATTCTAGCATGAACATTATTTTCTTTTTTTAAGTAACAAAATCTCCCTTTCACAGAGCATTTTATGTCCAGTCCTTCAAGTTAACAATATTAAAAGGGAGGGTGAAGGGATTAACAAAGAAAAAAAAAAGAGACACTCATGGGCACAGGTAACAGGATGGTGATTGCCAGAGGGAAGTGGGGGCAGGGCTAGGGGGAGATAGAAGAAGGTAAAGGGAATAAATGGTGATAGAGGGAGACTTGACTTGGAGTGGTAAACACACAATAAAATATACAGATGATGTACTATAGAATTGTATTCCTGAAACTTGTATAATTTTATTAACCAACGTCCCCCCAATAAGTTCAATTAAAAAAGGAAGATGTAATCTCCTAGGTTCTGGAATAGAGATGAGAGAATAGAAGACTAGCTTTAGAGCCCTCTGAGTGTTGTTACTTAACTATCCCTTGACCTTGAGTGACAGAAACACAGTTTTATAGTAGACTTCATTTTCTATTGAATCTGATGGATGGAAAAGCGTGAATTCTTTCCCCCTCTGACAACCCCACTTTATATTCCAGTGAAGAGTCTCTACAAACTTGCAGAAAATGCGTCTTAGCTGTCAGAAAAAAGAGCAATTTGTGAAATGATGGTAGCTACAAAGATTTTGAAACTCTAAGTAAAAGTCATCCACCTATCTACCCATAGGATGGCGGAAATGAGAACCAAGATGTGCTGCTTCTACTAACTGGCGTAGGGTCAAGGACTGAGGTACTAAGTGAGCTTCTTTATGCTTCAACTGCCATGTCCTCCAAGCTAGATGCAATTAAGTAGATAATTGGGCCACAGAGATCTCATCAACAGCAATAGGTTTGCTGGCCCCAAAGTAGAGATTTGAATTATTTTAATCATTAATATGTCTCTTAAAACTATAAATATGAGATGATATTATATTCCATAAAGGTTTCAATAGGGATCATTAATTTAAAGTGGATGTAAAAATGATGCATACATTAGAAGGTTGTTATAGAGTGCAGACCAATATTACATCAACTTAGCAACACATATTCTACTTTCACAATTAAGGACTCTAGACCCATTCATTACGTTCATTTCTCACTTTACAAATATAAATTCAAAATTTATGTCTATAATAATATTTTTGGAAAGGCGAAGTCAATTTTTATGTTTATACAATTCTAGAATCATGAAAATAGACTAAACCTTCAGCTCTATGAGGGTAGAAAATGGATCAGCATACTATTTCCCCATCTCTGATCTTCAATATACCAGTATACTTGTTGGTTAAAGAAGAAGAGGAAAAAACAAAAAAAGAAACAGTCTCTGTATTATAATGTCTAACCTGACAGATTGTTGTCTGTGTTTGTTTGTTTGTTTTTTAATCTACTACTGTATTCTAGGCATCTAGACCAATACTTGGCATATAGAAGGTGGTCAATAAATACAGATCAAGTAAACATGTACTAGACTCTCTAACCACAGTATATGTGAATCGATCCACTTTCTAGGTAACTGTACACAAAGTTTATGCATTTGTTTATCCAAAGTTTCAAGAAACATATCTGTATGTTCCAATTTCCTCTGATATTTTCATGCTTTGTTTTTAATGAGTCTGGCTATTTGACTCCTTCAGTTCAGCCTCAATCTCCACATTTCCCTCAGAGGTAGAAATAACAGGTCAGGGACCCTTATTGTTGAAAGGTTTCTAATGATTTCTTAGATTTGCTTTGCTGGTAATATCTGTTCACAATTACATAAATGAGAGTTTGGGAGAGCAGAAACACCACTGATTGAAGGCTTCTTTAAGATAGCTGTAGCCCTGTTTTATTTTTATGTATTTATTTATTTATTGCAGTAAATAAGAATTTATTTTTAAGAAGTGGCCCACATCCAGATATACAGGTTAGCTAATGCTCAAAGATCTGACTGCCAATGGCTTTCAGGGGATGAATTATATTGGGGAAATATCATTAGTCAGTGACTAAAGGAGTTAAGAGTGTGGTCAGGGTCATGGTCTCTACTGATTGTTCCCTGCTAGGTTTGGGGGTAGTTGATCAGTGCATCCATGTTTTATATTGTTCTTATTAAAAAACAAACAAACAAATAAACAAACAAACAAACACACACACACACAAAACACTGAGAGAATAATGGTTCTGCTATGTCTTAAGTATGGGGATCACTAGGAAAGATATTCTGTCCTTTGAGAAACCAAAGCTTAATTTTTATGGAATTTTATGCATGTTAAATGTTTTTAAAGTTATTATGTCACATCATTTCTCATCTGATTGCCAATTTTGACATTTCAGACTTCATACCCAGGTAACAAGAAGGAAAGAGATAGTCAAGTGTTTAACTGAATTTATGTTGTTTTTCTACAGCTTATCTCCATCCCAGACATCTACATAGACATAGTAATGCAAATGACAATATCATTAAAGAGTTACAAGATATCATTTGTTCTTGGCATTGGTTTTAGTTTTTGAACAATAACTCATATATGTAGAAATAGACAATATTTTTTTCTGCATACTATTCAACTTTCTCACAATTTCCATTTAAAATAATAATCACTACCCTGGCCAAGTGGCTCAGTTGGTTGGAGCATCGTCCTGTACACCAAAAGGTTGCATACCATATTCAATTTCTGTTCAAGGCACACAACGAGGTTCTGGGTTTGATCACTGGTTGGGGTGTGTGTGAGAGGCAAACAATGTTTTTCTCTCACATCGATGTCTCTCTCTTTCTCTCTCTCTGCCTCTCTGCCCATCCTCCCCATGGTTGGCAAACTGCGGCTCGCGAGCCACATGCGGCTCTTTGGCCCCTTGAGTGTGGCTCTTCCTAAGCCTTAGGAGTACCCTAATTAAGTTAATAACAGTGTACCTACCTATATAGTTTAAGTTAAAAAATTTGACTCTCAAAAGAAATTTCAATCATTGTACTGTTGATATTTGGCTCTGTTGACTAATGAGTTTGTCGACCACTGCGTCCCTTCCTACAGTGATCTGCAGGGAATCGACTGTTGGTTCCCTGAGTGTAAAGTTGCAGCTTCCTGGTGAAGCTGCCCAGATGACCATGCTTATGTCTGGCTTTCCCTTTGCTCTATTCCTATTATTAATATTAATAAGTACCTAATCAGAGTGTTAACAACATTAATGTATATTATTCTGGCTTTTTCATTTTTTTCCTCCCTATTTAATGGAATGTCTTTTCACAAACATTCATAAGAAAAAAAAAAATTCCTTAACTACCATATAAAAATGTCTATCTCTTCTCTATCTCATTACCCTAGTTAAATATTTATGAAAACAAGCTAATTATGTTCCATATGTCATAGTTGAATCATATGGACAAATAACATCATTTCTTCTATTTATTTACTGATTGACATCTCCATGAATACTTAGGGTCCCTAGAAGCATTCTAAAGACATGCTTTAAGTCCATTCTGATAAATTGTTCAAAAACTAGCCAATAATAAGCAAAGACATGAAAAGTTTAGATCATTATCTAAAAGAATGGAATGAATATTTTAAGTACTATGACATCCCAAAGCAATAGAGAGTAACAAAACAAAAAATAAATGATTTGAGAGTGTTATTTATTCTAATGTTGAGGGGAATTAATTTCAAAAGAATTGCTTTATATCCCAAGTGATGTTTACTATCATCTGGGTCTTACTAATTTGGGAATATACTCCTGTGAACATTATGGGATAAGTAAGAGTTTCAGACAAAAGGCAACATGTGGAGGGACAGGAGGTAAAGGCATAATCATTATGCAATTTTATAGGCCTCTGTGAAAAAAACATACAACTTGTTCATGAGCAACTCTAGAGATGCCAGGAAATAAAACAGGAGGCTGTGGTTAGTGTTTTTAGGATGTCAATTTTCACAGCGATAAAGACAAGGTTAGTCTTAAATCGGCAACTAAGGCTGTCAATGTTGCCATAAACTCATTTGTACTCACAGGCCTAAGACAATGTGGAAAAGGGATTAGTAAATAACATAAAGATAATGTGTTTCTTTTCTTTTATTTATTTTTGTTTTGTTTTGTTTTGCTAATCCTCACCCTAGGATATTTATTCCAATGATTTTCAGAGAGAGTGGAAGGGAAGGAACGTGGGGAAAGAGGGGAAAGAGAAAGAGAGAGAGAGAGAGACATTGATGTGGGAGAGACACATTAATTGGTTGCCTCCCACACATACTTGACCAAAGCAGGGTCTGGGATCAAACCTACAACCCAGGTACATGCCCTAGACCAGGGATCAAACCTGCTATCCTTTGGTGCACAAGCCAATGCCCTTCCTCTGCACAGCTGGCCCTCTTAATAATGTTAGCTTCAGTCCTGCTGGTGTGGATCAGTGCTTGAGCATTGACCCAGGAACAAAGAGGTCATGGTTCAATTCTTGGTCAGAGAACATGCTTGAGTTATGGGCTCAATCCCCAATCAATGTTTCTCTCCCATCATTGTTTCTACCTCTCTACCCCAGACCCTCTTCTCTCTCTAAAATCAATAAGAACATATTAAAAAAATAGTGTCAGTTTTAGGAATTTAAAATTCTGCCTGATATTAGAGATTAGTGTTCCTTAATATGTCACTTGTTTTAAAATTATTATATATAATTATGGAATAAAATATTTTTAAATTAACTTAAAAATTAAATAGTCCATGGAAAAGATGTTTAGAATGAAAAAATAAAGTGGCTATACCTGTACCCTTGCAATCTCCTCACAACATGAAGAACACTATTTGCATATCTTCTATGATCTTGTATCTCTCAGTGATTATTCATCATTCTGGTTTATAATTAGTTGGAATTGAATATGGCAATTAAACATTTTGATTTATGTTTTCTACCTTCTTGAATAAATGAATATGTTACCTAATATATTTGTTTGCATTGAAAAACTTATTAAAATATGACTGGCTACTATTTACAATATTTAAATGCAGTCAGAAACTAGTTTGACTTTTAACACACACTTTACTACCTGGAGAAACAATCTGAATGTCAGGAAATGACTTAATTGCACGTGGAGAAGATAGCAATGTCAATAAGTCCTGAAAAGCAAGGTTTGCCACAGGTAATCTATAATGTTGTAATCCCAGGAGATAATCAAGAGCTGACTATAAGTAGAAAATACATTGGGTCTTGGCAAAGCACTTGAAGAAAAATCTTTCAGGTGGAAAAAACAAGTAGACAAAGAGAAGGTCAAGAAAACATCTGGTCTTAA
>NW_005362400.1:165507-166843 GCF_000412655.1 Myotis brandtii
TATTATAATCTCTCAGCATTAGTCAAGGCTACAGAGCTTCTCTTAAAAAATAGTACATAACTTGTAATAACAGAACCTAGGAAAAGTATTTATTAAAATGTAAAAAGGGTAAAAAATATGACTATCATATTACTTTGATTATATGTATCGTAACATTACTTATTGTATCTATTACTGAAGTATGAGGACAGGGGCTTGTTATACTGTATATATATCGAGAATCTGAGACATTTTAGTGTCTAACAAAGAATCTGGTTTGTATTAGACACTAAAAAGTTAATTTCCATATGAAGAAACAAGTGAGTGCAAGATGGGTCACAAATAGTTTGGGGACTTTAGTAACACTATATCATCTTTTTGAAGTAAAAAAAAAATGACTTTTTCACTTCGGAAAAGAAAAAAAACACACACAATGCCATCTTTTCCTGCTTAGTGAAGGCAGGGACCAAAAATATTTTGTGACAAGAAAATCCATACAGTAATTCTATTTTTGACTGCTATATCTATGTATTTTATATTTAATAATGTAGGTTGAAATTTAAGGAGAAACTTCTATCCCTCTTCATGTCTTGGGAAATATATATGTATATATGTTTTCATATAATCTTGGCTTTCAAGTGGCATTTTGCATATGTTCTTATTTCTTGAACTTTACAGATAAAAATAAGCCATTGTTCTGTCTTCCTTGTACCCCTACTACAAACTCAGATGATATTGGTTAGTTACATAGGTCTTCCTGGGACGTTGGTTTATCTCTGTTCATGATGACTCAACTTTTAAGTTTAGAAAAAAAATATTTTCAATAATTGTGTTCAGTCAGCATATTTTTTCTCAAATCAGTGTAAAATCCAGTGATGATCTCCGCCAAATAGATTTTTTTTCTGGCTATACGTGAAGCTGACTTTTGTGTAAAAGCTTTTCTGTATTTAATCACTGTGTATACTTACTGTTTATGTATACACTGTCACAACAAATCCTCCCAACAACTCTTTGATAGAATATGCTTCTTTCTTACAGAGCTCAAATATGCATATGATTTTTAGAGAGAGAAGAAGGGAGAGGGATAGAGAAATAGAAACATCAATGAGAGAGAAACATCATCAGTTGGGCATCTCTTTCATGCCCCCTTCTGGGGATCGAACTTGCAACCTGGGCATGTGCCCTAAATAGGAATCAAACCAGTGACCTCTTGGTTCATGGGGATTCTCAACCACTGAGCCACACTGGCCGGGCTGATTGGTTTTATTTGGTTTATTGATTTTATTTTTAAGTGGATGCCATGCTCAACCAATTTACCTTTTAAAATATCTCAAAAAGCTGCTGTCCCATGAAATAT
>NW_005362400.1:166925-176644 GCF_000412655.1 Myotis brandtii
CCTCCCACCCCCAAGTGTCTGTGTTCATTGGCTATGCATGCATACAAGTCCTTTGGTTGATCTCTTACCCCGCCCACCAACCCACCCCTGCCTTCCCACTGTAGTTTGACAGTCTGTTCCATGCTTCTTTGTCTCTGTATCTATTTTTGTTCATCAGTTTATGATGTTCTTTATATTCCACAAATGAGTGAGATCATGTGATATTTATTTTGTTAACTATTTTTCAAAGACTAAGAAATACTAATCAGATAAATAATATTAGAGCTAAGAAAAAGCCAGTCAAATTTAATAGGATAACTCTGTGTCAGTTAAAAATATAATGGCTATTTATTATGTGCCATATTTGAAGGCAGGTGGTTTAATTATGAATCTGAACTTCTTGAGTTTGACATTTATCTCCTTGATGCATAATTTTTTCAATCAGTAACCTGTGCAATATAATACCGGAATGCTAAACTACATAAACTCTCATACACACAAGATACCAACTAAGAGCCCAATTCAACTATGGATAAATTACCAAAAGAGTTGCCATAGAGCAAACCTACACTATATATGCAAATATTGCAAAATACTCATTGAAAGATAAAAAAAATAAAGGCTCCTAGATCATATGTCTGTCATAAAATGTCCTAAATTTCCCGATTCTTATTAAGCTACCTTGATTTGATTTTATAGTTATTAATCACCATGGCACAGAAATGTAAAGTAAAATAAAAGTGGTCACCCGATGACCTTGGTTGTTTCTACCCAACATTCTTTTTAACTGAACATTTCATCAGAAATTACTTTTAGAAAGCAGAATATTCCTGATAAAATAAGAAGAGTACTCTATGATAAATATTTTAAGTTAGGAAATATGTGGTTCGCCAATTTAAAATGACGCTATCTCCTTAATCATATATATCCATATGAATTTGTGAAAAGTGATGTTTACTATAAAATAGCTAAAAATCAAATAGTATGCTTTCCTTGTTAATTCAAAATCTCATAAACTTATATATTTTTTTCTCCTTTCAAGATTTAGGCTTCCTTTAAAAATTTCTGATTATATTATTCTCTGTACAAAAACCTTAAATAACTACTATATCTAACTTAATCTCTGTGTTTAAATATAGTCTTATTTTATATGAAAACATTTCATTCATTTTTACTTTCTCCCAGGCGATCTTTTCTCCTTCTCTGGAGTTTTCCAGTCGTTTTAAAATCCTGTGCCTTTAGTTAACTTGCTTAATTAATGTTTTTAATCTATTACATCTAATGTCACAGAAGGAAGAACAAATTATGCCACATTCTTAATTGCTATTAACTGGAAAGGTCTGTCCTCTTAACTTACAACTCTTTATCAATACTTCTGTTATCACTTTACATAAGTACATATTTCATGGAGCATCTATTTTTTTGTCAGTCCTTGTATTTAGGTATTTTTGAAACAATGATGAAGATTTAAATCTGATTTGCTTTGATTAAGGAATTACTAGCCTGTGGGGAGAGACAGACATCTATAGAAATAACCTATAGAGTTGGTTACAAAATGCTTTTAAGGATGTTAAAGAGAGGGCAGTTACACCGGACTGAGGTTTCACAGAAGGCCTAAATAAAATAGGAACTTTTTGAAAGAAATACCAGATGGAAAACAAAACAAAACAACACAGTGGTAAACAAATGGAGGCCCATAACCTCAGAATATGTACTAGGAAGAGCAAAAAGTGCTACATAGCTAGTGTAGAGACACAGTATGTGATATGGTAGTGGTTGTGAGAAGGATAGCAATAAATGAGCCTGTAAAATCCTTGAGCAAAAATGTGATGAGACTTATACTTTCTGGTAAGGATATATGGCACCATTAAAAAGGTAATAATGAGAGCCTCTGTAGTACTTTGCATAGAAGACAGACATGATATCATCTAGAAAAAATAACTTGAAGCAATATCAATTAAAAAAAACTAGACAAAAAAGATATAGGATTAGAACAACAAATGCGATCGAAAAATGTTGTCTTCATCCCATTAAATAATCATAAGACTATTAACAGAATGAAATGGAAATAAATGATTAAATCAACAGATGTGTCATCTCTAAAGCTGATAAATTTGCTCATTGCCTGGTAGAAGTTAAAAAGGGACAGTGTCAAAGTTTGCCCCCAACTTTTCTTGTTTCAATAGTTGAGAAGACAATGGTGTGACTAAATGCACATGGAAATTCAAAATGAAGTTGTCACAGAGTGGCAAGTGGAATGTTTTCAACTTTTAACACATTGAGTTTGAATTCTCACTCAAATGTTTATGTAAATAACCAGTAGATAATTCTAAGTTTGTACCAAAAAAAGGAGGTTCCAATATGTTAGTAGTCAAAGATGACTCAGAAAATTAGGAATTACTTACATTAATGAGTGAATAAAGGTAGAAAAAGCAGTAAAGAAACACGGTACCGTATGTGGCAGGTACTCCTTGTTTTCTATCCCTTGTCTTTTTTTTTTCCCCATAAAATAATCCAAATTTTATTTAGAGCATATTTTTTAGAAAAAAAATAAGACGAAGAACTGATTCTCTGGGTCTCTCCAAATGGTGATAAGTATGTGACATAATTATAGCCCATGATATGTGAGAAGGTGTGTTCTGGGTCGGGATTTTAGGAAAAAAAGTAAGTATTCCTTAATGAAAAAAGTCAAACTCACTCACCTAAAAATTTGATCTTCATATATCTCTTTTTTATATGCATATTTGATGTATTTTATGTATGTCAATACATTATAGACATTAATTTTTGCTCCTCAAATTTTGGCAGGCAGATTTCTTAGCTGACTCAGAGATTTTTACACTTTGGTATACATGCTTTGTATAATCTCTTCCCCTTTAGTGTAAGATCTATAAATATAATGTGATATCAAACACTGTATGGTAAATGAAATTTTGCAGATATAACTAAGTCCATAATTACTTCACTGAGTTAATCATAACGGAGGTCTTACCTGTCAGTATATTTGTACTTGTGTATCATTCAACACAAAGTATTGAAATGGATTTTTTAATCAAAATCATTCATAGATCTAGTTTCCTATCCTTAAACTAACACTCTATTCTAGTTAAAGAAATGCACGACCTTTGTTTTCCATTTCTATTCTCCAATATTTAAACTCTGGCTTATTATGTTCCTCCTATGGCTATTTATTTTTATCACAATTTATGGAAAACTATCGAAAAGAAGTGAAAAAGAGATCTGTTTTTCTCTTGTTCCTAGTGTTTAGATTCTTAAATAAATACAATAATAACTATGGTAAATACAAATGCTTCCTGTAAAAACTTATAAAGTAATTTCAGAAATGTATTTAAAATAATGCCACATGTTAAAGTAAAAACAAAGCAAACCTTTTCCTAGTACTAACTGAAAGCTGGCATTTTAATTTTATTTTGGCCTTACAATTATACATTTAATTTGTTAGAACAGTTTTTGACAATGTTGTTATCTGAATGTGTTTTAGATATGCTGATATATACTATTTTATGAAGCATGAAAATATTTATTTGTAAGTAAGCAGATGTATGCAAAAATTATGTGTGACATTTAACTTCCATCATGTGCTACAACACCTAGCAATGATTTTATCACAACATTCAATAACTACATTAAAGAAGTGAATATCCTATTTGCTTAATTAACTACTTAATTATTTGTAGCCTTTGTAAAAAATTACAAATACTGCTAAGCTAGAAAAATGTGAAAAGTAAACAGTTTTCTCCCAATGTCCCAAATAAGAATATGTTTGAATTTCTAAAACTAAATATTATGTCATTATATGGTTTAAATTGTTGCATTATGAGATTTTTTTAAGAGAGGAAGGGAGAGGGAGAGAGAGATATATGTTTGAATTTCTAAAACTAAATATTATGTCTATACTAGTAGCCTGGTGCATGAAATTCATGCACTGGGGTGGGGGGGGAGAAGGGGCCCCTCAGTCTGGCCTTCACCCTCTCCAATCTGAGACCCCTCAGGGAATGTCCAACTACCTGTTTGTGCCCACACTTTTAACAGATAACAGCTCCATTGTTGTTTCATGCCTGCTAGACAATTGTGAGATTTTTGTAATATTATCACTGCAGTCATACAGTTATCACAGTTGTGATTTAATTTTTTAAGGTTTTAGTCAGGATTCTCTATTTTTGTGTTTTATTGGAATCATAGAGTTGGAGGGAGGGCAGAGAAACAGGCTATTTTATATTTAAACTCAATGTTAGCATGCAAGAGAACTTTAAAGTTTCTAAATACCAATTGTTGCAGTTGCTATTTTATCTATGTTGTTGAACCCATTTGTGAGCTATCTTAGGTTCTTCAATATCATTTTTTTAAAAAAATTACCACGTATGGTTTATGTTAATTGTTGTTGCTTCCTTTTTCTCTTCGGACACAGTTAGCTGTACCTATCCAATTTATATTTATTCTCTGATTAGTCCATGACATTTATCCCCTTCTGTCTGTCTTCAAAACTGAGGAAAATAATGAGCATATAGCTTAAATCTTTATTAATGAAAAATGAACATTAACACATGCTTTTCAAATATTAGTTCAATCTCTAATAGCACTCCAAATTTTAATCCTCAAGCAAACTGAAAATTCCATCTTCCACTATAATTAGAAGGATGTATTATAGTTGATGTCTCTGCAGTATTAATATACCTAGACCAGAAATATTGCCTGTTTTTTATAATCCATCAAATAAAAGAGACTTTAAAAGTCATAATTCTATTAAAATAGAAGCAGCAACAAGTTTCTAGAACTTTGCCCAAAAGAAGTCTTATTTTGATTTTTATGTTTATTTTGCTTTTCTTATTTTTTGTTTTTATTTGTTTTTACTTTTAAAGTTTAGAAATCTAGCCCATCTTGTGTTGCTCAGTGGTTGAGCATCAACCTATAAAATAGGAGGTCAGGGTTTGATTCCCGGTCAGGACACATATCCAGGTTGCCAGCTCGATTCCCAGTAGGGGGCATTGAGGAGGCAGCAGATCAGTGATTCTCTCTCATCATTGATGTTTCTATCTCTCTCTCCCTCTCTTCTTCTCTGAAATCAATAATATATATATGTATATATTAAAAAATAAATCTAGATAAACTAAGCATATTTGTTGGTGAAATTTCTACGTACTAGGACTCAATTTCACATAAACCTCACTTTTTAGTCCTTTTTATTTTTTTAAAAAGATAAATAAATATTGCAATATGTATTTAAAATAATGCCACATGTTAAAGTAAAAACAAAGCAAACCTTTTCCTAGTACTAACTGAAAGCTGGCATTTTATTTTCTTTTGGCCTTACAATTACATATTTAATTTGTAAGAACAGTTTTTGACAATGTTGTTGTCAAAAACTGGTAATCTATTCTCAGAGAAGTCTCATCATACTGTCCAAGAAGAAAAAATCTTCTAAATGTCTCGTCAGTTAAAAGTTTTCAACGAACTTTTAATATTTTACCACTATGCTCACTCCGTTCCTTATTATTTTTGGATCCTGCTGAGTGATGTTCTCAGCTGCTTCGTATGGTGATTTACATTCCTTTCCACATCTGGGTTCTTGTTCTGCCTTTTATTTTATATTGTTTGGATTGACACTGGAGCTTCAATTTTCTCTTCTTAAGACAACAAAATAAAACTTTTCTTAAAAATGTAAATTTCCCTCACACTTATAAGTTATCTTTAGATGTCTTATGTTTGTATGCTTAAAAAATGCAGCAGTAAGTATTGCCTTGTTTTTCTTTGTCAGAGAAAGCTGTCTCTTAGATTTAAAAGAAATACATATTATTAGTTTTTTTAAAAGAGAAAATGCATGTAATTCTCTAAAGAGAATTCATAAAATCTACTTATTTTTCTTCTGAAAGCACTCCTAATGAGATATAAGGCTATCTTTCCCAATATAAGGTTAGTCTTCTTAATCACCTGACAGTGAACTGCAGTGCACTTTACCACAAAGGATTTCAAACAAACCAAGATGACAGCTGTGACAACGATGATAATAATGATTATGATATCCACCTGCAAAAAGCTGCTAGGGTTTCTTTTTGTCATATTTGATGTGTAAAATATATAAAATCTTAGCCTTAAATAAGCTTGCTGTGCTTCAATGATTCAATTAATAGAATGCTGTATAAGGTGTTAGGAATTCTGACCTCATCTCAAGCGAAGTTTAGGAAATATCACCTGTTATTTAGAAACTTATAATTATTTGTATAGTTTCTTGTGCATTACATACTTGTTCCTGTTGACTGGCCAAGAGACACATCTTTTCTTGTTTTAAACCACTATGTAACTAGTGCCTAGCATAGAGAGAAAATAAGTTTCAATAAATGGTTGCCAATTAAAGGAACAAATTGCCAACACTGGAACACATATTTGATATCTGTGGCCACTCAATATTAATACTAAATTAGTATCAATTTCTTCTGTATTTTGAATATAATGCAAATCATCTTTTTAGAAGGATTTAGATGCTAAGGTTTTGTATCCCATCTTGGATTTTTTTTCTTAAGGTTTCTATCTGTAGAGATAGTCCATTATAGAACGAAAATAACTAAATCACTTAAATCATAATATATTTGGTCCCAGTACCCATTTGAAGGACGTGGACAGAAGTCAGAATACTTCTTTCAATTGACCAAAACCCACCTTTATGGAATGAATGCTCTTACAAGTATTTGCTTTGAGAGATGTGTAGAAGAGGAAGACAGCCCTTTGAAATATACCCATATTTTGCCCTGTCCAGTGTGTCTCAGTTGGTTAAAGTGTGGTCCTATAAACTGAATGGTTATGGGTTCGATTCCTCTTCTGGGTATATACCTAGATTGCCAGTTCATTCCCTAGTTGGAATGTGCGTGAGAGGTAAACGTTTCTCTCTTCTCTCTCTCTCTCTCTCTCTCTCTCTCTCTCTCTCTCTTTCTGTCTCCCCTTTCCTCTTTCTCTCAATCAGTAAACATAAACTTTAAAAAAAAGATATCTATTTAAAAATAAATAAACCCATATTTTTGTCACTAAGGTGGAGTTGTAGAAAGTGTTAGATCATGCTTTTGCAACCAATTACATAGGTTTGTTGTTGGTTTTTTAATGAGGTAGTTTAGACTTTACATTTACTACAATAATTGATATGTTTAGATTCAATCCTGGAAGTTTATCTATTTATGCTGTCTGTTCCTTTCGTCCCCCCCGCCCCCCGACACACACACACTTTTTCTTCTTACTTTGGGATTTATTCAGCATGTTTTATAATACTTTATCATCTCAATTATGGCCTTATCATTCACATCACTTTAAAAAATGATTGTCCTAGGACTTAGAATACAGTTGGCCCTTGAACAACACTCCAGTCCTATCCATGGGGCATTGGTTCCGGGACACCCTGCTGAAACCAATATTTTAAAACAGGAGGGAGGGAAATCCATTGGTCAGACCATCATCTTAAACTAGAAATGTATCCTTTTTATTTTAACACTAATATTTTGCAAAAAGTCAATAGTATCCTCTATCAGTTCAATCAATATGTAGAAACACTTCCAGCTTCTAGATATGTGGCCAGCTTTTATCACTACATTTCACTATTTCATAGCATACTCATATAGACCCGTTCACATTGTGCTGTTTGAAGTGGCAAGGTAGAAAACACAATTTACTCCTGATACACTGGTTTTCTATGAGCACTTCACCCCAGCCATGAATCATTTTCCAAAGTTAAACATGTTGCATAACATACATTTTAAAGATAAGATGGTAAATGACATTCTTATCACCGTATTTCTATTCTAAAGGTTGATATTTAGAGTTAATATATATCTATATAAAGTGGGCTTTTGCTCACACTCCATCCTTTCCCAGCAGTCAACTTCACACTGTCAGATTTTTGCCTCATTCAATAGGGTACACACAAATAGACTCAACAAGGGAAACATCCATTTGCAAAGGAAGAATTGCTGTTACCATACAAAAGAGTCAATCACCAGATACTTTAATTTTACTTCAGCTGCTCGTCTATACTAAAAGCAACAGTGTCTCCAGCATATGTTTCAAAAACACTTTTAATAACAAGATCCTTTCTGTTGGCTGTCTTCCATTTCTACGCTTGCTCAAAGCAATTACTTCCAAGAGCATTCAATAAAGGTAGGTTTTGATCAATTGAAAGAAGTATTCTGACCTCTTGGCCACCTCATCCAAGAGTCTACTGGGACCAAGTATATTATTACTTTGATC
Source organism: Myotis brandtii (assembly GCF_000412655.1). NCBI lineage: Eukaryota > Metazoa > Chordata > Mammalia > Chiroptera > Vespertilionidae > Myotis > Myotis brandtii. Next base: position 175,152 of record NW_005362400.1, read on the forward strand.
TCTTTCATTTTTCCTGTGAATAATGCTGTCTGTTGTTAATAAAAGTAGGAAGTATGGACAGAATTTACAGCTATAGTCTGTCATGGCCAGAAAAATCTCAGTGTAACACATGTATCATCTAATAGCACGCCATACTCTCCCAGATCCTGAAAGCTATCTCAGTTAATCCTGGGTTATATGCATAGCTCTTCAATTACATCATCAGAAGAAATGATAACATGTATTTCACAGGCAGTGATGTGGAAAGGGAGAGCAATATACATGAGCTCAACCAACAGAAGCAATGAGGAAGCCGAGGCTCTGTCTAACGCATTGCACAATGTTCTGCATGGAATATTAGCTAGTAGAAACAGGTCAACATAAGAATTTATGCCACTGCACGGTTCATTACATAACCAGAAGTCTCTGAAGAAACAACTTTGTATTTCTCCAGATAGTTTCAGAAACAATGTGCAGTTTTATGGACTCAATTAAATAATAATAATAATTATTCCTTATTTATTCTCACTCTACGTTCCACTACAGTCCTCCTAGGACTCACCTCAGGAAAACTTTTCAGGACCATCTCTATTCCCTTTGTTTCTATTTCATTTTAATGGGTAGGGCTTGTTACCTTAGACAACCTTGTTTATCATTTACCCAAGACTTTCTTGGGTTTTCTCTTGTATATGTGCAAATTACAAAGGTAATCAAAACTACAAAAACAATCATCAATTTAATTCCTGTGAGCTCGTATATACACCAACTGGATTAAGTCGTCCTATGTGTTTCATTATTGTCTCTATATTATGGTACTTTTTTTTTAAATTGCAAGACGCTTTTTGCTAAAATGATTAAATCTTACCATGTAAATACTATTTTAACTTATTAGATACAATACCAAAAATAAACACATACAGATAAGGATCTATTCTCTACTGTATTAGCATTACCAAAATATTATATACTAGAGGCCCAGTGCACAAAATTTGTGCATGGGTAGGGTTCTTAGGCTTGGCCAGCGATCAGGGCTGATCTGTGGGATATCCAGCGGGGCGATCGGGGGGGCCCCCTCTGGCACCTGCCTTGGCCGGCCTGGTGTTGCCTGCTCACCAGCCCCACCCCCTGCTGCCGCCCCTGGTTGCCTCCCTCTGTGGGGTGACCAGTGGGGCGATCAGGGGGGACCTGCTTGCATCTGCCTTGACTGGTGTGGGGCCTGCAGGCTGGGGGCAGCTCCTGTATTGAGCGTCTGCCTCCTGGTGGTCAGTGCGTGTCACAGTGACCGGTAGTTCCGCTGGTCATTCTGCCATTTGGTCAATTTGCATATTAGGTTTTATTATATAGGACTAGAGGCCCAGTGCACAAAAATTTGTGCACTCGGGGGGGGGGTGGGTCCCTCAGCCCGGCCTGTGCCCTCTCACAGTCTGGGACCCCTCAGGAGATAATGACCTGCTGGCTTAGGCCTGCTCCCGGGTGGCAGAGGGCAGGCCCAATCCCTAGGTGCAGCCCCTGGT
>NW_005362400.1:177270-192786 GCF_000412655.1 Myotis brandtii
TTTTTTTTTATTCTGGCATTTATTTACCTTCTATGGCTGTCACTGGAGCTGGGAGCCGGCTTTCTCTCTGAGGCTCGGCTGCTGAAAGCAGGTTTCTGGCCTTTGTTTTCTGTATTCGAAACAATGTTGCGACTCCAGCTCTGAGATCCCGGCTGACTGACAGGAGGTTTCTGGGGTTTTGTTTATCTTCTATAAATGTTACAATGTTTCCAACTGAAGCTCAGAGGCCGGCAAGGCAGGCGGGGAACGTTGGAGTCCTCTGTCACTGAAGGAAGCAAGCCTCCCTGTTCGCATCAGCTGCCTGGCTGCCGGCCGCCATCTTGGCTGACAGTTAATTTGCATATCTCTCTGATTAGCCAATGAAAAGGGTAGCGGTTGTACGCTAATTACCATGTTTCTCTTTTATTAGTGTAGATTATTATCATCTTGCCCATTTCTAGTTTCTCCTTAATCTTTTATTCACAACCAAATCCTTACACTGTGGCTTTTGGAACTGCTGCTCTGTATCCAGGAAATACAGTAATATTATATCGTAAGCTATTTGAACAGATGCTTTACTCTATTACCTTAACAGACACTTAGCTCTTTTCAAGGATGTCCCTTTCTGTGAAACTCTCTTGTGCCCTCTCTCACACACCTCAGGACTGCAATGTGGGTTTGGTGTCCTACTTGCTCACTGTTGCCATGTCATGGGCATCATTTCTTTATCAAGTTATGACAAAACTTTCAAAATCTATGTCATCCTCTTCACCTACTCAAATCTCTCTGATATTACCTCTTACTCATGAAAGACTTAGAGGCATGGCTTGTCATGTCTGTTCATTCCAGGCTCAACCATGCTTGTAGCTGATTTTCTATCTCTATGGATGACCAATCTGAAAAACAAAATCCTAGCATTTGGGTAACTCCAAGTCATCCATGTGTCCCCCATTTCACACTTTGGAAAATTGTTTTTGCATAAACTAGGATAATATCATTTATTATTTTAATGGAGATACTTTGTGAGTAAAAATTGGCAATAACAATTATTATAGCAAGAAAACAGGCATAAATGAGTGCTTTCCTGGAAACCTGTGATATATGGTCACTCCCTCATTAACTGATCCTTCTCCATCTATGATCGATGTAACATCTTCTCTATTTGTAAACAACCTCTTGGCCTCATTAACCACATAGTATCCAAGTAATATCTCAAATAAACATATCACTTGAATTATAAAAAAAAGTAACAACATTTTATAGGTATGCAAAGCTTATTGGGGTTATGTAGAAATTATTAATTTTTAAACATATATGTAAATGGGTATTGCCAGCATAGATGCCACTGTGTGAACTAACAAGCTTCCTATCATTTCATTGTCTGCTTGTCACTTTATAACACTTTTAAAGTGCTTTTTGGGTCATCACAAAACCAAACTTCAGATGACCTATGATGAATTATGATAATCCAAAAGCAGGATAAAATCTTATTTCAAGTATTATTGATCAATAAACCAAGTTAGTTGTTCTTATTAACCTGCTGGGTCTGCCTGATAGTGTACTAAGCATAATCCCTAGAAGCAGTTGCTACAGTTCTCATAACTCTGCTAAGCAATCATGTTCTGTTCCTGAAGGATTAATTGGGCCCCAAAGTAGAGAAAGACTATGCTGACCTGGCTGCTTTTCTGTCAGCTCCTCCCCTCCCCCCTGGAAAACTCCTATTGTCATGTAGAATAATGAACAGAGAAGATGCCTCCAGAAATAAGGATCAAATGAACCAACAAAATAGAGGCTTTCCTGGTCTCACTTTTCAAAGTAGGTGATTTCTATATCAAAAATGTTAATAGCATTTCTCACACAGCCACAGCTTCATAGTAGGAATAAAACAAAACACATACCATAGAAGGCAGATCGTTTTGTAATGAAGAAGGAGCTGAATTTCTTTGTGAAGGCTTTGAAGAGCCCAGAGAAATTCACCCCACCCATCTGGAGTACAGCTACACCTGTAGAAAAGAACTTGTTGATTGTCAATGTCATGCCAAGGTCAATGACATACCTCGAGGGGGTGATATGGTTTTACCTTTCTTTGGATGGTTAAGAGCATAAGATGTATACTTTTGTGTATAGATAAATGAAGAGGGAGCTTAAGTCCAGGAATGAGAAATTGATATGAAGATTACTTTATCTGTTGACTTTGTAATTGCTTCTAAGTGTAGTGAGAATGGCCAAACCACCCAACTCCTGTGTTCTCTGGAGTACTTGCTGGCTGGCTGAAGCAGCAAGAGATATGCGGATGCCGTGGTGTGGACAAACCAAACTGTATGGAATGGACCTGAGGGGCTACTTGAATTGACAGGCCTTTGGGAGGAACTTGAGCACTATGGATAAGGTGGGAATAGGCACTTCCTGGTGCTGCATCGCCAGACACTGCCACTTGCAGTATTAAATGTAATGAAAAAGTTAATTATGCAAGAATCTGGACGATAAATTCTTTCTTGACTCCTGGTTCCTATGTATCACCTCTAATGCAAATAGATGTTTCTACCTCTCTACTTAACTTTAGTTAATAACATCAAAACTCAGCTAATGGCCAAGAGTTGGAGCATTGCAAACTCTTAAATGGCATATGGCAGTTGTTCTCTTTTTGAAATAATTTATTCTGATTGACTTTATATTTCATAACATAGTATGGAAACAAGATAAATTCTAGCTGTGCATAGGGGGAGAAACAATGTTAAATAATAACATTATATATTTAATAATTATTTTAAATTACTGTAAAATAACTCATTTATGTACTAACAATCATTTAATTTACAAAAGAGATAAAAATAATTAGTACTCAAAAGACACAGAACCAGAACAGCACATTTGATGAGAATATCTTTCTCTATCACTTGCATGATCCTGGATAGTGATGACTACAATTTTGCCTGAGTAAATATTGTCAATGAACTTTCTTTTTTCTTTAGTAATCAACTTTATTATTTCTATCATATTGCTGCTCCGATTTTAATATTAGCCATAGTGCTGACATTGTCACTGGTAACTTTTTTTATTCATTAATAAAAGAAACCTGTTGTTTCAAATTTGAATACTAATAGAGACATTATTTGCATAGTCATAGTGAAGGACTGATTAGATTAATCAAAATTCTCTGATTAGGAGGATCCTTCCCAGTGTCAATCTTTGATAATTACTTAAAAACCATCATAGTACATGATATTTTAAGTGAAAATACTGTTGCCTATGCTTTCCCAGCTGCTTCGCTTCTGATCCTATATAATAAAAGCCTAATATGCTAAGTGTCTGGTCGTCCAGTCGGCCATTCAACCAATCAAAGTGTAATATGCTAATGATATGCTAAGGCCACTCAAATGCTTGTTATGATGTGCAGTGACCACCAGGGTACAGATAGTCGACCGGTCGACCAGTCGCTATGATGTGCACTGACTACCAGGGAGCAGATGCTCTGACCAGTAGGTTAGCTTGCTGCTGGGGTCCAGCTGATTGGGACTGAGCAAGATGGGCCAGACTCACCCTGGAGCCCTCCCGTGTTCCTCCCTGGCCCCGATCATGCACTGGTGGGGTCCCTCGTCCTGGCCTGCACCCTCCTGCAATCCGGTACCCCTCAGGTGATGTTGGAGAGCTGGTTTCAGCCTGATTTCAGCTGTGACACGCATTGACCACCAGGGGGCAGAGCTCAACACAGGAGCTGCCCCCCGGTGGCCAGTGTACTCCCATAGGGGAGCACCACTCAGCCAGAAGCCGGGCTCACGGCTGGCAAGCACAGCAGCGGTGGCGGGAGCACCTCCCGTCTCCACAGCAGCACTAAGGATGCCTCCCCACGGGGAGAGGGCCTAAGCTGTCAGTCAGACATCCTCCAAGGATTACTGGATGTGAGAGGGCGCGGGCCAGACTGAGGGTTCCCCCCTCCCCCCAGGTGCATGAATTTCGTGTGCTGGTCCTCTAGTGAGTATACAACTATACTTGCTGCTTTAGAGTTTATGAAAATATTCTGGATGGTTTATGCCTACAAACAATGAATCAGTAGTATCTGCTATAATTCTCAACTACCTATTTTTATAATCAATGCAATGCTACCATCTAGTAAGTAGATGGACTCAAAAAATACTTGTTATTTCTTTTATTTTTAAGGGAAAATGAGAAACATTCAAAAACCTTGGAAATTTTAACTGCATTGACATCAGCAAAGAACACTTTATGTGGTGAGGCATAATTATTTGTTTCAGAGTTTAGTGAAGATAATTTTCAAAGTGTGAAAATTAATATTTTAGTTAAACATTTGCTTATTTTTAGAATTCTGATAGAACGAGTAGATAGTATGTAATGTTTTTTACTTAAAAAACTTTTGAATGCACTAATTCTCCTACACCTCCATTATTCCCAATGTCCTTTTGCAGACAGAAGGAAGCTAGGTAGTCAGGCATAGGGACAATGGGGCAGGGAAATAGAACTGGGTGGAGTTACTAAGACACCCAACTGGGCGGGAAGGAAGGATGTGTGTAGGAGACATGAGCTTTAAAATACATGAATGTTACTAAGACAGGCAGCTTGCAGATAACCAATCACAAGGATGTTGCTAAGGAAAAAATTTTTGAAAAGACCAATCAGGAACTAACAAGCATACACACACACACACACACACACACACACACACACACACACACACACACACTTTCTTCTGGCCCTCCACAGGACACAATGGATTCCTGACCTTCCTATGGCAGGGAGCACACCCACAGCACCTACATGGCTTATGGCCACGTGGGCTTCCACACATGGACTAATAGATCTTAATCCGCATGGATGCTTTCAATAAACTTCGGTTCCACTTGTCGGTTTTGTCTGCAACTTCAATCCTAGATTTTGGAGACGACAAACTTGGACTTAACACCCTATATTTTGGTTTCACTTATTTCAATGAGAAAGTAAAAGCTTTCAGACTGAATCTTGTTGTTCATCATTACATATTCAATAATGCATTTGTAATGATAATCCTCCCTTTCTATTTTTACAAATGACAAAGCTCGTCAACTATCGTGGTCTTTTTTTGCTGCTATGTAAGCACAGCCCATTCATCAAATTGATTTCTGGTCATTCTATCCTATACACTTTGCAGGAAAGTCACTCCAGCATTTATACCCCTCACTAACTCATATCACCAATGACGCATTGCATTGTGGAATTCCCATCAGCATATGAACATGCTCCAGGAATTCCCAAGTAAATAACAATCAAACACCCCCCGCTGCACAGCCCAAACCCACACATGCTTAGCTACCACTTCATTTCTGTCTTCACTATTTTTACAGGGAAGAAAAATGCTCTTTTCACTTCCTTACTTTTCTTGGATTCTGAAGCCCTTTGAATTATGTTTGCCCCCAACCCCCAAAAAATAATGCATAGAAACTGTTTTTGTTTGAGCTCTGTATTGACAAGAGCATTAGTTTCTTCTCTGGAATCATTTACATAACCTCTCTTACTGGAATTTGATTTCTATTTTGAAACTCTACTATTGGCATCTATGATAACTCCTGAATGGAATTGCTAATTTAATCACTTAAGTCATCTTACCTTCTGGGAATCCTATAGCATATGATATTGATATAAGAAGGATCATACCTCGAGATTAGAGTGTGACATAGTCTTTGATTCTCATAAAGGTGATATTACAATATGATCAGCAGACTACATATTTATCAGCAGTTATATTTCTAGTCACGGTCATTCATCAAAGTAGGCAAAGAGTAGATTAAATTGAAATGATAGCCTCTATTGGTCTCAGAGAGGTTTATTTCAAATTTTAGTTCTAGAGGTTGATATACATAAAAAATGTATTAACAACATATGTAAATTACCACCAGATTTGATTTATATTCTCAGGATTCTATAAAACACTCAAAAATTAATTAGCTAAAAAGAAACAATAAACCATAGTACAGAGTATGTAACCCAAAATAAATTTGATATATGCTTATTGAAATGCATTTCCCAAAAATTATTTTCCCAGCAAATATATTAAAATAGAGATTAATTATAAAAAGTAACAATAATTTTGAAGAAAGACAATGGAACAAAGTATTTAAATTATCAGAGTTAGAAAGATAAATGATACAAAGGTACATCTGCACCTTCTAATTAATAATTTATTTATTAGAAATGACCTGAAAAAATTAATTAGTTTGTTTTAGGTAGAAAACACAGAAATGCTTGAAACTTGTTACAGTGTAGCAAGTAACAAGCATAAGGGCTCCCTTCTGACAGCTGTTTCTCAAATTCCTATTTTGACTTGAAAATCAGAAGAAATACTTGTGTTTAAATAACTTTATGTTCATTTTTAAACCACACTTACAATTTCAAAGTCACATTTATAATTTTAATCACATTTTTATATAGGGTTTATTTTATCATGTTTTTCACATTTCATTCATTTTACAAATACTTTCTGACATTGACAAAAGAACAAAAATGACAGAATTGCTTTGTTGCTTTGCAATGAAATATACTTCTGCATCATTTAGAATGCAATCAATTGTAACCTTTCCCCCCCTTTTTGTGCAACTCTTTAAATGCCTATACATACTATAATACCTACGTACTTTTTTTCATAGAAAATCAGAAAAGTTATAAAGCAAAGAACCTTTCCAAAGGTAAGGCCATGGAAGCAGCCCTGAAACAATGATGGAAATACCAGTATTACCTAGTACTTACGGAATAAACCCGCACCCCCAGTTTCCTCACCCATCAGATAGGCAAGCTCTGAGGCAGCTGCTACGCAGTTGGCCAGAGGTTTCCAGTTATAGTTAGACCCGCTTATTGATGCGATCTATACTGATCTATACTCACTTCCTTCTATTCAGTGTTCACTCCTATTGCCCCAGCATTGTTTCCAGAAATTACCTCTTTAATGAATTACTTACACTCAGATTCTCCTTCTGCTTAGAACATAGAAAGCTGCAATAGGACATGGTCCTACCCTAAAACAGGAAAACCAGCAGACTCCTAACCCTCAAGTCCTTCAGAGAGCTGAGGTTGTAAGGGTACCAGGTGAACCAAAGTGGCAAACCTCTCCAAGGGGAGACAAAACAGTGTTATAAAAAGAAGCAAACATCTTACAAGAGTAATTCAAAACAATTGAAATTTAAAGAATTCTTAAGTGCCAATTGTGGAATAGTGTCACAGTTCAGAGTTCCTTAGATCTAGACACAAAGGGAATTCACGCACTCACTTGCAAGGTCTTTCCACTTCTATCATGAGATAGATTAAGGGTGGGGCAGAGAGCTGAGGTGATATCCTCAAAGGTGATATCCTTAAAGCCCTGACTGACTTAGACAGTGGCCTAAGTCCTGACCATTGGCTTCACAAGTTAATTAATGAAGCTACCATTTATGTTGCAAAACCTGCTCCAAACAGGCACATTTTTATAGAAAAGGAAAAAAAATGTATACCATTATTATCAGTTTCCATTGAGTTATATATATTTTATACCAAAAAGTTATTTTTTAATAATCTATTTGTAATCCGTGATTTAAAAAATTTGTTTTAAAGTGCATGTTTAAGATCATTGCCTATCCTGGTTGGAAATATGTAATATTAATTAATTTATTTATTTTCCTTTGGGAAAAGAAATTTAGAACATAGAAGCCTAGTTTTATCACGAAATTTAGAAAATCATTTGCTATAAGGAAAATGCAGTTGAACTTATAAAATACACATTATTTGTAATGCCATTATATGAAATACCATAGAAATATCAAAAAGTAGAATAAAATCATATGGTTCATATGAAATCTCAATTCTGCCCTATGGTAGCAATGAGAGCCTCATTTTTGCACTGTTACAATTCACCTGGCATCTATCCACTGATCTCCTTAACTTTTCTTGTTTTGTTGGAACAAATTGTTTTTTAGACATTTTTAAATATATCAAGAATAAATTATTTCAAAAATATTGTTTTTAAAGAGTGACAACTGGATATAAGTTCACGAAGGTTGAAGTTCTACGTGGTAGTAATGATGATAAAAACTGATTTTGTTATGTATTTTTTAAATAACACAAGAATAATGCTTAGTGTTTCTGTTCTTCAGACAAAACTATAAGGGACTTGAAAAATCTTAATTGTGATTGGGAAGAAAAAAATATGGAGAGTTAAAATCTGGGCAGGAGCTTACTATTTTAAGTTCAGAACAGCCCGGCTGGTATGGCTTAGTGATTGAACATAAACCCATGAATCAGGAGGTCACCATTCAATTACAGGTCAGGGCACATGCCCAGGTTGCTAGCTCAATAACCCAGTAGGGGGCATGCAGGAGGCAGCCAAGTGATGATTCTTATTATTGATGTTTCTATCTCTCTCCCTCTCCCTTCCTCTCTGTCTATAATAAATATTTAAAAATTCAGAACAGATATCTGTAAGGTTTATATTTAATAAAGTACATTTTAAAAGTCTCACACAATCCTCACGTACTTTTAGGCACACTAAGCATCAAGATACATACCTACCTTTGATAATCCCTTAGAAAAATGCATTTGTGAAATAACATTATATCTCCTAAAAGACCTGTATTCCCTGGACTGATACATTAGTTTTACATCTGTCTTTCATGCCCTGCCTCATGATCTAAACCATATAAGCTCTGCAAAAAAAAAAAGTCAATACCTACTAATTGCTTCCTGAGTGCATTTGTGAAATAACATTATGTCTCCTAAAGGACCTGTAGTCCCTGGACTGACACATTAGTTTTACATCTATCTTTCATGCCCTCCCTCATGATCTAAACCATATAAGCTCTGCTTAAAAAAAAAAAAAAAGTCAATACCTACTAATTGCTTCCTGAGTAGGTTTTGGTTTTATTTCTGTGGAAGGTATAATTTAGCAAACAGATTTAGCAAGCAGCAGATACAACAATTAGTACAAAGATCTTTTGTGAAAGAAGTGGCTGGCAGTACACCCAGAGTGAAGGCTGAATTTGTAATTTAGAAAACAGATTTAGCAAGTGGCAGATAGAACAATTAGTCTAAAAATCTTTTGTGTGTGTGTATGTGTGTGTGTAAGAGAGAGAGAGATGAGAGAGAGAGAGAGAGAGAAGTAGTTCACAGAGTAGAAAGAGAGAAGACACATTTGCATAAAAATGATATGTCAATTTTACTGAAAAGAAAATAATTTTCCATCTCTACCTCTTAACCTTTTGTTTTCCTTATGATTTTCTTTTTTCTCAGATATTACAAATGGCCAAGGCACTAAGATATTTCAAAAATCATAACATAAGCAATATTGTCTCATGTAGTAGAACCACTAAATTTTTTATGACTAAAATCACCGTGAATATCCATTGGATTGTGGAAGGAAATTAACCTCTTTTTTTTTTCTCCAATGAGCCTCTGCTTCCTTGGTCATAGCTTGAACTTCACAAATAGAATCACATATTAGTCAATTAGAAAATCTGGAAATCCAAACCAATATGGACTTACAGTAAAGTAACTCTCTAGAATATCATTCATTTTTAGGGTTCTAATTAGAAGCAAAAAAAAGCACTAACATAGTAGAAATGGACCAAAGAATGGATTCACAGTAAACTTGATTGGGTTGCATTAGCTTCACATCTCTTCCCCTGACTTAGGAAAGGATAGTAGTAGTGTGAATGCTGGATCCTGAGGGATAGAGTTTTGTGCAGCTCTTAGATCGCATTTTATCGAGGGACCTCTGTCAAAAACCAATAAGTAGTATGTATCACATCTTCTTTACCTAATTATCTATCAAAAACCCCACCACTGTTAGCAGGGACATCTCTTGACATTTATAGTTATGGAGGCCATGGATATTAAGCTGTATTAAGAAACTTACTGATTTTAGAAATACCAGGTCAAACACTCAGGTGTAAAACTGCTTTGTTTAATTTGGGTGTGTTCATTGCTGGTAACCAACCACTCTTGCTTTAATCATAGTATTTAAACATCAAGCCCTCATGGGTGATGCTGCAACTCTTTATTCTAAGCTTACTCTAGCTCACAGATAATAGAAAAGAGCTCATAGACCCATATTTATAAAATAAATACTGCACACATAAACTTACAAATAATTTTCACATATGTAACTCTACAATTAAAAGCTGCTTAATTTATGTCATTTAAAAAATTTCTATACAAAAAAATTTTTTTTCTTGTACATTCGTATTCGTTTTCCAAGTTCCATTTGTTACCTATGCTCACTCAAGCATTTTGCTTTATGTTGCTCAATGTTGCTGTTTTATATGCTGGTTTATGGATATAATTCTTCTTTCTTCTAAAATCCAAAGGAAAGGGGGTTCTCAAAGGAGGGTTTTGGCAAATTATTTCTCTGCAGGACTTTGCAGGCATTATAGTCTGTATTGCAACTGCTCAACTTTGTCTCTGTAGTGTGAAAGGCATCTTAGACAATAGGTAAACAAATGGGCATGATCGAGTTCCAGTAAAACTTTATTTACAAAAACAGGTTGTAATGGAATAAATAATTGTATCTAAAATGTAAATTTATGATATGTATGGGGATCTTATATATCATATAAAACTACATTTATTTATTTATTTTATTTAAAATTATGTTTTATTGATTTTTTTAGAGAGAGAGAGAAAAGGAGAGGGAGAGAGAGAGAGATTTCTGTAATGTAACTTTGCCTATTTTTCAGGATATTCTCTAAAAGTTCCTTTAAGTTGTAAATATAATTTCTTTTAAATACTTTGCATTGCTATCAAGAATTAAGACTAAAGCTATCAATATTTTGTAATAATTTCAATATTTTAGAATTTTGATTATTTCACCTATATTAAGAAATATAGGTGAAATAACTCCTTTCATACTTCTGCTTAATTCCCTAGTCAGTGGTACATCTATCTTTTTCCACATGCTGGGATATACTTTTGCCCTTTAACGCATCCTATTACCAGCTTTCTCAGAGATATGAGGAGTGGATGAATGAAAAGCCTAAATGCCAAAAAACTGTAAGGGCATACGTCTAAGCCTTTCCTATCTAATTCTGTAACTGCTAGCCTCATGTGCCCTTTCCAAATAGCTCTAAAACTCAACCTGGTTTATATATCTTTCTATTATCAACCATTTTGCCTGCTTTTGACATCATCTCCATCTCAGTGCTCTGATTTCTGTTTATTAAGCATATTTTGCAATATCTTGTACATTCTGATGAAACTCATTTTAGATTTAAACTTGGGGCTATATGTAAAACTGCTATTGTTTGAAACACTTAATATTTCCATGACCATATGTTCCGGATGTCATGTTATTTTGATAAGTGATGCTTTCTTCTTGTGCCTACTATTTATGTACATTACTTTTGACCCCTGTTTAACTTCTAAAGATGATTCAATCAGGAGATACGTAGTTATTTTTTTACTTTGTCTTTTATTTTAAAACACTGTGTTGTAACTATATGTCAGTGACATCATTTTTAGAATGTTACTAGAGGCCCAGTGCATGACATGTGTTCACGGGTGTGGTCCCTAGGCCTGGCCGGCGATCAGGGCCGATCAAGGCCTTCTGGCTGCCGGCCGGGGCCTGCCAGACAGGGAGATGGACTGCAGGAGGTTGGCTGGCCTCAGGAGGTTGGCTGTGGGAGCGCACTGACCACCAGGGGGCAGACCCGGCATTGAGCAACTGGTTTTTCCAGTCATTCTGGCGTTCTGGTCGCTTAGGCTTTTATATATATATAGATTGTTACTTAATGTCACTGGTAAGTAAAAACAGACAGATGTTTAAATTTCAGTACCAATATACTTCGTATAATCTTGAGCCACCGGATATTAGATTTGCAAAGAATTTTTGACATGTGACATTTCTGAATTTAGCATTAACTATGGCTATGCTGAGAAGTAACAACTTTACCCAGCTGACGTGGCTCAGTGGTTGAGCATCAATCTATGAACCAGAAGATCATGGTTCAATTCCTGGTTAGGGCACATGCCCGGGTTTTGGGCTCAATCCCCAGGGTGGAGCGTGCAGGAGGCAACATATCAATGATTCTCTCTCATCATTAATGTTTCTATCTTTCTCTCCCTCTCCCTTCCTCTCTGAAGTAACCACTTTGATAATATGTAGGTCGTAGTGTGAAAATTAATGATGCAATCAATATTTCCTGAGTAAGCATGTCAGATTTTTAAGTAAATGTGTATTTATGAGAGGAATTTGATGTAGAAGAACAAATACGGCAGCTGCTTTTTAATCATATGTAGAAATTATGATTCTCATCTGTTACATTTAATAGCACAATGCATTTGAAAGAATGTACCACTTAGTATCCATGCTACTGAGCATTTTTTGCACAATAAGCATCACTAAAATAACTCATATTTTATGTTTTTTAAAACAAATTGGATCCCCTTCCCCCTCCAACTGGGCTTATTTCATTGCCTAACACATGGTACTAACAAATAACATTAAGCTTGGCTTGAGAAATACTTTACCTTTGTTTTCTTAGCTCTGCAAGTTAGTCATTCATATCTCTGTAAGGTGGGTGGAAGGCTTGACACACCTAGGATTAATAATGCCTTCTTTCTTCAAATACTTCAGTGAGAGAACAGAATCTCTGTTACTAAAGGGAACAGCAAATCTTACTACATTGACTGTTAAAACAGTTTTGGAATTGATGACACTCTTGACAATAACACCATCCATTCACACATATGTACTTATGGTATTAATATACATTATTTTAAAACTTTAATTAACCCTCAGAATTCCAGGATAAATTGTCATCCTTATTCACCATCTGAGTCCAAATAACTCATATATTAAAACGTTAAGTTAGCCCGGCCAACATGGCTTAGTGGTTGAGTGTTGACCTATGAACCAGGAGGTCATGGTTCAATTCCTGGTCAGGGCACATGCCTGGGTTGCGGGCTTGATTCCCAATAGGGGGCCCCCCCGTGCAGGAGGCAGCTGATCAATGATTCTCTCTCATCATTGATGTTTCTATCTCTCCCTCCCCTTCTCCCTTCCTATCTGAAATCAATAAAAATATATAAAAAATAAAATAAAATGTTAAGTTGTATTAGGAATATATCTACAAGGAAGAATAAAAGGATATTGGAAATTAAACTTATTTGGGATTTTACAACTATTTAAACATAGTAAACAAATTTTTATTCTAATATTCCAAATTTTAAAAACAGATTATCATGTGGCATAAAGAAGTACTTGGCATTTCCTGTAAATAAAAAATAAGCAAAAATGATGTTCAAAACAACCACTTTAGGGCTATGAAAATCAACAAAAGGTATTCACTAAATTACTGAACTTCGGGTAAGAATAATGGGAGTCTGTCATGTGATTGCCTGGAATAGCTCCTATTTCCTTCTAGCTCTGTATATGGTGGCTTCACCACAGCATGCTGGTCATGAAAACCAAGGGATTCTTTAAATTAGGGATGGCATTAGATTAGAACAGAGTGGATAACACCTTACATCCATAAGAATTAGTAGTTATAGTAGCAACTTCATTGAAATAATGGGAAACGAGAGACTCAAAGAGCCTAAAATTATGGTCCTGGTTGGGACAAGCAATAGCCAACTAGCGGGTTATTTACCAGAAAGATCCAGAAAATTTGACAAGCAAAGGAAGGTTTGCTAAGTTTAACAGACCTCTCTGGCTGACTGAAAGAACTTTATGTAGACACAGGAGAGAGCCTGGAGGGGCCGTTATCAACACATCTAACACATTCCTAGTGTCCAGTAACTAGGGACACATGCAGAGAGAATGTGAGACAGTGATGTGCAAAGAAAAAGCCAGGGAAGACTTGAAAATGACCTGAAATTTGAAACTACTTTGCAGCTCAAAGATAGATCAGCCCTTTCTGAAAGAACTTTATGTAGACACAGGAGAGAGCCTGGAGGGGCCGTTATCAACACATCTAACACATTCCTAGTGTCCAGTAACTAGGGACACATGCAGAGAGAATGTGAGACAGTGATGTGCAAAGAAAAAGCCAGGGAAGACTTGAAAATGACCTGAAATTTGAAACTACTTTGCAGCTCAAAGATAGATCAGCCCTAGCCAGTTTTGCTCAATGAATAGAGCATCAGTCTCTGCAGACTGAAGGGTCCCGGGTTCAATTCCAGTCAAGGGCACATGCCTGGGTTGCGGACTCCATCCCTAGTAGGGGGCATGCAGAAGGCAGCCGATCAATGATTCTCTCTCATTTTCTCTCTCATCATTGATGTTTCTATCTCTCTCTCCTTCTCCCGTCCTCTCTGAAATCAATAAAAAAATATATTTTTAAAAGGATAGATCATTAGCAAAGTGTGAAAGTCTTAACCAGCTCAAAGTTTTTGAAAACAACTTCTGAATAATCATTGACCAGCAATGGAATGACTTCTATAAAACTGCAATCATCATCATCATCATCATCAGTGAAATCAGGAGAGACACAGGATGGGTGAGACAGTTTATAGATACAATCTGAATTGTTCCAATATATGTCTTAAAAGACCAGTTTTTAACAATAACCACCACCTCTACACTTTCAAGAGCCTGCTACCTAAAACTCTTCAAAAAGAGTCCCACACCTAAGATCATAGGAACCAGGAAGGTACAGGAGACAGGCTAAACAGAAAAAAAATGACTCTGTCAAAGTGCTTATTAAAAGCCCTTTCAATGCTAGAATTATTATTTGCACAATAATTAATTAAATCAAAATAACCTTCAAATAGACATTTAAAATTTTTAAAGGAGCTGTGCTAATATTCTTTTTCTCGTCAATTTTGATACCTATCAGGAAGCATGGCGATTTAAGGCCATTCAGCACAACACTTTTGTACAAAAGGTACACATAAATAGCCTAGAAAAGCCCCAGATTGGCAATTTAAAAAAAAAAAAAAAAAAGCTCTTGTGAGAAAGAATACTGATAGAGGAGATACAATTCACCCATCCTTGGAAACTGACTTGGTCAGAGACCAAAAAAATTACTGAATAAAATCAAAGTTTTCATGGTTTATGAACCAGGGCAAATTGAATGAATCAAACACAAAACTCCAGGAGCTACTCCTTTTGAATAAAGCAGTAGGCAATCTTCAGTTAGTCAGTTACCCTAATTAATACAGTCTATTAATTAAATCAAGACCCTAATAAAATGACTTTTATAATGAAAAAAAATGGTTGACAGGAAATAAAACGTGCATGTGAATGTTTTTTTAAAAGCTTATTAAAATCAAAAGAGCAATATTTTCAAAGGAACTTTGTAAAATATAATTTATGGGAATAATTGAATTGAATAGACATGTTAAGAAAATATTTAATTGCTCTTGACCTACTTTAGCAATTGAGACTTTCTTGCTGTTCTTCCTGTGAGATTTTTCCACATTGTAGTTTCTTTTTTCTGAAATGAAATGGTTGAAATAAGTTTAACTTTATGTTTTTTATTTGAAATTTTAAAAATCTTCATAATGCTATAGTTTGTACCATCTATCTATACACATACACACAAAAATACATCTATCTATACACACACACACACACACACATACACA
>NW_005362400.1:192914-194331 GCF_000412655.1 Myotis brandtii
ATATATATATATGATTTTAAAATTCCATTTATTGAAGTCTTTCCTTCCTTTGGTAATGTCAAATTCTCAGCAGTTAACACAACTTCATAATAAAAATAAGGTCTGCTAAAGAATATTTTAATGTCCTTAAGATAAGTAAATTTCAGTTTCTGCTATGTCCATTATAATGGGTAAATTTATCTGATAATTCTATAGTAGAAACAAGAGCAAACAAAACATACTTTAACCAGGCATATTTAAATAATTTAGACCAATTCATTTGATGTTGGATGCCATTTATTTTGTTGACTCAAATTAGTATTATACTTTCTTCCTGTGAGTGATAATTCCCCTGCATAACAGTTATGCATTGTACATAGTGGATCATATTTCAGGTGCACTGACAGAGTTTGTGGGACAGAAGAATGTGTTAGGTCACTTTTGGAGGTTTATATATTACTAGTAAACATGTCGTGTGAGTGAGTTTGTTCTTACGTATGTGTGTGAAATTTTCTTACAATCACTTTGACCAAGAAAGTCCTTATTTTCTAAACACAGACAACTCATCTTGATTTTGAGTTCGCTTTTTTTATTCCTTATGACATAAAATATATTCAATAAATGTGTGACAATATTATATTTGAATTATATTGTTGAACTGCTTCATCAGTTTTATCCATGAGATATGAGAGAAGATATGAAACACATATATACACAAAGTAGATGCATTGCTTGATGAGTTTGATAGAACAATAGATATGTAGATAGATTGATCAGTGGAAAGATGGCTGACAGAAATATGGGTGAGAGAGAATGAGAGAGAAAGAGAGATTGACAACATGGCGTTTTCAAGCACAGCTTTGTAAAAGCAGAGATTGTTTCAGTTAGAGCTGACTCTTTGCACGTATTGTTTTATTAAATATTTTCCTAAGCTAATTTTGTTATCCAAATTAAAAAACAACTAACAATAGCAAAATAAGAAATCAATATAGCAAGGTATATAAATATCTTTAAAAATAATTATTGGAGGATGGGTCTAAAATTTTTTACCAACCTATGTGAAGTGACTCCATTGTTAATTAAAACTCACAATAGTGACTACTAAAACTAGAAAACATGGTATTTCAGAAAAAATGTTGATGGAATGAATGGTTATACATCTTGAGGCATTTCTAATTTTGCTGGCATGCTTTCTTTCTACATTAATCCAAAACTACACATATCCCTGAAAACACAGCTCAAGGAGGCATTTCATTTTGAAGAATGAGAGCAAAACAATGTAGTTTTGATCAATAAAACTGGGTTGGAAAAGAAGGGAGTATTTGAAGAAAAGGATTAATCTTAGAGGTGGTGCACATTGGGATGAATTGTATTTTTCATTATGTTCTCAAGTTAAATAAGTAAACAGGGATCAGAATAAGAGTATGTGTGTGTGTAT
>NW_005362400.1:194928-198693 GCF_000412655.1 Myotis brandtii
AACTTTTTTTCAGAGATAAATGGATAAGCATATTTAAATATGGGTTTTCTGTCAGTGAGAAAAGGCTTAGAAAAAAACAAAGAAATGTAGGATTAAAATTACTGTTCAAAAATAGTATATGAAAATGCCACTGACATTATTAGAAATTTCTTGGCAAAGATTTCTGTAGGAGGAGCCTCCAATTACATGGCCTTCTCTTTCCCCATGGATGACTTCATCCAGGAACATTTCTTTCTTCTTGCGGTGCCTCTTAGTCGTGGGGGTGAATAAAATCTATTGTTTCACATTTCTAGATTGGATGGAAATTTTATTAAAAGCAAGAAGCATTAGTGTATCACTCATGTTCTTGTTTCATGATCCTTCCCTCTTTATCACTAAATCTGGGTAAATTCCCTAGGTGAGGTATCCCTTTGTCTGGAATGGTATTGGGAACAGTGATGGACAGTGACAATTTGCAAACACTTTGGCCACAAATCTACTTTGGCCAAATTTACTTTTTATGTACCAAAGCTGATAGTATAATTCCATATGACTATGTCTAGATCTTATTTCTCAGGTTGGTATAGACTTGGGCGGTATAAGAGGCACATTATTTCTAATTGTGTTTATAAAGTATATTGAAAACATGATACAGAGTTAATTGTTAGATATGAAAATACAGTACCTGAGATCTAAAGTAAGAAGAGTAGAGCACAGATTTATTGTCATAAAAATTGGAATGCAATAAAAACAAATTAGAATAATTAGAGGTTATGTAAAATTGAATTTGTAAAGAAAGAGCTTGAAACCAGTTTTTATAGAATATATAGAATATGTAAACAAAACTGAAATAAGCAATAATATCATGAAAATATATTAGCAACCTATTATAAGATCAATAAGTAATAATGATAAGATTGTTTTGAAAGTAAGCATTCATTGTTCACTAATTAAAACAAAAATTTGGTAAAATGAAAAAAATTACAAAATCACATAGAAAAGTAGCTGCATATTATTATAAAAAAGCAAAAAAATATAAACAATCCTATATAATAAATCCTATATAATAAAGAGGTAATATGCAAATTGACCCTCACACCATCACACTGTCACAAGATGGCGGCATGCACACTGGGGGTGGGGCAGCGGAGCAGGGCCAGTGGCCTCTCTGCGCAGCTTCCACCGGGGTTTCTGTGGCCCTGCTGGGGTGTGGAGGTCCCAGTGTCTGATACACGCGACTTCTGCTGGGGTTTCCGCATCTCCGCGTGTGCGCTGCAAGGGCAGGGCCCAGCAGTGGCTTCACATGGCCTGGAGGTGGGGAATCGGGGTGGCACTCCAGGACTCAGGTCTATCCCACGGCATGCTGGCCACGCGGGGCGGGACTCCGGGACTCAGGGTGGTCCCATGCGGGGGGGAGGGATGCTGGGTCTTGCGCGATTTCGCACAACAGATCACTAGTACTAACATAAAAGAAAACACGAAGCGATTTAGGCAACATTGGCAAATTTGAATCAAGGAAAAACATAGAGAACTAAAAACCAGGGTTATAAAACTCAAATCATTGTTGTAGGAATAAACTTCAGAAACTTAGTTCAACATTTCTAAATGTTAAGGTCATAGGTTTTGCTCCAATGCTATAATATTAACATTAAAATTGTTTCTTGTATCACCTCAGATAATCTCAGATATACAACGTGTCAGAAAATCTAAGAAATACTAAGGTTAAGCTCCTCTAAGGGAAAGCCTGAGACAGAAATTCTTTTAAAGATGGCTCTTGAGATAGTGCCTTCAGAAAGGGAGTAGAGAAGCCTGACAGGGCAGGCCAGACAACTAAACAAGGATGAGACCTTAACTTCAGGCAAGCCTTAGCCTGGCTTCATGTGGCCTTTTATACCCTGTGCCAGTCAGAGACACTGGATGCATGCTCTCCCGGGAGCGAAGCCTCCTGGGTGAGACACTTCTTCTTCTTTTTTTTTAATATATTTTATTGATTTTTTTACAGAGAGGAAGGGAGAGGGATAGAGAGTTAGAAACATCAATGAGAGAGAAACATCCATCTGCTGCCTCTTGGACACCCACTACTGGGGATGTGCCTGCAACCAAGGTACATGCCCCTGACCAGAATCAAACCTGGGACCCTTCAGTCTGCAGGCCGACGCTCTATCCACTGGACCAAACCGACTAGGGTGAGACACCAGTTCTTACCCCAGAACCCTCCTCTGATGGACACAACTGGCAGCCATTAGCAGTCAACAATCAAAGCAGCCAGAAAGGGGTGTAGCAGCTCACTGCAGGGGCTTGGTATGGGTCCCAGGCATCCCTACAGGCCTCCCTTACAATGCTCAGATTAACGTGTTGATCAGTGTCACAATTGTTCACAATTTCTGTGGAAAGTAATGAAAGGAACATTAGTGTAACTAACTAGAACCTTTGTTACTTTAGTTGGTCCCGAAGCTATAACTGAAATAGATCATGACCTCCATGCACATAACACTTCTGTTGAGATCACTGCAGAACTGCTGGATGGTGGCTTCCCTACTGGAGAAAACGAACCCGGTCTAAAGCACAATCATGTAAGGCCTTGTCTGTAGGTGAAATATTTGCAGTTAAATGTGTCAGACAGAGAACTGGGTGTGCCATCCCTGTTGGAAGGCTACCAATAAATTATGAAAATATTAAAATATAAAGTAACTTGAAATAAGTTCAAAAAAATTATTATTAAAATGTATTATAGATTTAAATACCTGCCTAAAGGACAAAATGTATAATGTTAAAATAATAATTTTTAAACTTTGAAAACTCCATATTTATATAATAGAATCCTGGAAAGAGTTTGGAAAGGAAGAAGGAAAAAATATTTTTTATTGCTTGCCTTTTATTGGGCTTCAAATTGGGAGAGACTAAAGTTGTCAGGGATGTAGCTTGGCATTGCAGGATACAGAATAATTTAACTATGTTTGTTTGTTTATTAATTGAATATAAATAGTGAGTGATTTTTAACTAAGACATAAGAATTGTAAAACACCATATATATGCATATATATATATATAATTCATTTCACAATAAAAAAGAAAATAATTTTTTAAATAAGCAGAAAATGATGAAAGAAATAAAATATTCTAAACTGTCAAAAAGATCCAACCCTCACATGTGTAAAGCTCAAAATCAAGGTATTTTAAATACATAAATGTATGTTTATTTACATAAAGTGACTAAACAAAGTGAAAAATAAGTGAAGGGGTATGGAAAGTTTCTTCACACAGAAGCAAAAATAAGGCATAGATGACATTAATGACATCAAAGGAATCAGAATACAAAGTATAAGGCAGGAACTATAGCAAAGAAGGTATAATTATACCAATAAATACTTCAGAAGTGATTAAAGCAACATTATCAATTTGAAACATTAGTAAGTATATATAATGTGTAAAAACAAAGCTGATTTGAAAGTGCAAGAAAAATAAAAGAAAAAATAAATCAAGAATTCAAAGTATTGCATCTTTTCTTATGGCTGAGTAGTATTCCATTGTGTATATGTAGCACATTTGTGACAACATGAGTGGATCTTGAGAATAACATGCTAAGCAAAATAAATCAGACAGAAAACTCAAGAACCATATGATTTCACTCACCTATACTAATAAAAGTCTAGGTGACCATCGTGCCCTCATGTCATCACAAAATGGCCACCCCGAAGTCATCACAAGGTGGCTGCCACAAGATGGCCACCATAAGATGGCTGCCACAAGATGGCCACCCCACGTCATCACAAGATGGCCACCACA
>NW_005362400.1:199049-216759 GCF_000412655.1 Myotis brandtii
TCTCTCTCTCTCTCTCTCTCTCTATATATATATATATATATATATATATAAAAGGCTAATATGCTAAGTGTCCCTCCACCTGTCTGGTCGCTATGATGTGCACTGACCACCAAGGGGCAGACGCTCAACACAGGAGCTACTGAGCTGCAGAACCTGAAACCAGAGAGGAGGGAGCCTGATTCCTCGAGGGGCCACACGATTCTACCTTCGGCCATGGGTTAGGTTGTTGTTGGGGCACTGTTGGCCCCAAATCTGGGTTACTGCTCACTTGCATTTGCATTCCACACCCTGTACGAAATCAACTTTGCAGAGTGCCCTCTCACACTCTGGGACCTCTCGAGGGATGCCATAGAGCAGTTTGAGCCCAATCCCCGCTGGCCAGGCCGAGGGGCCCCATTTGCCAGAGGGACCCCGCTCATCCTGCAGACACCCATTGAGCCATGGTGGCACTCCAGCTGCGGCCGGCAGGGGAGGTATTGCGGGAGGTTGGCTCCAGGGCATGTCCGGCCCGTCTTGCCCAGTCCTGCCCTGCCGACCACCTTCTAATTAATTTCCTTTCAATGTGCATGAATCTGTGCACAGGGTCACTAGTGTGGGAAATAACAATGAAAGCAACAGATGAACAAACAAACAAAAACCCTCACAGAAACAGACAAAAGTATTGTGGTTACCAGAGGGAAGGGGATTGAGGGAGAGTAGTAAAGAGAGTCAAATATATGGTGTCAAAATATTATTTGACTTTGGGTGGTGGACACACAGTGCAATATACAGATGATATAAAACTGTATACTTGAAGCCTATGTAATTTTATTAACCAACTGGAGGCCCAGCGCGTGAAATCGCGCAAGACCCAGACCCGCTGCACTGCAAGACCCATCAATGTACCTCCTGGTGACCGGTCGTTTGGTAGTTATGGTGTTATGGCATTACAGCCACTGTCCTTTTATAATATAGATGTCATCAATGTATTGTCTTGACTATAAAGCATGTCCATATTTTTAAAAACCTTAGATAGGCATCATTACACTATTAAAAATAGTATGCAATTTTGTCTAAAAGCTATAGTAAATCAATGATGTCTTACAATTAATGTCCTAGTATTGATAAATAACATATTTAAGTACATTTAGATTCTTTGGGAAACTGATTTGGCTGCTAAGATGGGGCATAATATATGTGGCTGAAATAAAATGGAAGCATTTTCTTTTCTCATATAATATTCTGAGCATAAAACATCTAGTGCTGATAGGACGTTGCCATGATATTGGCCAACTGAATTCATTCTATTTGGCTGTTCTACTTAAAATGGAGTTTCCCTTTTTAATAAGATGGCTTTTCTTGTTCATAAGTCATCTCATATTAACTCTAAATCCAGTGGGAAGTGAATGGCTAACGGAGAATATATTTATATATAAGCAAAGCCCTAAGAATAAATTTTATTTAAAAAATTAGAACATATTTTTTTAAATACTGACTTGAGCATGAAGAAAATTTTCATATTAAAGTGAAGCAGTTTCAAAAATATTTATCAATTTTTCCATTTTTTAAATCTACCTGGCGGTCATTTGTATGTCTTTTTTAGGGGGTGGATGTCTATTTAAGTCTTTATCCCATTTTTTAAAATCAGATTATTTATTAGTCTTTAGAAATATTTAGAGATCCTTATATATTCTGGATATTATCTCCTCATCAGATACATATTTGCAAATATTCTTTCCCTTTTCACTCTGGATTCTTTTCCTTGCTGTGCAGAAGCTTTATAGTGTGATGTAGTCCCTCTATCTATTTTTGCCTGTGTTTTTGGTGTCAGATCCTTGAAATTTCTAAATCACTGATTAGGAAAATCCAAATCAAAACCATAACGTAATATCACCTCTCACCTGTGAAGATGGTTTTTATCAGAATAACAAAGGAGCAGTTTTGTAAGAGTTTACACTATTGGGTGGCATACAGGAGGGGCTTCTATGAAAATCAATATGAATTTTCCTTTAAAAATTAAAAATAAGTCTACCATATGATCTAGCAATACCTCTACTGAATATTCATCCAAAAGAATCGAAATCAGGGTCTCCAAGAGATAGTAGCACTCCCAAGTTCATAGTAGCACTATTCACTGTAAGCAAAATGTGGAAACAGTCTAAATGTTTATTGACACATGAACGAATAAAGAGAATGTACATATATTGGAATATTCAGCCTTTAAAAAGGAGGTAACACTGCCATATGCAACAACATAGATAAACCTAGAGGAAATTATGCTGAGTGAAATAAGACAGTCACAGAAAGAAAAATATTGCATGATCCACTTATATGATATATCTAAACTAAATCATTTTTTATAATAACAGGGTAGAATGCTGGTTTCCAAGACTTTGGGGAAGGGAACAGAATTACTAATAAACAGGCATAAAGTTTCAGTTAAGTAAAATGAGTAAACTCTAGAGATCTAGTGTACAGTAGTGTACCTACAGTCAGCAACATTGCTTGTACAGTTAAAAATTTGATTAGAGGGTAGATCTCATGCTAAGTATTCTTACCAAAATAAAATAACATTTTCAAAAAAGCTTCTACTCAGCAAAATAGAAATGTAATACTCTGAACGAATTCTTATAATCGCTCATAAGCTTCCATTTTCTAGATGTGTGAAAAAGTAATGTTGCTCTAAATGGTAATGCAATTATTCTCACTAAAAATAACCCCTCTGAAATAACTATTGGTTCATATCCCTCATCTTATAATTGGAGGCCAAGTGTGAATATGAAATGAGAATGTTGTCAAATTTTAGAGAGGTAAAGTTCTCCATATGCATCCCGAAATGTTCACTGGTTTCTGGAGCAGTAGACCCTACTCAAACACACCATACTTCTGCCATGAAATCTGTCAATTCATGTGCAGTGAAGCAGTGAGACCAATAATGACTTGAAGTGATTTTGTTGTCACCACATTATTTTGAGAGCTGTTTGCATATGGGACCTGTTGCCACAGAGTTGTGAAGCTGAGTCAAGACTGTTAGTTTTGTTTTTTGTTTTTTGTTTTTTCATTAATGTTTTGCCTTTTGTTCTCTGCTGGGTTCAACTAAATTCCTGGGGACTTGCTATCATTCCAGCTTTGGGGTGAGGGTGATTGGGTTACTACACTCTTTTATCTCCTGTGAGGTCTTTGTTGCACATAGTTTTGAAACTAACTGTCTAAGAACTCAATGATATGTCAAGGAAAATAAAGTGGAAAATGCTTGCAACCCCTAATACTTGCTATTAATTTATTTATGGTCAGAAACCAGCCTCACATTTTTGTATATAAACACAAACATTTTCTAATATTACAACAGTGATTTTTTTTAGGTTGACTATTTAATATACATTTAAAAATCCATATATGGTAGTGAAAATGAACATGTACATAGCACCTACTATGTGCCAGCGCATGTTATATTTACTTTGTAAATAATAATTTAATGGTTATTACTATGTTACTAAAATCACTTATTTTTAAGCAAGGGAGTCTGCTTACAGAATTTAATTAATTAATCAATTAATCAATTTATCTTTATTGTTGAAAGTATTACAGATATCCCCCTTTTTTCCATTACTCCACCCTGCTCCTTTCCCCTCCTCAGGCCTTCCTGGAACTACTGTCTATCCATGGATTATTCATATAAGTTCATTGCTTAATCTCTTCCTGCTCCCCACTCCTGTTCCTCAGAATTTAAATAAATCCCAAGGATCATAAAATTATTAAACACTAGAGTCCTGATGCACGAAATTCGTGCAAGAGTAGGCCTTCCTTCCCCCAGCTGCTGGCACTGGCTTCTGTCTGGCACCTGGGACCCGGGCTGGCTTCCCTCCAGCTGCCGGCAGGCACCCAGGACCCAGGCTGGTTTCCCTCAGGCCACCTACAGGCACCCAGGACCTGGGCTTTGCTCTGGCCCTGGCTTTGTCCGGAATGACGTCCGGAATGATGTCCGGAATGACATCTGGTCTAATTAGCATATGACCCTTTTATTATTATAGATGTCTTGATATCTCCTTTCTCTATTATTTTATGTTTTAATTTTTTATATAATACTATTTATCTCTTACTTTTGTGTGTCACAGGACTTTGCATACTCAGACTTAATTTGAACCAAACCCTAAGTTACTCCAAACCACATGCTTTTTTTCTATTCTCTCTGTTTCTCTCATTGTTGTAAGAAAGAACAGTCCTTATTAAGAAAGCAGACAATCCTGTAAGTTTTTGTACTTTGGTTTTAAAATGTACCACTTTTTCTTGATCACTTTGTTTAAATGTTTAAATAATGTCTTCTTTAACAAATGTTTATAAAATGTCAACCATGTTTATTTACCGATTTTAAACTATGCAATCATCAATAATTGCTAAAATAACAATTACATTTTTGAAATATATTATCCACATAAACCTCTGTGAACCCTTTTTGTTAATAAGCAGGGGAACAAATAAAGTCCCACTTCAGCAGTGTCTTTTAGAATTCAAAAGAAGAGGTGGGAAAAGTAGAAAAAAAGATTCCTCAGCTAATATCCATTTTTCTCAATATGAACAATGGTGGCTTAAAATGTTCTCTTTTTTAAGGCATAGCAGCTGCAACTGTATTGCTCTCCTTGAATTGAGTGTGCAGCTTGTGATGTGATATGATGCTCTATGTTATTTTTAAAAAATTATTTCTTATTTTCAAGCAGCAAAGATTCAGGCATGAAAACAAAGACAAAATTGTTGGTTTTCAGGTCAAACAAGCTGCTATTATGTCTGTGAAATATACTTCAGAAGGAAAAATCAGAGTAAGAACCGCATCTGTTAAACTTGAGACAGGAGCAAAACAAGGCAAGGAGCGGCTCCCATAACCACCCCAGTCCTACCCCATCAAGCTCCTGGGTCACAGAAGGTTTTGTACTGCAGGCAGGAAACTTCTTAGATAGATGTCAACTAGAACCTTACAGATCAAGACAGAAAAGCCGTCTTAGCAGGATTTTTTTTTTCAGTATAGATTTTGAACAAAAATGGGGGAAAATGAGTTCTATGAAGTCTGTGTCCTCAGGGCTACCAATCCCCCTTTGTCTCTGCTGGTACTTTTACAAATTATTCTAAAGCTGGGTCTCCAATAGCTTCCCCCTACCCTTGCTCCCCACTCTGGATTCTCCTTTTCTCCATGGAGGGCTGTCAGGATAAGTAACAGACTTCAGCCTTCTCAAGTTTTAACTTGCAGGGATAAGGTCTTCATATCTTTCCCAGAACTGTTAAGCTAGGCATGTCCGAGCCCTAGTTAGCAAAGCATTCAGTTAATTTTTAAAGGCTGTCTGGAAAACAATTGACTACTCTTCTTATGTGTAGGAAATTTTAATAAGCTCCTGCTGAGAGACCTATTTTTTTTTGTAAGAATCCCTATAGGGTTAGGCCAATTATAAGTTAGTTCTACTCAATAAAGAAGCACAGAAGTCTCATTTTTCTTGTGGCAAGATAGTTTTTAGTGAATTTCAAAAAATGTTTTTGAATGGTCTTAAAATGTATTCTATTTTTAAGATGTTTTTACATGATGAAAACAAACACTGTATATACAGAAAAGATAACACTATTGGCATTTGAAAAAATAAAATGAAGTAAATAGAAGCATACTTTTTGTTTAGGCCAGTCTGATATTTCATAACAAGAAAGCGATAGTCACATTTTTTTCCTTATGTCATCATGTTTAGATATAATGAATCCAGGGAAGTTCAGTTAAGTACAATTAAATGACATCCATACAGTTAACCATATGGTCTCTAAAGTTCAAGTCTGGATTAAACTACTGATCCTACTCTGTCCTAGCTAGGTGATCTTACATAAATTAACATTAAAAAGTGATTAAGCCAGGCTGGCAGGGCTCAGTAGTTGAGCTTCGATCTATGAACCAGGAGGTCATGGTTCAATTCCCAATCTGGACACATGCTTGGGTGCAGGTTTGGTCCCCAGTGTGGGGCCATGCAGGAGCAGCAGATCATTGATTCTCTTTCATCGTTGATTTTTTTCTCTCTCTCTTTCTCTCCCTTCCTCCCTGATATCAATAAAAATACATTTTTAAAAATTTGATTAAACTAAAAAATCAACTGTCTGTAAGATTTTAGATTCTTCATTATACAAGAAGACATTGACATCAAAGCTATAGATTGTAAACAAGAATGTTAATATTAAAACATTAAATATCAGAATATTAAATATCATTTAAAATATTCAGAAAGAAAAATGTATTTTTAAAAGAATATTATTGGCAGAGAGAAGTAAAGAGAGAGATACAAAAATGTGAAAAAAAATAAAATATTAAACCCCATAACATTAAAAAATTAAATTTATTTTAAAGAGAAAAATTAAATAAATATAATTAAAGCAAACCATGAATTGGGAGTAAAACATAAAAAACAAAAATTTTTATAATTGTGTAAATATAAAAGTAAACAAAACTGCATACAATTTACAGTACCGTGATATTGTTTTAAATAAGGAAAAAGTAAAAATGCACAAAATTACAGGGAGGAAAGAGAGGTAAATATAACCCAACAGATTAACTTATATAATTAAATATGTTACTTAGATTTTCTGAATTAAAAAGAAAATGTCTGAATATTTTCATGGAATCTACTTGTTTCTGGGAAAATATAACTCAAGAAAAATCCAAAGTTTTAGGGGGTGGGGAGGAAATGAACTCAGAGGTATAAAGAGGAAGAGAGATTATCCTCCCATAGCTGGCATAAGACAAAGATGACCACCTTACCTGATTATTTCATACTAGAGGCCCAGCACACGAAATCGTGCACGGGTAGGGTCCCTAGACCTAGCCTGTGATCAGGGCCATCTTTCGCCTTCTCGCTGCCACCCACCCAGTTCCCCATGGTTCCCTGTTCGCCATGCTGCAATCAGAGCCTGTGGGCTGGGGGGGAGGGACTGAGAGGTGGTCAATGCACCTCATAGCGACTGGTCAAGCAGTCATTCCAGTCATTATGGTCACTGGCCTTTTATTATATAGTATTGCTCTTAATTGTTAATCAATTTATGGGACAAAAGTAAAAAATAAAATAAGCTATTCAAATTGAAATTCAGAGAAAAATGATCATTTCCATATGAAATATCTGATACCTGAAATTCCCAGTACGAATATATAAAAACTAATGTCAATACCATGTGCATTAGTTATTATATACAGATCCTAATAAACATGCAGTATAATGGCATTTAATATCACTTGACATGTCAAACAAAAATAACAATAAAGTATACATGAATAATCCTAAGAAAAGTGATCTGTTTGCAGAAATTTTAAAACTCTACTGAGAAATATTGAAGAAAATTTTAATAAAAATAATTATTCTTTACAAACGAGTTAATGTAAACATCCAGTGTTCTCTCTCTCCATTGACCTATAAATTCTGGCAATCCAATAAGTATGGAAAAAAATCATTGACAAAATGATCATAAAACAGAAAAATGGGGGAAAATCAAGAAAATTTATGAAAAGCATTAGAGGTATGTAACATATTTTCAAGTATTGTAATTAAAATAAAATAATAAAAAATAGACTTATTCACACACACAAATAAGATGAATATGCAGAAAGGAGACCAAACACTAGAAAAATTTAAAATATATTAAAGTATCATTTCAAATGACTGGGTAATGTGCTGATTTTTCAGTAACTCAGATAGGAACTATTGGTTTATAAATTGGTGCCTGTACATGCAGGGCAAGGAGACACTGAAGAAAGAGACAGGCCACTCTAGATTGGTAGGTAGCAGATTTAATAAGCAAGGAAACTCATATGACATGTTTTGAATGACGTAAGACATAGTTCCATATTTGCCTGTTAAATGATTAAAAGTATGTATAGAGGACTTAACAGGGTTCAGTCACATAATTAGTCCAGATGGCCTCCGTAACACCTTAGATTCTCAAGGCTGAGTCCTTGAAAACAATTCCCACTCTGGGAACTGTAGACAGAATGTACATTTCGAGGACAGGAGGAGGGGTGAGGCACCTCCCACTGCCCAGGTCCAGCTGGACAGTCAACCAGCGGCCACGTCCTCTCCATGACCTCTTCCAAACAGAAACAAGCTGACTACTGCGGATGGAGGAGGGAATTTCCACCGCATACAGCAAAGTAAATGTACATGTGGTAAAATGAATTTTTAAACATCAAAACATGAATTTGGAGAATATAGCACAATTTTAAAAGATGAGATTAGAGTTCTTTTAATGTATTACACTTAGGTGCTAAAGGAAAAAATAAATATATTCACTAAATGTCAATATAAAGTTCTACACAGAACAAATATACACATTATTTACATAGATAACCAAAGTTAAAAGGAATAATAAAAAAAACAACAACCTAGAAACAAATATTCAAGGTGCACCTGACAACAAGGTTCTATTATTTTTAACACACTTTGAGAACTTTTGCAAATAGATAAGAAAAACATAACTCAAAACTTTTTTTTTATACTAAGCAACCTACAGGGTTGTTTTTTTCATAACTCAAAATTTTTGATGAGCATGTACGTTTGAACAACCTATAGAAGGTATCACAGAGGCTGCAAGTCATACGTCAATATCCATTCCCTTCTTGCTTTTTAGCTAAAGCACAAAGTTGACTGGGTTATCTATTACATTTCCCAGCTTCTCTTAAATTTAGAGGTAGCCATGTAAATAGGAATCTAGAAAATAAATATTTGTAGGTTTTATGTGAAACACACAGAAAAGTATCATCACAGGGAGAAACTTATTCCTAGTCTTCTTTCTATTGGTCAGAATGCTGAGATGATGATGTGTTTGTTGGGGGATCTGTAGTTGATGTATTAAATTAAGACTATGTGGATTACGACCTGCTGCATGAGGAGGCACAAGCTGTCCATATAGGTTGGCGGGTAGTTCTCTCAGCATCAGAGCTCCTACTTTGTGGAAGTGAAACCCCTGGGGTAGTTTTGATTGAAGGCACAGTTTCCATACATTTACACCAAGGGGGTTGGGGGTTGGCAAATGAGCTGAGCGAAGGGCAGCCCTCTGTCCTAGGTCACTAGCAGGCAGGAGATCGCAGAGAATCAAGCATCTATTGCTTTGAAGGTGTTTGGGACAGAGGCCACTCACTTTTTGCAGGCTCAACTTTGGTAATTTTAAAAAGTGCCCCGGGAAAAGCAAAGCAGGAACCTGTGGTAGGAATCTTAAACTCAGGTTCTGAACTAAATGTCCAGACTGGTTGTGAGCAGGGTTGCCATACTGTAAAACGCTAAGCAGCAACTCCAAATAGCTGTTTTCACATCACAGGGGAGTAGGCGCTGTCTTGTACCACATGGTAGGTGTTACAAGTTAGAGGTGTGAGGGAAAACTGGCAGACAGCTTCTGGAGACAGCATGTCTGGCCCAGACTGCTTATGTTTTACTCGTATAGGAGAGAAGAGCAAATTTCTATCTTATAGAAGCCACTATAAAAATGTTAACGGCACTCTGATCAAAACTAAGAAATGTAATAATGCAAAGTAGTGACTTGAATTTAAAGGGGCTCATATATACTATTGGTAGTATATTCTGGCTTAAATATTTGGTATCATATTTCTAGTTGTATCAAATGGGTGTAATATAGCAGTACATTTTGACTTAATTTACACTTTTCTGGTTACTGAATGTGTTGAGCATCTGTTTACATGTTTGCTCACCATTTTTCTTTTTCTTCTGCCATATCTTTTTCCCTTGCCGTGCTTGTTTTTTTTCCATATTGATTTATAGAAATTTCTACACATATTTTTATATATTCTAAGTACTAATGCTTTGGCAACTATGAAAATCTTTAGGTTTCTTTTTCACTTTCTTTTGACAGAAATAATTTTTAGCTTCAATATGGTTACATTTGTTATTCTCTTATTATATGGTTAGCAGAGTGTGTGTCTAGTTTAAGAAATTCTCTCACATTCTAAAGAAGACTATATATATGAGCATGTTCCCAGTTGATACTGATGCTCTAGATCAGGCACCACACTTTGGAAATCAATAGTGCTACCATGAGGTTGGAAACCAATTTAATTTACTTTTCAGAAGCATTACTAATTGTTTCAGCAGATCCCGTTATTCCCTCAGTGACCTGTAATACCAAATATGTCATAGGTAATAATTGTGCACATTTACCTTGATCAGTTTGTTCCTGTTCAAAGACACATTGCTTTATTTGAATAACAGAATAGCAAGTAACCTAACATACTCTTCAAGAGGGTTTTGGTTATTTTTGACTCTTAACTCTTTTGTATACATTTTCATCCTCAGTGTGCCAATTTCACAGAGAATAATACTATGGGATTTAGTATTATTTAGGAACTGCATTAAATAATAAAATAATGTGCTAAAATTTGGTGAAATTGTGCTATTTAGTTTCCTTATCCTTGCCCTTTACACAACATGCAGTTTGATTATGTCTTTCGATGTTTTTTAAAATTCTCTGAAGACAGGTCATAAACATCTTAAAAATTTTTAATTTGCCACCATTTTTCTATTTATAATTTATAAGAAGGCAGAAGCTATAGCCATGCCTCTTTTTTTAACTTTTAATTTTGAAATAAATATATATTCAGAGGAAGATGTAAAAATAATTTAGAGCAGTACTGCATACACTTAATTCCCTCTAATGCTAACATCTTATGTAACTACAGTTTATCAAATTCAGGAAATAAGTCTTGCTACATTCCACAGAATTTATTTGGATTTCACAAATTACATACACTGGTCTTTGTGTGTTCATACTTAATGAATTTGTATCATATGTGCAGATTTGTATAACCACCACCACATTCAAAATAAAAATTGTTTCATCACAATTTTTTGTGCAACTTCTTAAGAAGAACATCTATCCCCCTCCCAATTCTGTCCCTAACACCTATCAACCACTCTTCTATTTTCTGCCTCTATAATTTTGTCATTTCAAGAATATTATATGAACAGAATCAGAGTGTACAAGCTTTTGAGATTGATTTTTTTCACGCAGTAAAATTTCATGGAAATGCATCAATTTATTCATTCATATTTTATTTTATTGTTTATTTTATTTTATTTTATTTTATTTTATTTTATTTTATTTTATTCAGAGAGGAAGGGAGAGGGAGACAGAGATAGACATATCCATGATGAGAGACAATCATTGATTGCCTGCCTCCTGGATGTCCCCTACTGGGGATAGGGCCCACAACCCAGGCATGTGCCCTGAATGGGAATCGAACCATAACTTCTTGGTTCATAGGTCAATGCTCAACCACTGAACTATGCTGGTCAGGCAGAAATGCATCTATTCTGATGTATCTATGGGGTTTATGAATGTATTTCATTTAGAGTTTTAATGGTTTTTTAAGCATTGCATTATCATTACATATATATCATGCTGACCTCATGCTAATATGAGTTTAGGACACCTAGCGGGTATAATGTGAAATGTGAACCAAGACAGGTCAGGTATATGAAATAAACCATAAACTGCCTTGAAGACCAGCTTTAAGTCACACATTTTTCAATTTGTAGGAAATATGGAACAAAGGACTCCTTTGTCATCTGGAAATGTCTTTGCATTAAATTCTCTATGGAGGGCTGCCCATCTGAAGCTGAATTATAGGTGTACTAGAAGCCCGGTGCATGAATTCATGCACCAGTGGGGTCCCTCTGCCTGGCCTGCGGGATCAGCCAAAACTGGCTCTCCAACATCCCCTGAGGGGTCCCGGATTGTGAGAGGGTGCAGGCCAGGCAAGGGACCCCACTGGTGCACAATCAGGACTGGGGAGAGATGTGGGAGGTTGGCCAGCTGGGGAGGGACCACGGGAAGGCTCCTGGGTGTGTCTGGCCCATCTAGCTCAGTCCTCATCAGCCAGGCTCCAGCAGCAAGATAACCTACCAGTTGGAGCTTCTGCCCCCTGGTGGTCAGTGCACATCATATCAAGCAGTTGAGCAGCTTTAGCATATCATTAACATATTACGCTTTGATTGGTTGAACAGCCAATCGGTCGACTGGACACTTAGCATAGTAGGCTTTTATTATATAGGATTCTCTTTCCACATTTGCTTAGAGTTAAATTTCAATAATTTCTAATGAAATAAAGAGAAATTTTAGTACTACTCTTTTGGGAACTTGACAGGTTCATATATCAAGTAGGTTGCTAAAACTGCTAAGCAATGCCTTTCTGACTTTTAATTGATTCACTTTTTTTTTTTACTGCTCCACAATAGCCTTTCAGATCTTCTCTAGTATACTCAAAAGATATTCTTCTTCCCTTCTCCCTTTCATTTGGCTGACTACACTGTCTATTTTACTGTGAAGACTGATTTTATCTGACAGACTATTTCTTTTCATATTTTCTTCTCTTAAAATTTTCTGAATTCTCTCCAACTGTTTTATATTTTCATCCACATTTAAAGTGGTATGTTTTTCATCTCTACTCATCAAATACTCTTTTTCTACTGGCACCCTATTCCTATGCTCTGTTTCAATATTCATGCATCTTGAGACATTCAATTTGCAATTCATCTTTCTTTGGTGGACAAAAATTATTAATTTAAAGATTTAATTGGCATAAATAGTTTCATTCAAACTATATTATATTCTCTTTCTGGTCTTTCTCTCCAATTATTTCCTGAAACTTTAAGTTAGGTTTCTGTCTTTACTACTGTCTCAAAATGCTGTTTTGAAAATAACCAATGATCTTGAAATCACTCAATGAGTAATCATTGTTGGTAAGCTCTCTATCCAATTTTAATTGTCAACTCTGAATAACATCTTTTTGATAATTTATTCATTGATTTACCTGTTTTTCAATCTAGGAGAAAAATCTCAAGTTTTTACTTCCCAAACATAGTTTTGAGAATATGAGTCTTTTCTTGATTATCATGACAAATTAAACTTAAGTGGTGACAAGGAAGCCAAAGACAGTTGACTGTGCTAAAGTACATAAATGTTTTAGTAATGCCCTCCTCTTTCTAGAGGTCTGCTCCTTTGCCTTGTTAATACTACCATGCAGCTGTGTATTAGACCAATTGCAGATTGCATAGGCTTTAGAATTAGGTAGAACTGGGCACAAATTTCTCTTGCATCATGTGTTAACTGGACAATCCATCCTATTTCTTTGAGTTACATTAACTTATAAAGTTGTTGTGAGGTGGAAACCAAATGTGAATGTATTAGTGACTTTCATAAGTTCATTTCTCAATCCTCCCATCTTTCATTGAATCTCTAATTGTCTATAATAATAAAAGCATAATATGCTAATTAGACCAGACAGACGAACGACCTTCCAGATGTCCTTCCGGATGAAGCCGCGGTGGCGGGGGACGAGGCAGAGGTGGTTAAGGGTGATTGGGCAGGCAGGCAGGTGAGCAGTTAGGAGCCAGCGGTCCCAGATTGCAAGAGGGTGCAGGCCGGGCTGAGGGATCCCCCAACCCTGTACATGAATTTTGTGCACTGGGCCTCTAGTATTTATATAACTATTTGTATAACCCCACTTCTAACAATGAGAATATCCTGAAAGCCTGAGAACTTCTTCTGGATCATCATCTTTTTGTGCCCAAAATAGTTGGCTGCTTAAGCAACTGATACCTTTTTTATTATATTATACTTGAGGCCCAGTGCACGAATTCATGCATGGGTGAGATACCTAGGTCTGGCCAGTGATCAGGGCTGATCAGGGCCAGGCCGATCAGCGCCTGCCGGCCAGGGGGAGAAACAGGGGAAGGAACTGTAGGACCGATCAGGGCCTGCTGGCTGGGGGGAGGGAGAGGGCATGGGAGGTTGGCCACTGTCCCTGAGGAGGGAGCCGGCCCTCGGCCCCCCCGGGAAAGGGACCACATCTGCCTCCACTCACCTCTGGTTCCCCATCCCAGCTCAGGGCCCGAAGGCCCCGGAGGCATTGGGAAAGGAGGCGATGGTTGCCAGGCTGGGTGTGGAAGGAACAGACACCGGACACTGATGCCACCGGCTGGCCATGGGAGGTTGGCTGTGGGAGAACACTGATCACCAGAGGCCAGCTTCTTCATTAAGTGTCTGCCCCCTGGTGGCAGTGTGCATCATACCAACTGGTTGATTGGTCATTCCGGTCGTTCCAGTTGTTTGGTCGTAATAGTAGTTTAGGCTTTTATATATATAGAGTCTCAATTTTCTTCCTTACTTGATTGGAAATCTGTGAAAGTATGGTTATTTTTAATGCATTTTAACTTTAATAATAAAAACATTGATGGTAATTTATATTGATTGAAAATTGAACCTCACAGCATATCAGAACACAGCTTCAAAGGAGTTTCTGCCTTCAAACAAAACAAAGCAAATATGATTAATTATGTCAAGTACCATATAATCTGAACTACATTACTTAGTATCTACTAATACACTAACCCAAGGAATTGTGGAACATAGCAAAATAGACTTAACTTGATTGTATTCATAAAAATGGATAAAATTAAATCTTCAATTTCAAGGATCAGAATAAAGACCTTAATTCAGGCATAAGGCAGAGTTAGAAAATTAATTTTGTTTAAATAACTTTAATGAAAGCTTCCTGGGAGTCAATTCACTGAGGCGAATCCTTGCAAATAAGCAATACATGTTTTTCTTTGTTGTTATTTTTAATATATTATATTTCAAGATGGTAGAAAACATTTTTGGTATAAAGAGTAAGCGGAACATATTGGGTTTAAGGATAAAGAAATTTTCTCTAGGTGTAGCAAGTTAATGTGCTTTGTTTTTTTTTTAGATTTTATACTTTATAAACACTAAATTTGTGGTACCTATATGTTGACCAAGTGACTACTTTTTTTCTATATAGTTTCTTCACCTATAGTGAGTTTGAATAAGTCCTTATGTAATCTACTAGAGGCCTGGTGCATGGATTTGTGAACATTGAAAGGAAATTAATTAGAAGGTGGCCCCGAGAAGGGAGCCAGCCTTGGCCCCCCTGGGAAAGGGGCTGTGTTCTCCACCACCCACCCCCAGTTCCCCATCCCAGCACGGGGTGTGGCCCCAATCAGGCAATCGGGGCTTGCCAGCCGGGAGGAAGGATTGCAGGAGGTTGGCCATCCAGGGGAGGTTGGCTGTTGGGAGTGCACTGACCACCAGGGTCCAGCTCCTGCATTGAGCGTATGCTCCCTGGTGATCAGTGCGTGTCATAGCGACCAGTCATTCTGGTTATTCCAGTCATTCCAGTCGCTTAGGCTTTTATATATATAGATGGCTCTGAATGAACACAAGGATTTTCACATTTTTATTTAATATGATGTTGGAAGCCAAGTGAAAAGGAATAAGGAGATGAATACAGAAATCATGAATGGGCCTTATAATTTGGTGTATGAATTGAGCTCTAGATTTAGAGATTGTTACATGTGAAAAGATACTCACAAAACTGCTAGTGCCATCTCCTCATTTTCCAAGTCAGAAAACTGAGACCAGCAAGGTATTCCATAACTTATCAAATGCCATGCATTCAGTAAAAAAAATAAATAGAATTTGAAATGATGTCACCTGGCTTACCCATGTTACTTCAACATACTATGACACAAAACAATGCTCCTAACCGATAACCAAGAAAGTACAATTTGTTTTGCTTTTGACAAAATGGTTGGAAGGAGCTGTGTTTTCAAATCCATCAATCAATACTCTTTTAGTGGGTTCATTTTTTCATCTCTTTACATTCTTTCTTAAACCTGATGAAGAATTTCACAGCACTATAAAAGTTTGATAATTATAAATCAATCAAACCATATAATTTC
This sequence comes from Myotis brandtii, assembly GCF_000412655.1. Lineage (NCBI taxonomy): Eukaryota > Metazoa > Chordata > Mammalia > Chiroptera > Vespertilionidae > Myotis > Myotis brandtii. The sequence goes on from NW_005362400.1 coordinate 214,805, forward strand.
TCCTGAAATTACAGTCTTATAAAAGAATGTGTTACCCAAAGCTGGCCAATGAAATGTGAGGGAAAGTCTGCTACAGTGTGTTTGGGAGAAACATTTCTTGCTCTTAGGAAGTCTGGTCCGTGAAGATATATGCAAGGGTGGGCAAAAGTAGATTTACAGTTGTTCACATAGAAAATAATGTAATTATTAAAATATAATAATACAAAAATTAACTTCCATATACTCACAATTGTAAACCTACTTTTGCCCACTCTGTATTTGTTGTTCCTGCAGAAATAATGTAACTTTGAGGAAAACTAAATAACATATGAGTATGGTGGAAAAGAAATATTAAGTTTGCTCCCTTAACTTGACTCATGGCTTTCACCACATTATGGGACATGGGTAAGAAAACACAAATTTTAACTCTTTGTGTTCTCTAAATTGCATGAAAATTTATAGTATCTATGGCTGTAGTACTTGACTTTGAAATTTCCTTTTAGAAGTCTACTATAACTTTTTTTGGTTTTGTTTTGTTAATTTCTGAGCTGTTGTAATCTAATCCAAAAGGCTAGATTGTATCCAGTCTTCCAGTACAACATTCAGTAGCCACCCACTGAATTTAAATATCAGACATTTATTAAATAATGATAGACAGAATAGAAGGGCATGGGGAGATTAAAGTTCAGCTAAACTGGTGTCAGGGATAGTCAAATGTAAATGAGAATGAGAATACATTTCCCCAGCATTCACATTAACACCTTTGCTTCCTCACCCACTTATATTTGTTTTTCACTTTCCACTGTGAATTAATAAGCATGTCCACCCATTTCCAAGTCAGCTTTCCCTTTTTTCCTCTTTTATCTCTATGAAGATACTAAAATTCTGTCAGTGTTTAGTATGAAAGGTACCAAAAGTAAAGATTTGTGTTGTAATTTATTTTTTTCTGTTGCTCACATTTAAATTATTATATTTGGATAAATAGGCCCCATGTTTTATATGACAATGTTTACCTTCTTAATCATATGTGTTTTTAAACCACTTAATAACAAGATACTTAAGTTTTAAAAGAAAGCAAAATAACAGGGTTATATTTACCATACTTTTAGAAATCAAAGCAAAAGTGTGTTGCACAGTTTCTATAGCTAAGCACTATAGGTGCAGTAAAACCTTTTCCACATTTTGCATTTAACTCTTGTGTTCTCCAGTTTCAGACATACTGCATATCATTCTCTCTTTTCTTTTTGTTTAATTTTGAATGTGTGGAATCTCACAGCTTGTCTCATCACAAAGCCAAATTAACAATCCTGAAAGAAGTTAGTACATAAAGCCATGAATAGGCATTTATTAAAAGAGGATAATAAGGCTTGCTCTCCAAAGCATCTCATCAAAATACTTGTTTCAAATTAGTATGTTTGTTTAGTAAAGTGATGTTTCCCTTCTATACTTATTTTTCCCCCTTAGGAATGACTTTCACTGTGTTCTATTGCAGAGTGAGTATACTGGTAGCATTCCATTCCAGCATCTTAAAATGCAAATAAATAAATAAATCAGTATGGGTAAGGTAGAATTTACTAACAATTATAAACCAAAATGACCCCAGAGAAGATTAAAGGTAGTGCTTTAAATTTGTAAATACATTTTTGGTATTTCTTTTTCTAAATTTAAAAAAAAAACCCTCCTGTCTTTTCAGTTACATTTTGAAAATCACTGTGAGGCATCTAGGGAGATGATACAATAAGAAATGAGACTTCAACTTGGTCACTTACAAGCTGTGTGACCAGAATTCAGTCACTTAAAATCCCAGGGTCCCAATTTTATGTTGGGAAAATAAAAGAATAATAACTTTTGAGTCTCCTTAAAACTCTTTAATTTTCTCATATTGCTGTTCTAATCATTAATGATTCCTAATAAAATATTTTGTAGCCACATATGTATATGCTTACACAATGTGTGTATATATATGTGTGTGTGTG
>NW_005362400.1:216831-228956 GCF_000412655.1 Myotis brandtii
CTTATGGAAACTCCTATTTTATGAGAGCCCTGTTCTCAATAGCATTATAAACCATCCTACTAATTAAGATTTAAGATTCCTTTGCAGTTCTTTATTTTTTTCTCAATTATATCCCACTAAGGAAATACAGTCAGAGTACTGTGTCCAAATGTTACTTGACTCGATTTAATTTTTTTCTGTGGTCTATTGCCAATTTGAAAGCTATGCGCATCACCATCATTTTTGAATGCAATTTTATTATATTAATTTATATTTTGATTATGTAAAATATCTTTAATTTTCCTTTACCAACTTGAAGTGCAGTGTCGTTAGTTAATAGTGTTGGGGAACAGCTAGTTTGCTTCCATTTTAGTGTTTTTCAGGTCCCGTAATTTTCATGACATGCTTCCTTCTTTGTCTTCAGTATCACATCTACAATGGATGACTTTTGCTTCCAAGGGGATGTCTTTTTGCCAAGACACCATATCCCTCCAATATTGTTTCCTATTGCTCTGACTTTCAAAGTCCATTTCTTCACAAAATACAGTGTACTGAGTCACTGGATTACAAACTTCTCAGCATTGTTCACTCATGGTGGGATGTTCTATATCTGGAGAGATTTTCATCTGTCTGATCACCATTCAGTTCTTTCTGTAATTATTCCTATAGATTCATTTATTCACTGAGCATATTTTCTGCCAAGCATGCTTCTAGGAATTAGGAATGCTGAAGTGAATAAAATAGATGAAAATATCTTCCCTTAGGGGAGGTTACATTACATTTTGGATATTAACAGGTATAAATGTATACAAAAAGTCTGTAACTAATTAAAGCATTCTCCCTTCTCCCAAAAATAGAATGGTTGAGGGATTTTTGTTTTGTTTGCTTATTGTCTCTGAATGCTTTAAAAGCATTACGTTTTCTGTCCTATGTAGTGAAAACAGACTGAACACAGGTAAAATAGTATTTGTCTAAAATATATTTTAGATTAATAAATATTCCATTTTTATTATAACACATTATTATTCTAAGGCTTAGCTCTTATGCAGAAATAGCTAAGTTTGATAGTCTAGCTTTACACACTGAATATATTCTTAGAAAATCATTGTATTATTTATGCTCCCATTTTATAGATTATATGAAATTTATAAGAATGATAACTTGTAAAATCAGTAATGTCAGATATTTTTAAATAAAAATATATGATTTTTTGAGAAAAGTGTTAATTACCTTTCAAGATTCCTTTAGTAGTGTCTCTAAACTCATTTTACCAGTAAGAGATATAAGAATTAGAAATTTGCTGAGTCTCAAGAAATATGCTCTGTTTATCTGGGGAGACACAAGTAGAATAAATATAATTGTGTAATGAACAAATTTCAGAATTTATTCAGTTACCAAGTAGTAAGAGCATCTGGAGTGAGTGACTGCTCCACTCCACCTTCAGAGGCAATGACACCCAGAAAGGGCACCTGAGTTTGTGTTCCTTCATCTGTCCACATAAAGGCAAGATTGTCTCTCATCTTCACTGGATGCGCTTCACAAGGGCGCTAGAATAATTTTGCCAAACACTCTTTGGGCATGTCACCATTCTGTTGACATACCATGTATTTCTATGACATGTACAACCTTCTTCCTTTCTAATGTCCATTCTTGCTTCTTACTCAGTCCTGTGAAAACTTTCCCTCTTCCCAGACAGTGATGTTCATATGCCCTTAGATCCCACCCTAGAGCTTTGATAGTGCTTCTAATCACCATGGTTCCGGACTTAATTCCTAAGCTTTCTTCAAATTCTCGCTCAAGGGACAAATCTATCATTTTTCACATTGAGATATCATTGACATTTAACTTTGTGTATGTTTGTGTACAATGTGTTGATTTGATACATTTATATATTGCAATATGATTACCACCATAGCTTTAGCTAACACTGCCATCACCTCACATAATTATCATGTCTTTTGGGGTGAGAACAGATCTAGTCTTTTAGCAACTTTGAACTTTTTAACAAAATGTTGTTGACTACAATAACTATTCTGTGCTTTAGATCTCAGGATTTATTCATCTTCTAAAGGAAAATGTGTACCCTTTGACATAAGTTTTCTGAAAAAAAATGTAACAATATTTCAATGATTTTATTTGTTGCTTTTATCTCTAGTACTTGACACTTTATGATTTCACATTAATAGTAGATAAAGAAAGTATAGTGAACTGAGCTATAGATTTTGCAATTAAAACAATCAGTTTACTCCTGAGCTATCTGATGAGTCAAGCCCTGGGGGTTGCAGGAGGAGAAGCAAATATCACATCTTTCAGGACATGTGGTCAGAGAACTGCCCCTTTTTGGCCTGAAATAAATGCAGTTAGCATAGCCACTGCTCAATAAGAAGGTCAGTCGGCCCCAGCTATCATTTTGCATTAAGGACATTATGCTCATTTGCTAAGAGTTATATTTCTCATTCCATAAAAGAAAATCAATAATATCAATGAATTGAGTCTTTATTATAATAAGTAAAATTGTAAACCAAATGGTTTACATACCTCAGTATTCGCTGTGCTAATATTTGCGTGTACTGTCCTTGGCAATACATTCTGTGTATATCCAAAGAGTACTTATTTTTAATCTTTCAAAAAGAAAGGGTGAAATATAAGCAGCTGCAGTCTAATAAGAATTAGCCCTTTAGGTAATACAATTCTTTCTCAACATTGGGTCTATCTTATCTGTCATAAAGATTCATCATCGCCAGCTGGTGTGGCTCTGTGGTTGAGCATCAACCTATGAACCAGGAGGTCACCAGTTCAATTCCTGGTCAGGACACATGCCGGGGGTTGCAGGCTCAAGTCCCAGTAGGGAGTGTGTAGGAGGTAGCCCATCATGTTTCTCTCTCATGGATGTTTCTAGCTCTCTAACCCCTCCCTTCCTCTCTTTCTAAAAATCAATAAAGACATACAAAAAAGAAAAAAAAGATTCATGAAATTTATCATTTTTATTTTCCTTAGATAAATAACAAATAATTACAATATTTTTTCATCCAAAAAGTCAGTGATTTTTTGTTTGTTTGGATTGTTTTTCAAGATGTCATTTTGAGACATCATCTCATCACATTGCCTGGTGTTACTGAATAAGTTAACAGTGTGATATCTTTTTCTAACCAAACTCTGGCTCCCTGCTGAATGATATATTTCTGTGTTTATTTTAGAAAGCTTACATGAGGTCTTCTATATTATCTGAGAACTGTTAGTTTGATATTTATTTAAATTATTCTAAAGTGCGCTTTCCTGTGTCTTGTCATTTACTTGTTTTAAATTATTGACATGTGTGGATTGAATCGAATCTTTTTGCTGCTCAAAATAAAATAAAAATAATTCACCTACTACAAACCCTGAAGGTAATTAGAATAATTAATTAAATAAATGAGTAGAGGTATCTATTTCACATTTGATATTATGTAACTGATTTTATCACTCAATTTTCCATAAGATATAAGTATAAACTTATACCTGGATTCAGACGAATCCTCTTCTTTTAAGGTTCAGATACCTAATTAGGCATCCATTCAATTATACTTATAATATAATGGCAATTTATATGTATTTACTCTTGAAATAGATGAAAATGTATGTTTGAAATGTATTCCTCTATAGAAGAAACAAAGTAAGAGAACCGTGGCTCAAAGTATTTAAATTACTTCTCCATGTTTGATACAGGAAGTAGCAGGGCAGAGTTTTGGAAATAAAAAGCACAGGGTTCTCCTGTATTTTTACCGAAAACAAATAGCAAAATGATAAATTTAAATCCAATCATATTTTAATATTAAATCTATTTGTTATAAACATTGTAATGAAATGACAAGTTGAAAAACTGGAAAACAAGACCAAAGCAAGTCCCAGCTGTATGTACAAAATAAAATGGCTTGTACATCACCATTTCTACTGGAAATCATATTTAAATAGCATTTCAGATCTTTGAAAAATAGTACTAATATTTCTCCTCATCATTCTGCTACATTTTTTAAACTCTTCCATTCATTTTTTTTTAAATCTTCACCCAAAGATAGTTTTCCCTTGATTTTCAGAGAGTAAAGGGTGGAGGGGGGAAAGAAACACCGATGTGTGTCCATATCAATTGGTTGACTGCCGCATGCACCTGACCTCAGGAGGGGTAACAAAGCTGCAACCCTTTGGTGGGCAGTCTGAGGCTTTAATCACTGAGCGATGTTGGCCAGGGCCTCCTCCATTCAATTTTTATAGGTAATAGGTTCATCGAGATGTATCTCTTGTATTACTCTTCTATCTCTCTTCAAATCCACTATCTTTTCTAATGAATATGTAATTATGGGTAATATCATTTCCCTAAAAATAAGTTGTTTGTACATAAATTCCTCTGAAATAATGATTAAAAATATAGAATAGAAAAAATATAAAGGATAAAGAATTTATTAAACAGATTGATTTCTCTCTCTCAAAATTTGTTCTGCACATAGATTAGTTAAATTAAAGAATCAGGGAGGGCCCTGACTGGTTTGGCTCAGTGGATAGAGTGTCAGCCTGCGGACTCAAGGGTCCCAGGTTTGATTCTGGTCAAGGGCATGTACCTTGGTTGCAGGCACATTCCCAGTAGTGGATGTGCAAGAGGCAGCTGATCAATGCTTCTCTCGCATTGATGTTTCTAACTCTCTATCCCTCTCCCTTCCTCTCTGTAAAAAATCAATAAAGTATATTTTTTTAAAAATCAGGGAGGTAAAGGAACATTGATGTGTTGAAACTTCATTAGAATTTGAGATACTCTCTTATATATCCCTTAAATTTTGTAAATTCCAGTATCTGCATATGAGGTTACTTGTTCCAAGTCAGAGAGACAGTTATAACTACATTCAATTAAAGTAAAAACTCAGGTGTAATGCCTGGCAGGTGTTGCTCAGTGGTTGAGCGTCCAACTCTGAACCAGGAGATTATGGTTCGACTCCAGATCAGGGCACATGCCCAGGTTGCGGGCTCGATCCCCAGTTTAGGGTGTGCAGGAGGCAGCCGACCAATGTTTCTCTCTCATCATTGATGTTTCTATCTCTCCCTTCCTCTCTGAAATCAATAAAAAAAATATATTTTAAAAAAAAACCTCAGGTGTAATGAAAAAATATAGCATCATCTTTTTATCTTGACATCATAGATTATCAGGCATAAAAGAAAAAATAAACTTCTGTGCATGTACATAATTAATTTATCTTAATATTATTATATCACCTGATAAACACAAAGATTTTTAATGAAAAATGTTCCCATCTTATTTGCAGTCAATTTTTTTAAATCCTATGGTTAAACATACTAGAAATAAATTATTTTATAGCTCATCATCTTCTTGTTCTTTTGTTTCAGTATACTATTATTCATTTATTCATTTATTTATTTACTAGTAGCCCTGTGCACTGCGCACAAATGCGTGCATGAGTAGCTCTCTGCCTCTTGCCTCAGCTCGCCACTGCCCACTGCCACTGGTAGCTCTCTGCTTCTCTTATCTTGCTGCCCCGCCCTCCTATAGCTCTCCACCACTTGTAGATTGGTTGTGACATTATGGTGTAACGGATAATTAGCATATTCCTCTCTTATTATATAGGATATCTAAAATATCCTCCAATTCCAGCCAAAGATTCAAACTTTTAAGAAAAATGGAACAATTATATGAGGCATGCATGAGCTACAGGGCAGAGGTGCTGTAGTTTGATTTGAAGGTTTTAAAATAATAGGAAAACTAAAGTGCCAAAGCAAAGGACAAAACTGTAGGTCCTAACACATTAAACAGCTTTTCTTGCTTGGCTGCCTACTAGAGGAGCTTGGCCCTTTTAGTCCTCTCAGACAAAAAACAGGGTAAAATAACTGCTTTTCATTTGAGTTCTTTAAGAAATTAAATTATCCTGTAAGGCACTAGGAGAATGTCCTGTTATCTTTTGTCAGCATTTCCCTTTTCATGACCTTTGAAAACATTTTGCTTTTTAGACCTATCTTTTCTCCAACTGTGAAAATGAATTAAAAGTTCACCTGATGGTGATCACCTAATAAGAAATACTTTTCAATGTCACATTGTAATGGGAGAAGTGCATTAAAGTGTGCTATGATTTTAGATATGTTTTTCCTCCGAAGTGAAAATCTTTTTTCTCAAGGCTCTGCTTTTTCCTTCTTAAAGTTAAATTTTAAAGAAAACTCCTCTCACAGGGATTTTGAGTGGATTACAAAAGGTAATGTGCACATTGCTTTCTAATATAGGCCCTGATGTATGGTTTTAGAGAGGACTAAATAGGATTGTTTTTGCTTCCTTTCCTTGCATTATAGTTATGTATGCGATGCTTGATCTTCCCTATAAACATGTAATCATGAGGTTAGGCAACATGTCTATTTTATTTGCACAATTTATCAAAGTTAATGAAATGGTGCAATTCAACTCAAAAGAACTCAATGTGTTTTTTGGTGAATGTAGCATGTTACATTTGTTATAAGCTTTATTGGTAAACAGATGGTTACAAGTTTATCATTTATATTGATTATCTGATGAAACCTTGTGAGGCAGACATCTTTATTCCCATTTTATTGGTGACAAAAACTTTTAATAGATAAGTGATATGCTAAACAAGGACATATCATTAGTACACAAGTGTTTAAAAGTTTAGATAGATTTTATAGCTTATCATTTTATATTATATAATTTATAAGTAATTAACATAGACACAGAATGTCATACACTATTTTAAAATAAAGTCCCCAAAATAAAATGTGTTTTTATTCATAATAAATAACCTTAGTCTATACAGTATTTTACAATGAATCATAGGGCAAGAAACCTAAGGGACAACTTACCCTATAACAGAATAACTTCATAGGTTTTTACTGAAACCTTTAAATAAAGTACCAGTGAGAGGGCAGGTAGGTAGTTGGTGATCAATAAACAGTTGTAGAATAAATAAAATTAAAATCACCCAAATTTCACATTCTGATATAAAATCTCTAATATATGCACATAATTGGTAATAAAATTCTCAAAGACTTTCTGTACCACCTTGTCCACAGAAAATATTTCCTCCTTTTTTGAGCTTGAGTTACTTTTATGTTGAACTTGCTCTTTATTTCATGCTGCTAGGATGCTAATACTTTGCTTCAGATGATGCCTATGAAATAATATTAAAAGGGCAAAATAACCTTTGGATTGGCCTTAAAGCAACACTGTGCCCCAAAGAACTATTTGCAAGGACAACAGGAAAACAAATATTATGACTACCAGATTTATGGCCTCTGGACTGGTCATTTAAAACACTGTTTGGAATTAGCATCACTGTGTTAGGTTATTGGCACCGATAGGAAGGCCTTCCTTCTATTGATGCAATTGTTGGCCTCCCCTTTCTCATAAATACCCCCTTGCCTTTGTCTCCTAATTTGAACACTGTTTGAATTTCTGCCTGAATCAGTGCTTCCCGGATAGCTCTTCTTTTTTTGTTCTCAAATTAATGCTTATTGTCTCTCTCTTTGGCCTTTTATTATTTAGATAACAATAGTTTATTAAGAGGATTGACATACTTGAGGGCAAATAAGATACTTTTCTTTCATTTTTATTAGTCACTATCACAACACTTTAAATTATTGAACTGATGTACATGCCTGCTGACAGAGCTTCTTTTCAGCAGTACATCAGTTAATAGATACTGCTCTGAACATTTTATTTTAATGATAATATTACTTTATATTGGTGTGATGCTGTAGTATGCAAAGTGCTTTTACATTCATCCCCTCATTTAATTACAAAAGGAATATATATTTTTTTAAGTCAGCAGTCTTGGAAACGATTCCCTTTTATATAGTGGCCTTTCACATTAGCCTTGTTTATCTATTCTTGTTTATATCTTTCTAATGTGGATGCTGTACTTCTCACATCCTTCCTCCAGGATAGATACACTCCATTCCCAAGCGCTGAGCATTTAGTGCTGACAACTCACAAGGAAAAGCTGTCTGCAAGGGGAGCTGCCTCCCTCACATTAAATTCCCTCCTGGGGGCCATTGGAATACATTTAGAGATCCATTTAGGATTAAAGATTCCAGCCCCGTTTTCTCAATAGGGGAAATTCTGAAGTCACATCTCAATTTCAATGATTTCTGTAGGATGATCAGAGTCTTCTTTGCAAGGGTACCTTGCCTCACACATTTCTGTCTTTCTGTCCTGCTGCCCTCGATCCTGAGGAAGAGAAAACTCCCAGAAACCCTCTGCCTTCCTGCTTCCTAGTCTGTTCCTAGTCTGTTCCTGCTCCCTAGTCTGCTCTCTAGGAACATCCTCCCACACAATAGCGATTCAGGCAGCAAATCTGATTATCCAGTTTGTGCAAAAACACAAGTGGCTTCATTTAAGAATAAATAAACCTCTGGATAGTAATAAATCCCTTAGATGACATTAGTTGAAAGAAAATGTGTGGATGTTAGGTATCTAGATCTGCCCAAGCAACTTGTGGGCGGATATATGTGAAGCAGAACAAGTTGTCAAGATCCTTCTAGTACATTTGAATTCTAAAACAATGAACAGCCTCCCAAGAACCATGTAGAGACAATGATTTGTCAAGTTGTCATTAGCCAGGGCTTGTCATTGGCCACCCCATACAGGCACAAGGTGCATGAATGGAATAGACATATTATCAGAGCTAGGAGCTAATTATGACTCAAAAGCATAACCACCCACTCATGCAAGCTCATCTAGCTAATGCTGCTCTAAATACTAAAATTTCAAGGAACAAAGACTAGTAGTAACTTTAATATGAAACTATTTTCAAGGAGAATTTCCAGCTACTCAGTGAAAATTTGGTTATGTTGGACATTCCCAGCCTGGAAGGGGAGCTGACATGTCATTATCATAACATGGGTTTGACCATCCTGTGTACAAGGTCTTGTTCCCCACTACTATCTAAGGACATTTGAACCACTGAGCTGGTGATCCTGCAAAACCATTCTTTACATCAAAAGAGTCACTTCACAGCACAGGAAATGTGACGATAGGGTTATAACCATGGGATTCATAAGTCTTAGTATAGACTTCTGCCAGAGATCAACAGGCAAGGAAAGAAGCCACATGGTGCAGAGAGTAATGACCCTGAAAATCAGAGGGAGCTAGGCTGGCTGTTATTCTATCAACCTCGGGCTCTTAATTTTGAAAATTGTCCTGTATCTACAATTCACAAGAGAGATTTGTTACCTCATGTTGCTCATCCCCACATGTTGCTCACAGGAGTGGATTTCTTGCGATATCCCAAGAAAAAGAATTTTCTGAAACTGGCGGGAGAGAAGGAGTGATTTTTATTTGTGTGGAATTATACCCCTGAGTTTCCAAGGTCCCATTTCCCTCAGTCCAGGCATCGGAGATGTGCAGCTGGGGCTTCAGCAGAGCTAAAATCAGAGCCAGTGTCCAGAGTTTCCTGTCCATGTTAGAGCCGGGTCCAGTTCAGCATAAGGCCAGCTTCGCTTATGTTTCTCACGGTAGTACATTACTCCATTGTGTGTGGGGCCAAATGGTCATGGGCCACATGGGCAAATGGAAGAGAGCCAAGAACAACGAACAACAAGAGAGTGCAATCCTTTGTTTAGGGCAGTGGTCGGCAAACTCATTAGTCAACAGAGCCAAATATCAACAGTACAATGATTGAAATTTCTTTTGAGAGCCAAATTTTTTAAACTATATAGGTAGGTACATTGTTATTAACTTAATTAGGGTACTCCTAAGGCTTAGGAAGAGCCACGCTCAAGGGGCCAAAGAGCCGCATGTGGCTCGCGAGCCGCAGTTTGCCGACCACGGGTTTAGGAGATTATGTATTCCCAAATGTTCACAGACTTGCATTAGCTCCATCCATTGTGGCCAATCCATGGCTCCCAGGCTTGACTGACAGAAAAATACCTCCCCTAGTCACCCCAACTTCACTGCACATGTGTCCATCTATCCTTTGTTGGACCCTTTCCCCAGTGATCCTGCAAGAAATGGGCAGGTGGTTTCCTAGGGAGTGTAAAGTCGCAGCTTCCTGGTGAAGTTGTCCAAATGGCATGCCTGTGATGTCTGGCCTCTCCCTTTGCTCCTTTCCTATTACATATTAATAACTAGTTAATTACAAGGGTATCAAATTCTGCTGAAATTTTAGTGAATGGCATTGAATCCATGATTCTGTTCAAGATAATTGAACTCTTTAAAATGTCTTCATCCCGTTAATATACTACCTCATTCATTTATAGAATTTATCTAACATACATTTTTCTCTGTAGACATCTTATTCATCTTTTATTAGATTCATTTCTAATCTTTTGATACACTTGTAAGTGATATCTTTCTTTCAAAGTTTTTTTATTGTCCAAATAGCATTTCTGGCATATAGAAATAAGCTTGATTTTTATATAAAGTTAAGAATGAGATTATTGTAAAGTCATTTTTAATTCTAAATATTCTGTAAATTATAAATGTATTTGGACTTCTTTGTACACACAGTTTGCCTGTGAAAAATAGCAGTCATGTTTTTAAAATCTAATTCTTAAATATATTCTTCTTTTTCAGTTTTCTTTCTCTGCTTAAAAACACTATTAGTATTTTGAATTGGAATGGAGATAGTGGGTAGAATTCTCTCTCAAATGGTTGAATTTAATTCCACTCTTAAGGAATCAAAGTACGCATGGGAGGTAGTATCCATTCTACCTTGTTTATCCTTGAATAGGTAACTCCAATAGAAGAAAATAAGCCATAAATGGTTGACAGCTGTCTACATCTCTAGTCATGGTGGCCTTGAAAACAATAGTGATGGAAAAATTCTCCGGATCAGCAGAGCTTCAGGTGGCATACTTACTTTTATACTTTGTGAACTTTTCTACAGACTCCTTGTCCATGGAGATTGGCCTTGCCAGCTGGTTAAGAATGAAATGAAATTTTAAATATTGGAATATTAAAAACAGGGAGTTCTTGAGTAGAGACATGTGGATAATATTTATCACATTTTATCATCCAGCAGAGAGAATTTTAACATAGCATGGGTACTAAACTACTAAGTAGAAAAATAGCAGAGCAGATGTATATCAGCCATCCCGTGTCAATGGCAACACCAGTAGTGGCATGAGAGTTCACACACAAAGTGGTTTTAATGGTAGAGATGGGGGCTAAGTAGAAAGACATTTGCATGAGTATTCTGGCTACTGACTACCACATGTCTATAAATTTTGAATACGACTTCCCTTTCTTATATGTAGACCATTAGCCTGTACCAACATCTGAGTGCTACTAGTACAGAATTCCACATAATGTCACGTAAGACCAGGATGCATGTCAACATGGCCATGGTACCCAGAAGTATCTATCCTGATAAGCATTACAATGGCCTGTTGACAGGATAGATGAAGTATCAATTTGAAGGTAGACAAGGGTGGAATGTCATTCTGCTGGATGCAGAATACACATTGAATCAAAGACTTGTTTCCCCCAGAAGGACATACCCATGTGTCTGGGGTTATATAACAGAAACATGAACTCAGGCTCCTTGTAAATATTTAACTAGCTAAATATAAAAGGAAAATGTAATGTTGAAAGATGTTAAGTGCTGGTCTTTTATATCTTCAGTATGCACTTACATAAGATGTGACTATTTGATATCACCTCTACTGCTTGCTCAGTAAAAGGACAATAAATACATTTGGTGAACATAAATATTTAGAAGGAGGTGAAATGATCAAAGATCAAATTTTTGCTTTGCAAATAAACAACATTGGTCTGGGCACCATGGCCATGTTGGCATTTTCACAAATTAGGCATATATATATCTACACTAATAAAAGAGAAACATGGTAATTGGCGTACGACCGCTACCCTTTTCGTTGGCTAATCAGTGAGTATATGCAAATTAACTGTCAGCCAAGATGGCAGCCGGCAGCCAGGCACTGAAGCGAGCAGGGAGGCTTGCTTGCTGCAGATTCCAACGTTCGCCGCCTCACTTGCCAGCCTCTCAGCTGCAACTCTAAGCAACTATATACTATGTTGCAAATAAGAAGGTAAACAAAACCCCAGAAAACAGCCGGACTGAAACCCAGCCGGACCGAAACTTTGTATCCATGTTTTCAGCAGCGAGGCCTCAGAGCTAAAGCTGGCCCAGAATAAAAAAAAA
>NW_005362400.1:229926-237788 GCF_000412655.1 Myotis brandtii
CCAATCCCCCAATCGGCCCTACCCTGAGCGTGACTGAGGGTGGCATCACAACCTCCTTATCCGCCCTGCTCTGTGCATGACGGGGCGGCGCCCCAACTCCCCAATCGGCCCTGCTCTGAGCCTGACCAGGGGCTGCACTTAGGGATTGGGCCTGCCCTCTGCCACCCGGGAGCAGGCCTAAGCCAGCAGGTCGTTATCTCCCGAGGGGTCCCAGACTGCGAGAGGGCACAGGCCGGGCTGGGGGAACCCCCCTCCCCCCGCCCCCCGAGTGCACAAATTTTTGTGCACCGGGCCTCTAGTATATATATAAAAAGGGTCATGCAATAAATGTAAAGTCACTTTCGCAAAGTAACATTTTCTTATATGCCTACCCAAAAATATAATGAATTATACTGAAATTACCTTAGAAGTTAAGTTTGTTAAATTTAGTTTTTAAAATTTACTTTTACATCCTAAGAATTTTATATTATCCTGTGAGTAAATCATAATGCAGCAAGAGTATTTTCAAGAAATAATACACTTATATTCTATTTTTAATGTGGTTTTTTTATTGATTTTAGAGAGAAAGGTAGAGGGAGAGGGAGAGAGATAGAAACATCAATGATGAGAGAGAATCATTGATCTGCCGCCTTCTGCACGCCCCCCACTGGGGACTGAGCCCACAACCCAGACATGTGCCGTTGGCCAGAATCAAACCCGGGACCCTTCAGTCTGCAGGCCAATGCTCTATCCACTGAGCCAAACCTGCTATGGCTGTTTATGTTTTGTTTCAGATAAGTGTCAGTGTTGTAATTTGGTGCTAAATATATCACATACAGATTTAAACTATTTGAATGTAGCAAGTGTGTTGCAATTGTCTTCCCAAGCACTTTATTTTTCTGAGCTGTGTTGGAAATGAATGTTGTGTTTTGCTAAACAAGCAAATTTGCATCTGTAGTCTTTCTCTAAGATGTGTAAGTTGTGGGTTTACCTTTAGAAATTCAAAATAGCTGATGCTTACTTGGAATCATCTTTGCCTAGGAAACTCCAGAAAAATGAGTAGAACGTATTGTCTTATTGTGACATAATTGCTTATAGAAAAGTCTGGTTTATTTCATTCTCTAGGGTAAATACCTCATGCTAGGTAACTCCAAAAGGAGAAAATAAGACAGAATTTTTGGCTCAAGATATGTATTAGGATCAACACCTGTATAAAAAATGGGGGAAAAACAAGATTAACCACAGAACTATTTGAACAATGAGAAAGGTATAGAGGACCCAGCAGAGCAGAAGCTCTAAGATTTGCATATGACAATTGTCCTCCATAAATACCAACTGGCTGGCCTATAGGTTCCCACCTAGATCAGACCCTGGGAAGGTTTTGACCTTAAGCAAAACAGCTCTCTGTAACCTTGGAAGATCCCAAAGTAACTGTTGGTTTGAGACTTTTGCTGAGTGAACTCCTTAGTCATTGAACACATCTTTCCTTAAAGGAGGATGTAGGCAGCATATTGCCATGCCTATTGCAGTTTAACTCTTGGACCAATCCTCTCCAATTCTGCATAAACATTCAGGGTGCAGCACAGCCATGAATATGATGGCCCTCTCTTCCTGTGGGACACTTAGAAGAAGAAAGTTGTGAGACTATCTTCAGTTTCTGGTCTGGTCTCAGAACCACAATTTATTCTATTTATCTTCCTATTTTACTGTTCATTCTAGATCTCCTTCACGTTAAGCGACTTCCTTTTCGTTATCTTAATTGCATACCTATTGTGGTGATTTAGACTTTGATTCATTTTTTTTTTAAATCTTCACCCGAGGATATTTTTCCATTGATTCTTAGAGAGAGTGGAAGAGAGAGAAAGACACAGAGAAACATTGATGAGAGAGAAATATATCAATTGGTTGCCTCCTGTATGTTCCCCGACCAGGGCCCGGGCCAGGGAGGAGCCTGAAACCAAGGTACTTGCCCTTGCCTGGAATTGAACCTGGGACCCTTCGGTCTTCAAGCCAATGCTCTATCCCCTGAGCCAAACCAGCTAGGGCAACATTTGTTATAAATTCTTTTTTTATAATATATTTTTATTGATTTCAGAGAGGGAGAGGGAGAAAGAGATAGAGGAGATGTTTTATTGCAATTATGAAACAACAGGTTTTATAATTGAAAGAAAAGCCCTCAAATCTCAATATTTATCAGTGGTTGAATGGTCATTAAATTGAAATGTATTCACACAGTAGCTTTCTATGCAATAATGAAAAAGATAAAGGCTCAGATACATTTTCATTGGGAAGAATTTGAAGAAAGTTTGTTTTTATTTAATAAACGTGTACTGACTCCTTTTAGGTGGCAGGCAATTTATTGGGTGCTGGGGATAACGAGTGAATAAGAAGAAATGTACTTGTTTTAAAGGAAACTCATTTGAATTGGAGCAAGAGTCATTTTACAGGCTGATGAAATATCATTATTGTGATGACTGTACAGGGTACTAAGTAGTATAGAGGCAGGCAGGGGAAAGGGTGTAAATGGGAAAATCGCTTCAGCTACAGTAGCGGAAGCAGTTTCTCTTCATCAGATATCTTACGAATGACAGTGGACCAACCCTATGAAGAATATGGTATAATTTCCAGGCAAAAGACTATGTGAACAAATCTTATTTTTACAGTCAAATATCAAGAGATATTGTGAAAAGCTGGTAAGTCAGACAGTGCAGTATATAGGGTATTATATTAAGAAAAATACTGTTACCTAATTTTCAAAAATGAATGGTGAGCAGAAACTTCAGAAAATGAGACTAGAGTTTGATGTGGGCACAGGAACAGACGGTGACAATGGGCTTGTATTTATCTGAAACATCTATACATGTTTAGATTTTTATTTGGTTTTACTATTCTCCATAAAAATAGATGAAGAAAGAAAAACATGAAAAAGTATTCCACTATATTTTGATGAAACTGCAGTGAACCAACTGTCATTTTGCATGTTATATTTTGAACATATGAGTTGCTAGACAACAGTAGTCTCATCCAAAATGTTTAGACAATTAAAATAGAGAAATACTTTTGCCTAAAGCATGTTAAATTTCCTGGATTCGTTTCAAATGGGATTTGTCAATCATTCTCACTAATTCCAATATCTCTGATGTTCAGTAATGACCAATATTTTGATGTCTCCTTATGTGTAAAAACTACAAATCACAAGCAGACAAACCAAGCTGACTTGAATTAGGTCTAGATTTGGTATATGGCTGAAAGGATATATTTCTAAAACGTCTATATGAATAGAATAACAGCTTTCCCATCCAGTGTAATTCAAGGTTTGCCAGACAATTGTTTTAAAGATCCGAGAAAGGTCCTTAAAGTAACACAATCGATTTTGTGATTTTATTGAAATTTTAATGCTGCAATTAATTTTAAGCTTTCTCTATTAAGAATAAGATATATGTAACATATATTTAGCCTAATAAAATATTGTATGCATATATATAGTGCACAAATTTTTGTGCACCGGGCCTCTAGTATATATATATACACACATACACATACATACATACAATATTTTTATTAGGCCACAGGGGCCATAGTTTCTTTCTTTCCTGAACTATGGCAAGAATCTCCTAACTGATCTTCCCGGATCCTGCTTCTCCTTCATGTTTTCCTCCTCACAGTTCGCACTGTTATCAGTGCCACTGCTTCTCCCCTTCCCCATCTGCACAGCATACAGGACAAACCAGGCTCAAAATCCTTATCCTGACTTTGAAACCCCTTCAGGATCTGGTCCCAATCTCTCTTTTGAGCCTTATTTCTTTACTCTCTTACTGGTAAACTACATGTCAAGTTAAACCTGGACTCCTTGCTAAATCCTAAGTCCACGTAGGCCTTGCTTCACAGTGGTCTCTCAGTCTGGTGGACCATTCATGATGAGCCCACCTCTACTTCTTCTCACACTCACGGTCACGCGAATTTCCTGCTTTCAGCACACTTTTCTCTAGAACTTGAAATTTGACAATCAAAGCCTAGTTCTAGAAGTCACATGTTTTTTTCCTGTATTTTTGCCTTTTACAACGAGTTAAATAGATACTTAGTGCTCTTAACAAGTTTAGAGAGGTTAATTGTAATTAAGACTCTTAATTGTTAACTCTGTAGTTTGTACTCTCTGGATAATTGGGAATCTTATCCAAGGTGTGTAGACATAAAATTGTCAATAAAAATATAGCTTTACTGAAAATAGTTATTTCAACCAGCTATTTAGACACAAAATGCTTAACCCCGGCTGGCATGGCTCAGTGGTTGAGCATCGACCTATGAACCAGGAGGTCGAGGTTTGATTCCTGGTCAGGGCACATGCCTAGGTTGTGGGTTTGATCCCCAGTGTGGGGCATGCAGGAGTCAGCCAATTAATGATTCTTTCTTATCATTGATATTTCTATCTCTCTCCCTCTCCCTTCCTCTCTGAAATCAATAAACATATTTTTTTAAATGCTCAAGAACATCAAGCTGAGAAGCTACAAGCTGATGTTCATATTGCAATCATTGCAAATACTAAGGCTTTACATTGTCTGAACAGCAAGTTACTAAAAGTATACAAAAAGCTTCTCTGTCTTTTCTTTCTTCTGTCACTTCCTCTCCTCTTTTTTCTGTCATTCTCCTCCTCACCTCCTCCACTTCCTCTCCCAATTTTCTCGGTCTTCAGTTGCTCCCCTGCCCTGTCCATTTGGTAACAGGGGCACACCCTGCTAATATTGAATGCCAACATGATAATCTTAAGGAATATTGGGAAAAGTTAAATACTTTAAGCATGCATTGTAAAACTTACTAGTATGGATGTGATCATCTTCCAAGAAAACTGGATTTGGATATCCAAACTCTAATCCCATCTCTAGTTCCGATTTATCTTTTTATTATTTTACTTAAGTTTCTAAAATTTATGTTGTAGCTCTTTTGAAAGAAATTGGATATCTTGAACCATTTGTTATTTGTCCTTTTCTATTTTACAGAAAGAATAAAATGCACAGTCCTTCAGTATAACACAACTTAAAAAGCATATTAATATCACTTACTAGTTACCCATTCCCCTTGCCATGTCTGCTGCAAAGCTTATTTTTCTTTTATCCTCTTCTGAGGCTTCTGAAGAAACATCTGAGCCAAAAGGGTGGATCGTATTAATTTGGAAACTAGCACAGAATATTACTTTCCTGAATCAAAGTATAAATTCTTCCTGCTTTCCAATTCCTTAGAACCCCAAGTGTGACTTTAGTCTAAGTTATTGAAATAATTAAATCAAGTCCTCATTTCCCCTGGTTATGAAAATTCAATGTGGATGTTTTATATGAGGAGAATATGCAATTGAGCTGTTAAGTGAATATAAGCTCAGGCCATTTAAAAATCTTAATATAATTATTTGGTGTGTATACTTAATATCACCAGTCTCTTCCATTCATTTATATAAATACAATACTATCACATTATGTTTGGAAAAATTGATATGTCAATAGCATCACCTTTAAAGGTACTTAATATCATGCTCTAAAAAAATTGCTTATTTATATTCTTTAATAGCTAATTCTCTAACTTTGTTCAATAATAACTAAATTGTATGATATTTTCCAAAAAGACAATTTGAAACTGTTATTGAAAAGATAACATAGTTGCTTGCATAAATGTAAATTGACTTTGTTATTTATTAGTAGAGCTAACATTCATCACTAAATTGAAATATACTAGTTTGCAATGTAAAGATACAATACGGGAGCATAGAAACTTTCCAGAGGTAATGTGCTATATTTTCATTATGATTCAAGTGCAGAATTTAAATAAACCAACTTAGAGCTTCCTTTATTTTCTTTAGTAAAACAAATTATACTATTTGCAACTGATGATGCATTTAAGTAATTTTTGCATAATTATAACAAAACAAAGCTACTTAAATGTCTAATTCATGGTCTAAGTTTGATCTTTTGTCCAATTTTAAATCCCATAGTAATATTATAATTGTTATTTAATTCCTTCAAGTTTTTCATTTTCTAGCTCCATAATAAACTCTTAATAAGAACAAAATGCATGATTTCAAATATGTGTTGAGTAATATAACAAAGAATAATGAGGAAATTACTAGAGTAAAATTTGTTTAAAAAAGTTTCAGGTATATTATACACGTTACTTCTACTTATGACCAATAAATTGGATTGAATTACAGAAAGACAAATTAATGTCTGTGTTTATGTAAAAATACAATTTCAGATATATGTTTTTTAAATAATTCAAATTCAAACATCATATCAACCTTTTCACCTAAATTGACTGTGTGCATGTGTGTATGTATGTGAGTGTATGTACTTTCCCTTATAGCAAACCATTCTAGATGCATGGAGGGAGGTTATCTTCTTTTATCACTATGAAGATAATGACTTTTTATTGTATTTCCTACTTTTGGTTTGGATTATCTATGCAATTAATTTGTGATTTAGTTAAATTTTATTTTCTTCTGTAGTAAATATTTTTCTCTGATTTCTAGTGATCTTAGCTGCCAGTTCATGTTGAAGAGTAATAAAATAAAATAAACAAGACTACTGTACACTTCTACTTGCCCAGTAAGGCTTAGTGGGGTCTTATGTCTAAGGGTGATATGACTGGGTCCCTTGGAGAACAATATATGTCATTGCTTATCTGTTTTTCCTTGACCCTACTAGTTTTCCTTGTAGAGAAATTTACCATTCTTACTAATAAGGGGGCGGGGGTGAAAGTTTGTGTCATAGTTCTAGGTGCATGGCAGAACAGGGTTGGGAAATGCTCATACCATTCAAATAATACATTTTCTTCTAGTTCTGTTTTCCATATGGTGCACTCACCTCAGCCGTGCCTATATTTCTTTTGGTGGGGAAGTCTCTAGAATTGTATCTGTATCTTTCAGCCCCTTCTTCTCTTTTAAGTCCTATATCCACTGTGAGAAGTGCCTACTGTTATGAGACCCCAGGGCCTATTTTAAATTCTACAGAGCACTAAGCTCAGAGGACATCTGAGCTTCCTATTTTTTTTCCTCTTTGAATTCTCAGTCTGAGTCAGTTATCACTGATCTACTTGCTTGTCAACTTTCAAGGAAAAAACACATGGTGACATTTTCTCCTCTTCCCTTTGTCCTTGTGAGATTTATGCTTCCCCACTTTTTAGATCTTTTTCTTTGTCTTTTTTTTTTGGCTGGGAATTGAGAATGTATTAAGGAAAATGCATGTGTTAAATCCACCACCTTTAATGCAAAGTCTTTATTTTAAACTACTTAAGAAAAAAGGAGAAAATTATTCGAGTACACTATTTTTAGAAGGTAAAATAGAGCAAATACATTTCCCTAATTAGAAGGTTTAAAGGTTCTTTCTGGAAAAGAAAAGGAAAAAGAAAGTTGTGCCTTTTCTATAAGACACTATCTTCTTGCTTGTCCTCCTCAAGAAACTTTCATTGTTAATACTAATATAACCCTAATATTTCTAGGCTCTAAGAACATAAACAAGTTATGACATAATTTCTCCCCTTAAGAAGTACATAGTAAGAAGTATAACTCTCAAGAAGTTATTTTAATCTTAATTTTGGGGGCAGGTGCAGGCTAGAGGGTGTCAATGGGGAAGAAAGGGGACATCTGTAATACTTTCAACAATAAAGATAAATTTAAAAAAAGAAGATCTAAATTACAAAGGTCAAATGAATAAAAATGTATCATTTCTTTCCTCTCCCTTCAATCTGTGAACATATCTATCACCTATAGACCTCACTTTTCTCCTTTTTATTGCAGCCTAGTTTACATTTTCAAGAACAAAAATAAAATAAAACAATAAAAACACCAAAAGAGTGACAGGGTAAACAATAGAGCTTTTAATTCTTCTGATTTTTCTGATTTG
>NW_005362400.1:237843-259385 GCF_000412655.1 Myotis brandtii
TGATCAGCTGCCTCCTGCACACCCCCTACTGGGATGTGCCCGCAACCAAGGTACATGCCCCTGACCGGAATCGAACCTGGGACCCTTTAGTCTGCAGGCCGAACCTCTATCCACTGAGCCAAACCAGTTAGGGCATAGATTTTTTTTTGTTAGACATTAAAACCATTGGCAGTTTGAAATATATAATTTGTGATATCTAATTAATCAATCATTCATATTCAATATATAAAAACCCATGTGGTAGAATGAAGGACTGCATCATGCATAAAAGGAGAATGTAATAAGTTGCTTTCAATACCACCCCCACTGGTGGGCCAGAAAATCATGACTTCTCTGAAATGTGAATATTAACTTGCAACAAAGATAAAAATTCATTTGGGAAGGTCAGTCAGTGGGGAAGAAAAATCAGTCTCTTCCACATCTGCACCATAACAAGAACAGCAAAAAGCCTTAGGCTTCTGCAACCAGAAGCAGTTGTTGATTTCCTACTCTCTGCTCTCAGGTTTCTTATTGTCCATCTCCCTCTGTGCTACTACAGTACTGCAAGGTGTTTCTCCATCTGTCATACTGTATTATAATTTATTTGCTTATTTGTTTTCTCAACTAGATGATGTATTTTTATGATACTGTAGGACAACTCCATCCGTTTGAGCTTGCCCAAGAAAATTATATTTGAAAGCAATTAGGCACTGTTGACATTTTCAATAGGCCTCTTGGATATCATTAAAGAATGAAATTTTGAAGTTAGAGACAAAGACATGTGTCCCATCCCCTCAAGCTCTGGGCCCAGAACAGTCATTCCAATAAAAGTGCCCAAAGAGCCCTAACCAGTTTGGCTCAGTGGATAGAGCGTCGGCCTGTGGACTGAGGGGTCCCAGGTTCAATTCCGATCAAGGGCATGTACCTTGGTTGTGGGCACATCACAGTAGGGGGTGTGCAGGAGGCAGCTGATCAATGTTTCTAACTCTTTACCCTTTTCCCTTCCTCTCTGAAAAAAAAATCAATAAAATATATTTTTTTTAAAAGTGCCCAAAGAGAAACCTGCCAAAAGTAGTTTTTAACACTTTTCCCAATCCACATTATGGGGAAGTCATAAAAGCTGATAATTCTGTTATTTATATAATTGTTCATCCTCTCTTCTTCCCTAAGAGTGAGTATTGATATTGGTTTGGGTGGACTATACTAGTATGTCAGTCTCTTCCATTGCAATACAAGACAATAATTAATACATTGAAATGTTGAAACTGTAATGACTTTCATCCTGGAAGGGAAGTATGACAAGCTCCTACTGGAGCTAAGTGGGAAATTGCCAACTAAGCGTCAGTGAAGTCCAAGATCAGAGTGTCTGCAAGGTTAGTATCTTCTCAGGGCCTCATATGAGTCAAGGACTTCTTCTAGGCTGTTCCCCTTAGTTTGCAGATGGCTATCTCCTCCTCATTTCTTAAAAAAACTCTGAATATCTGTCTACAAATTTCTTCTTTTAAAAGGACATTAGTCACGTGAGATTTAGACCCACCCGAGAAACCTCATTTTAACCTAATTATTGCTGTAAAGACCAAAAATCAGTCACACCTGAGGTATTGGGACTTAGGAGTTCTACATATGAACTTTTGGAGAGACATAATTCAGTCCATAACAATAGCTACATCAGTTTTCTAAATGCTTTAAATGTTGGTTAGATTTTATCCAGAAATTTGCAGAAGATTTTCTTTTCTCTGACAACAAAGCCTCTATGTTATTCGTTGAATGCTGAAGAAAATCACGTGATTCCTTTCCGTAAAGATCGCACTAATACAAATATATTTTTAAATGTTTGTTTAGGACAGCTGTGTTATGAAGGGAAAGCTTCTGTCACATTCTAACATCACATTTTCACTTACTCCTGTGGAACACCATATGCAACATTTTTGAAATACAGGCACGTTGTGCGGTAAAAAGTTACAGGAAGGCTGCTGGTTCTGTTGCCTGAAGAGAGCATTTATGCAGTTTATCTTCCTTCCTCTGGATACTTTATTTTGTGCATTAACAATTGCTAATTTGACAAGAACTGACAACTGCTTTTTTGCAGAATCACTTATGCTAGCTAATATACACACCACTAAAAACTCACATTAACATCTTACTAGAAGAACATGATATAAATGTCTAGACATATCACTTTATAATTTTTCTTGTATTTCACCTTTATTTGCCAGAGCATTAAAATAGAATGATTGCATATTTATTCCTTCCATCTGGGTGAAATGTATCTAAATTCTGAGACTAAGTGTCTTAGAATGTTAGTTATTTATGTCTAAACAAATGCAATTATTTGACTAATAAAACAAATGAACTGCTAAATAACCCAGGCAATCATATAAACCATAAGGCTAACTAACCTTCCCTGTACTTCAGGTTGTATATGTAAGTTGTCATCAATATGATAATATTTTTAAAAAGCTACTTAAAGCTTTCAACCTTCACAGGAAGTAATCTCGGCCTTAGAAAATGAGAATGAAAGCTTACTGTGTGCCAGCCATGGTTTGAAACTCTTGAAATATATATTATCTCCTAACATATTTCCGTTTTACAACTACCCTATCAATGAAGCCTTTTTTTTAATGTCCATTTTACAGATAAGGAAACTAAGGCTAAGAGGGATTAAATAATTTATCTAACCTCACACTAGTGATCATAAAATAACGCAACCGAAATTCAAACCAAGGCAGTGTGGCCCCAGAATTAAGACGATTAGCTACTGCTATCTGTCAGGCCATTTAAAAAAGTGCTGAAGATTTAAGCACATTGACTTTTGATCATGAACTTGAATTCTTTAAAAAAAATTTATTGATTTCAGAGAGAGAAGAAGTGAGAAGGGAAGAGAAAAAAAAATCAATAGGCTGACTCCTGCACACCTCCTACTGGGGATTGAGACCACAACTCAGTGGTTCCCTGACTGGAAATTAAATCGGCCACTTCTCAGTGCGCGCAGCTACACTCAACCAGCCAGGGAAAAACTTGAATTCTTATACTAGCCCCACATTCAGAAATGTGCTCTAGGAACTTAACTCTTGTTTATATCAGCTGGCCTATGGTAAAATTGGTTTTGTTATATATTGTTTTACTTAAAGTTGCAGTTTCCAAGACCTATTGAAGTTAAGTAAGGACTTACTGTATTCTTAGCAGTTATGTTTGTACATCCATAAATAAAACAACTCTAAATAATTTTAAACCATTAATATAAATTCTGCTCTAATTAAATGAAAATAATCTCTTAAAACTAATGTGGTTAGGCCATATCCAGGGTTTACTAAAGTAAATCTTTTCCTCCTTCTGGTGAAAGAATTTGTTTCATAACATGAAGCTTCTGTCTCATTCACTATTTTTTTAACAGAAATATATGTCTCTATATTTAGTTGCTTAAAGTCCAACCTTAAAGATATTTCTTCACTTACAGAAACAGTAAAGTCTAAGCTATTTGTATTGCTTCTGCTATCTGAGTTCTAATTAGCTATTTTATAACTTTACTAGAGGCCTGGTGTGGTGCATGAAATTCTTGCATGCAGCAGGAGGGTTGGGGGGGATGTCCCTTAGCCCAGCCTGCATCCTCTCCAATCTGAGACATCCCTCTCACAATCTGGAACCGCTGGCTCCTACCCACTTGCCTGCCTGCCTTCCTGATTGCCCCTAACCACTTTTGCCTGCCAGCCTAGTTGCCCCCTAACCGCTCCCCTGCCAGCCTGATTGACACCTAACTGCTCTCCTGCCAGCCTGATCTCCCCAACTGCCCTTCCCTGCCTGCCTGATCACTCCCAACTGCCCTCCCCTGCCGACCTGATCGCCCACAACTGCCCTCCCCTGCCAGCCTGATGGCCCCTAACTGCCCTCCCCTGCAGGCCTGATCACCCACAACTGTGTGACGCCACCTAGGCTATTATTAGTATACAGGTCCGGCCTCCTCCACGCCGCACAGAGTCACGGGACCCCTGGGCCTAACTGTGCAGAGCGGCTGACAGGCCCCGCCTCCACTGTGTGCGCAGCCATCTTGTGATGGCCATTTTTTGACAGCCATCTTGTGATGGCCATCTTGTGACAATGTTAGGGCATGATGCGTGAGGGTGTGACGCCACCTAGGCTATTATTAGTATAGATGAAACCCATAGTGTATATATTTATACAATGCAAATAGAGTTGGAAAACTTCACTGTCTTTACAGTAAGATCAGTTTTAGATGACAACAAACAGGGGAAAAATTGTTTGGGGGCTAAGCCTTGCCTTTCAGCCTACTCAGCATTTTGTAGAATATTGTTCCATTATTACTACCATTCACTATCAAATTTATTCCATGCTTTTATTACAAAGGTTAAACAAAACATTTCTTATGTCCCAATGTTTTGTAATTTCACACTTACTTAAACACATGAGTACAGCTTACTTCTATAGGAACAGCTCTGATAACCAAAATAATCTGCTAAAAATTGCACATAGGATAGACAAATGGGTAACTATGAAAAAATTCATTGAAGTTATGATTTTTCACTTCTCTTCTTGAAATACTATTTAGCAATCCTATATTAATTGCATTTCTACATATTTTCAATATAAACAAACCTGAAATAAAAAGATATCAGTTAATAGTACTAAATAAATATCTAATATGTAAAAATACTGCTAAGAAAAATTTGTACAAAACACATACACTGCAAAAAAGAATTTGAGAAGTTAAGAAGACCCAGATAAATGATGAGATTCATAGACTGAAAAGCTGTATTTTAAAGATGTCAAGTCTTTGTAAACTGACCTCAAGATTCAATGCAATTCTAACCAAAACCCCAGCAAACACTAATAATTCAATCTACTATATAGAATTACTAATTTATTGAGTATATCTAGAAAACAATAGGTATATTTTACTTAAAAAGCTATATTTCTTATAAATCAATTATATAACCATTTACATGATCTGGTTTTATGATTAAAGAAATGCATTTCACCTTGATTTCTTCCCTGCCTCACCTGACAGTTTCTGAAACTTGAATTACTACCAATGATGTTTCATTTCTCTACCTTAAAAGCTATTGTCTTATTGATCAGTAGTCTATGCCCATTTAAATCCAAAAATATCTGAGAACTATAGCTATTTGAACTATAACAGTAATTTATAGCCAAGAAGGAAAAGAGTTTATGAGCAGACATTTTATGACAGGATAGGATATAGGTACTACAAGAAAATAATCCAAGTTGATTCTGAGCTGAAATTTGCATTTATAACAGAAATTAACAGTGCTGGTGCACTGAAGATAAACTTTGACTTTTTAACAGTTTAATCCAATGACAATATCTTTGACAACTATTAATTACAGTTAGGGCATGTGTTATTAATGTACTCTATTAAATGTATTGTTCTCTTCCTGGAAGTTTCAAAGCATAAAAAGAAAATAATTTATTATTGTTGTTAATCATCATAAAATAATGAATAACTTTATTAAAGTAAAAGTGTCATTTTCACCATCACAAAACTATCAAATTACACTCACATGTACTTCACTTACAAAATAATAAGTTATTAGTATTTATATTTGATAGTGCTTTCTTTTAATTTTTTATAACATCAATTGTACACATATCCATTCTCCTCCCTTGTAGATATCATTTATTGATCTCCATTAATATCATTGATATATCCTTGCATTTATTCTTAAGCTGTTGTTTAAACTGAATATACGTAATTATAATTTATTTACCATTGATTTACACAATATCTCAGCATTTAGTACTTTTAATTCCAATACATCTATTAACCTGTCCAAGGAAAATTTTATTTGTTGCTTATTTTTTATCTTGCTCCTAAAAATTCTTCCAGAAAAGAAGAGAGAGGGAGGGAGGGAGGAAAAGAGAGAGAGAGAGAAATATCGATGAGAGAGAAACATCGACTGGCTGCCTCTTGCACACCCCTCACTGGGGATGGATCCCACAACCTGGGCATATGCCCTGACTGAGAATAGAACCAGTAACCTCCTGGTACATGGGATGATGCTCAACCAATTGAGCCACATGGCTGGCCACTGAACTGAAATAGGTTAAATCCAGTGCCATTAAGGACAATGCACTACAAAATTAGGAATATTCAGAAACACATACACATATGTATATATATGCATATAGAAATTTTAGAAATTAAAATATTGTTGAAATGTTTAGAGTAGCAGCCAGACATAAGAACTATGAACAGACATTAATACATATTGTATAAAATTGTGATATAAATAATAAAGGCATGTAGCTGAAATCTACCCAAAATTATATAAACATCAAACTTTGGAATGGAAGAAAGAGAGAAAGAATGGAGGAGATTTAATTCAATTGATTCCTTACCTTTCATAGTAAAAGTGAATATATATGTACTAATCTGAAATATTAAAAATAGACATTCAAGTTTATTGTTAAAATTATGGATGTAACAATCTGAGGGTGAGTGTGGGCTGGGGAAGAAACTATTGTGTCTGATAATAACTACTTATGCACTTCCTTGATAAAATAAATGTTACGTCTTGCAGGAAAAGTTTTTGAATAGCTTTCACCAAATCACACATCTTAACTCTTTTTTTTGGATTCAAGTGCACAATTATAATCATAGGTCATGTCTTCTTAATTAAACATAAATTAGGAATGTTAAGAGTAATAAAGCGACTTGGTTTTTACTGTGAAAAAATTCAGTGGTAGTGCTCACATTCTATTTTAAATTCTGTTAAGCATTGATGCATTACTTTTTTATTTATAAATTAATATTTATCTCACAAAAACATGATTTTTAAAATCAGTATTGCAAAGTTACAATATTACTGCTTGTGTTATTACTTCTTGAATATTCACTGAATGCAAATTATACACCTTAAATCTTCCACTATAATTTGTTAATTGTCATACAAGTGCCCCAACTAATTAGTGTCTCAAGACCCATCTAAAATATAAAATAGCAATGATTTACCAACATACCTGTAAAACAATGTGATATCAAATAAATCCTTCATAACATCTAGAATATAACATATATTTTAAAACTATTTTTTTTAAGAATTTTACTCAGCCATATAAAAGTACTGTGTAAATGACAAAACTATAAAATGTTAAGTAATTACTAATGCCAGTTTAGTGGAATTCACCAAAATGTGAGCATATTTATTCAACAATAGCTAACATGGAACAATAATGTATGGAGAAATAATAATGTATGGATTGGTATCATTTCATTCAAAATCCAATTATATAATATTGGGGGTTTTTATTGTGAAATTTTGGGGGATACAGCCCAGACTTCAATTCTGAAATAGAGTTCAAAAATAGTTTTTTTATAGAATTTACATTCTATATCAGAGAGTAAAGGTTTTATTAAATATATATGTTTAAAATGTAGCCTAGAGAAAAACAGAATTTTACAGTCATGGCACACAAGGCATTTATATATGGTAGCAAGAGGTCACCGATGGTCAGATACTGTCAATGAGAGACAAACAGCTTACCACTTATGAAGCATGATCAGTGGCATTTGTCATCAAAATATAGGATACAGTATACTAATTCTATATCAACCTATCCTTAATTGAAACAGTACACTACAGCTATATAATGGTTCATATTCAAAAGACATTTTGAGTTAAATCATGAGATGTTCCAAAAATACTTAGTCTCATTAACTCTAGGATGCAGGCACATACAAATCATCCAATTTCAAGGTCCTTGGAAATGAACAAAAACATAGTGTGTGTCAAGCACTAAATATATTTTAACTTTAAGCACCTTCAAATCTAAAACTACAACTTACTGTTACAAAAATATCAGGAGGCCAGTCAGAATATGGTGTGAGCATTACAATTGAGCAGGTAAGAGATTCAATCAAATGTCATTGTAATTGGTATTCACACTAGCCAGGCTGATGGTTTTTCCAAAATGTGGAAGCTGTGACAAGTGTTCTACATGCATTATTTCATTTTATCCTAAAACATGTATGTTACAGTTTGTAAGTCAATAGAATATTTAACACCTGGATCCACATAGTAGAGAAGATAAATAAGGTCAAAATAAGTCCAGTGATTACTCTAAATAAAATAATGCCCTTGTGAATTTCTCTGTTCCTTGAACTGTCACATACTTATTAAAAGATTATTACTAATAATCTACTATAAAAGTATAATTATAAAACTAAAGTTAATTAGTTTTCCACTGGAGAGGCCTATCATATGCTCTGACTCTTTGAAACAAAGATAACATCCTGAATTAGCTCTAGGTAATGTACAGGTGACTTAAGAATTTGGTATTTTAAAGTTACCATATTTTAGGAAAAATATAGCATTTATGAAAAAAACAATTCCTCATAAACAAACCATCCCCAAACTAATTAGATGACTGTTTTGTGACTTATGATACATTTGCTTTGTTTAGAACACATTTCATCCACTTCAAGTCATGTGTTCAGCCTTGAAAACATAAGCATTTTGTGCCATTGTTTTCTAAAGGGCAGATCATGCCTTTTCTATTTGGTATACTATTTTCAAAATGTCACAAAATGGCAAAGAGTAAAGAATCCCAGAGACCAAGAGAAACAAGTTTTGCATGTTTAATTACACAAGAGAGGTCAGAAGGATATTACCAAGGCTTTCAAGTAATTTTTATTTAAAATATGTGTGAATACTTCATTTATGGATATACTAAATAGAGAAATAATCATCTCTTGATTACCCGTGCACAGATATTGTGCTTAAGTATACTTATGAGTGAAAACATTTAGAAATACTGTCCTAAATGAAATCAGGGCTAGAATGAGCATTGTTTCCAAGATTTGCTTCTCTACCTTCCCACACTCATATTTATTAAGATAGATGATGACTGATTTGGCTGTAAATTATAATCAGATTGAATTTGAGGAAAACATTTTGCCACTTTCTGTTCTCTTCTTGCTTAAAAAATGTCGTATTTTTCTTTGATCTCAGCCATTATCGTGTTCCCTAATATAGTTATGCAACTCTTCTAATGATATCCAAACTTTGAGGTCCTCTCAGATCCAAACACATGTATATTAAAACACAATACATTGATAAATTTTCATCCCACATATAACACAACTCATATGTCGCCCAAACCAAATTCTTAATTTCTTCTGCCAAAAATCTGCTCTTCCTGACTTGTAGTAGTCCATCTAGTGCAGTGGTTGGCAAACTCATTAGTCACCAGTCAAATATCAACAGTACAACGACTGAAATTTTTTTTGAACTAAATATCAACAGTACAACGACTGAAATTTTTTTTTGAGAGCCAAATTTTTTAAACTTAAACTATATAGGTAGGTGCATTGTTATTAGCTTAATTAGGGTACTCCTAAGGCTTAGGAAGAGCCACACTCAAGGGGCCAAAGAGCCGTATGTGGCTCGCGAGCCGCAGTTTGCCGACCACGGAGTCTAGTGCATTATCAATTCCTTTCCAACTGAAACCCTTGAAAACATCATTGATTCATTCATTTCCATCACTTCCTCATGCATCAGTCTTTAAATTCTTCAGATTTCATGTCAAATATGCCCTTCCTTCTGTAACTCCTCTGCCACAAAGTGTACCCTTGATTATCCCCTGATTAGGATTGTGTATATCCTGTTACTGATTAAATTTATTTCACTCATGCTCAAAGACCCTATTACCTACACCTACCTTCCCCACATCCATACTGGATTTATTAGTGTTTCCCTCACTCTGTTCTAATGCTCCTTGGGGCCAGATATTCTCTGTCATGTGGGGTTTCCCTGTGCATCGTGTGTTCGTCAGCAGTATCCCTCTCCTCCACCCCATAGAAGCTAATAGCGCAGGAGATCACAATTACCGCTGGGTGAAAATGACTGTATTAGGGTTTATTTTTACTTTGATCAATTGTTTAAGTAATTTTCTCCCTTATAATGTTACTGTCTTTTATTTTATTAATATAAACTAAGTGTGAAATACTTGGAAGCTAGGTATATATGTTATTAAATTTTCTATTTATTTCTGCATGGACTAATGCCTTTCTATCTATCCAGTGAATATAATCTACTGGATTCATTATTTATATTGATGTTAAAATCATTTCTGGATTGGTCAATGGGCCGCAATAGATATCCTTTGACATTTCTCCAACATTTTCTGAGCACTGTTTTGCTTTCTAGCAGAATAATATGTACAAGTTCAACTTATACTTTGCTGTTCCACAACTACAGTTAGCCATTATTCCAAGGAGGTCTTTGTCCCTCAAGTGAGTAAAAGTACTTAGAATCTCACAGATGTGCTCATTGTTGCTGAGGTGTCACAATCTTGGGTATTTTTAGTGCTCAGGTCTAGAATATATGCACATTATATATTCTTATATGACTTATATCTATCCCCCAAATATAGAACTATATATATAACTATAAATATATACAAATATCTCTATCTGTATCTATATCTAATCTATATCTATATCTATATCTATATACACACATATATACATATTTGTGTGTTTCTGGTAGATTCTTTTGAGATGGCAATATATACCTTTAGGAAATAATGTACATTTTCAAATAATCTTACACAACTTACATAAACATGGTGAGTGTTCACCCTTTGTGATCCTGTTATATATTTTAATTCTACATGTTATAAACTTTATAACACTTTGTTATTATCTTGCTTTGAACCACCAATAATTCTTGAAATGAAATATAGATAAATAGATGATAGATAGATAGATAGATAGATAGATAGATAGATAGATAGATGGCAGATAGGTAGGTAGATGATAAAATGAGCTATTACTTAGGCCAATACATTTTACTCTTTTTGGTATTCTTGTATCTTGTACCATCTGGTATATCAACTTATCCTGGAAAGCTTCCTTTAGCTTTTGTTATAATGTGGGTATGCTGGCAATACTTTATTTCAGCTTTTCATCTGAAAATC
Source organism: Myotis brandtii (assembly GCF_000412655.1). NCBI lineage: Eukaryota > Metazoa > Chordata > Mammalia > Chiroptera > Vespertilionidae > Myotis > Myotis brandtii. The sequence goes on from NW_005362400.1 coordinate 248,779, forward strand.
TGTTTATTTAACATTTTCTAGAAGTATTTATTACAAAATACTTTTCTTGGGTAAATATTTTTGGGTTCACATCTTCCTCTTTTCCTATTGTTTAATATCTTTGTATTTATCCTTAAATTGACTTGTGTTGTTTATATATATCCTAATTGGATTTTGCTTATTTTCCTATATCTGTGAGTTGCTATTTTGATTACTTTGGAATCCACAAGGTTTTGATATTGTCACAATGTGAGAATGTGAGACTTCAAGACTGTAAGGTTATAGATCATGATATTATGGAACAACCAATTGTAAAACGATTAAGTTTGGCCCTAACCGGTTAGGCTCAGTGGAGAGAGCGTCGGCCTGCAGACTGAAAGGTCCCAGGTTCGATTCAGGTCAAGGGCATGTACCTTGGTTGTGGGCACATCCCCAGTAGGAGGTGTGCAGGAGGAAGCTGATCGATGTTTCTCTCTCATCGATGTTTCTAACTCTCTATCCCTCTCCCTTCCTCTCTGTGAAAAATCAATAAAATATATTTTAAAAAACCGCAAAAACGTTTAAGTTTGCAATAGTATAATACCAGGAGATAGTGCCAGACTCTGAGAATACATGCCTGCTTTCCATTTTTCCCATACAAATCCAAACTTCTGCTTACCCAGAAAATCCCCTAAAAGATAATCACTTGTAAAGAGGATTAACTGTATATTTGGGTTCTTTCGGATTAAAATCCAACAAACAGCCAAGAGTTGATAAAAATGTGGCTATTTTGTCCAAATGCTGTCTTTCTTGGGCTTCATGGCTCCTATGTATGTTCTGATCTCAAACTCAGGATCTGGACCCAGGTATAAAATTGGCTCATTGGATAGAGCATCAGCCTGCGGATGAAAGGGTCCCAGGTTCGATTCTGGTCAAGGGCATGCACCATGGTTGCAGGCTTCTCCTTGGCCTGGGCCCTGGTCAGGGCTGTGCAGGAGGCAACTAGTCAATGTGTTTCTCTCACATGGATGTTTCTCTCTATCTTTCCCTTCCACTCTCCCTAAAAATCAATGGAAAAATATCCTCGGGTGAGGATGAACAACAACAACAACAAATTATTCCCTGTTCCTCTTGAATCTATGAGTTCAGACTACCTACACGGTGCCTCCCAGTAGAATTTAATTCTTTTAGATTTCTTTATGTCCACAGTTCCTTATTATGGCTTTGAACAAAAGTATGATTTGTTTCTTTCAATATAGAGATATCTTGTTGTTTTTATAAAGGTTGTTTCTGTGAAGGAGTGAAGGTTATCCATGGCCTTCTATAACCTAGCCTTAAGTACAATATAAATCCCACTTTAAAATGTATTTCTTTTCTTTTTAATTTCATTTTTCAATTACAGTTGATATTCAATATTATTAAAATGTATTTCTGAGATGGATCATATGCAAATAGGATATTAGGATAGATTTTCCATTTTTTGTTATAAGAATTTGCTGTTGATACTTATATCCATGCATCTATATCTATAAATATAAAAGCCTAAGCAACCATTATGACAGGTTGATCAAACGACCGATTAACCGGTTGCTATGATGACGCACTGACCACCAAGGGGCAGATGCTCAACACAGGAGCTGCCCCCTGATGGTCAGTGCGCTCCCACAGCCAACCTCCTGCGGCTGGCCAATCTCCCGAGGTTCCTTCCCCTGGGAGCCCTGATCTGGCCAGGTCGAGGGACCCCACCTGTGAATGAATTCGTGCACCGGGCCTCTAGTATATATATATATAAAAGCCTAAGCAACTGTTACAACCGGACGACCGGACAACCGGCCAGTAGCTATGACACACACTGACCACCAGGGGGCAGATGCTCAATGCAGGAGCTGCCCCCTGGTGGTCAGTGCGCTCCCACAGCCAACCTCCCATGGCCAGCCAACCTCCTGTAGTCCCTCCCTCCAGCCAGCCAGCCCCCATCAGCCCCAATCGGGACTGGGCAAGATGGCCCCAATTGGCCCCAATCGCCAGCCAGGCCAAGGGACCCCACCCGTGCACAAATTCATGCACCAGGCCTCTAGTGTATTACATAGTGTCATACAGTATTATCTATCTGTCAGTTTTTAAATATCCAGCTATCTGCCTCTCTATCTTTACTGATCATACAGAAGATGCTGTGTCTTATTTTCATATTTCAAGTTTCTACTACATAGTGCATGTTTACAAAATAATTATCAAATAAACAGATGAGTGTATAAATGAATAAAGAATTATAAAATGTGTTTAGAATAAATTAATTTAAATGTCTTAAATATAATACTTACAAGTGGGAATTTTTTCTTAACTATGTACAATGTTTTATCTATAATTAAAATGTTAGAAATCATTTTATGCCACTATGGAAAAGATAAGAAAGAAGATAAAACATTTTCAAAGAAGAAAATGTAACATTAATTATTGCCTTAGACCACACATTCTGCTCATCAGGGTGAATCTTCTGTTGTGATCTTTCATTTCAACTTACTAATTTTTACCCACAGATTTTCAGAAGAATTACTGGGAAGTAAATGGTAGTCTCTTTTGAGAAAGAAGTTATCTCAATATTAAAGTCCCCTTTTTACTGATGTCTAATGTTTTTATCTGACTTTCTTACATAATCATTACTTTCTTACATAATCATTAAAACCTCTGCTTTGGTTTGGTTTCTGGTATGTGTATGATGTCTGACTCTTTAAAAAATTTTTTTTAAATATATTTTTATTGATTTCAGAGAGGAAGGGTGAGGAAGAGAGAGATTAAAAACATTGATAATGAGTCCAGCTGACATGGCTCAATGGTTGTGTGTCGACCTATGAACCAGGAGATCACAGTTCGATTTCTGGTCAGGGCACATACCTGGGTTGCAGGCTTGATCCCCATTGTGGGGCATGCAGAAGGCTGCCAATCAATGATTCCCTCTCACCATTGATGTTTCTATCTCCCTATCCCTCTCCCTTCCTCTCTGAAATCAATAAAAATATTAAAAAGAAACATCAATGATGAGGGATAATCATCGATTGGCTGTCTCCTGCATGCCCCTTAACTGGGGATCCAGCCCACAACCCAGCATGTGCCCTGGAATTGAACCATGACCTCCTGGTTCATAGGTGGGTGCTCAACCACAGAGCCACACCGGTCAGGCTAATGCCCGACTCTTGAATCCATTTGTTCAGACTACTGTGTGAGTGGCAACTGGTTAGCAATCCTTGGGTGAGCCAAGATGATAAGTTAGCTCAGAAAGGAACTAGTGGTTTCTAGGGTTCCACTGCCATCACATTGTTAGTTCTTAAGTAGTTCCTCAAACATGAGGCACAAGAACTTTCAGGGAGAAGAGAATGTCAATGGATGGCTTTCTAGTTCTGGTGAAACTGCTATTGCTCATTAAGATTGAGTGTATGTCACCATCCAGGGCCCCTGGCATCTATTCACGATCTGCTTGTCTTACCGTCATTTTTTATTAGTGTTGAATACACAACTATTTTTGCATACAGATATTTTGTATCTTTTCCCATCTATCATTATATTCCACCAGATTTGAGGTTAATAAAGATCAAGATCTGAATAAGCATCAGAGAAAGGAAAGACCAGGTGAAAATCTAAGTAGCTAGGGAAGAGGTCAAGTTCAGCTGAGACAACTGAGGAGCTGATGGGAAAGAGGATAGAAGCCCAGGCAGAGTGAGGTATGTGGGTCATGTACACTGAGATATAGCCATAGTACTGAACAGGCCTCACTAACCCAACCACTGATTCTAGGGTCGTGACCGTGCCAGCTTTAGTCTCATCTGGATGGACACATTTTAAATTTAACCACAAAATACGGTTGAGGCCTACAGAATTGTCTGCCTCTAATTGAGACCAGAAAGAAATCCTGCTTGATATCAAACCCTATTCCTAACCTTAAACTCTATTCTAACAGGATTTCTGGGCACTGCTAAAGACTTAAGGTTTGAGGTGTGTATCTTGCATGTGCTGCATTGCTTCTATGTGAAAAGGCCTGGCTTAAAAACCTTTTTTAAAAAAATTCCCAGAGCCCTAGTTCATTATGTTATCACAATTTCCAGATGGGTTTTGAAACAGATCAGTGGACCAGCAATAAGATGTAAAAGGGGAAAACACTAGTACTATTAAGTCTGCCAAGGAGAAAGCTATGACGGTACTGTGGCAACTCTTTCCTTATACATGCAAAGTTACTAAAAAGGTGACATTATCTGAGTCAGCTATTTTCTAGTTCTACTAGTGGACCGAAATGCAGAAAGGCTATGACAACAGAAGAATGGATGAAAATTAACTACGAGAGAAAAGTACTCTAACAGCAAGTGCCTTTTTCAATGGAATGAACTAATAATACAGTTTCCTTCCTTGAGAAAGAGGCTAATGTCACAGAAGTGTTGCAAGGACTTCTCTCTGAGTGTTTGATTAGGTGATCGCAGGGGATCCTTTTAAGTCCTTTACTAGTAAGTGCAATTCTCATAGTTGTGAAAGGGATAACTAATGGACTACATGTCAAGAGAAAAACAGTCTAATGCGACTAGAAAGGAATATTGCCAGTGCTACATACCTTTTAAGATCTTTTTATTTCCCAATTGACAGTAATATTTTAGATGTTAAATTGCCAAACAGATTTGGTTTGTACTTTTGTCTTTAGAAATAATAATGTCAAGAGAAAAACAGTCTAATGCGGCTAGAAAGGAATATTGCCAGTGCTACATACCTTGTAAGATCTTTTTATTTCCCAACTGACAGTAATATTTTAGATGTTAAATTGCAAAAACAGATTTGGTTTGTACTTTTGTCTTTAGAAATAATTTAAATGGGGGATGAAAAACCCTAGAAGATAAAATATGATGCGATGTTTTCACAAATGTTATACTTCAGCAGTTTGAACATCTATTATCGGGAATAGTAAAGTTAACGTTTGACATTTTCCAAGACCTTGGCAGAGTTAAATACTCTGTCATTTACTAGAAAAAATGTAAAAACCCATATTAGTTATTCCTTTGTAACATGTAATTATTTAGGTGAAATTAAAATGCCAACAAAAGTAAGATTGTTTTTCAAAAGAAAATACAAAAACACCAAAGTGAACCTTTTTACAGAAAATTAAAAGTTATGAAATAAGTAATGTAGTTAGACCAAATTAAAGTTGTTTTTACTATAATTAAGGCAAATTGGAAAGCTTGCTGCATTGAGTGCTGTTTTTTCTGCTCCATAGCAACAGCCCGGGCTTACCAAAATAGGTTAATAATTGTTTTTGAAATCAACATTATTCATCACATGGTGTGTGAACATTTATGTACTTATTGTCCTCCTGTGGAATAAAAGTCACATTATAGTTACTTTATTCTAAGCTAATAAAAATGTCATAGTATGCAAATGAATAAGGACTTCACTTTGCAACCCCAGGGAAATTAAAGTTTAAGAATGTTCTTATTTGTTGAATTAACATTTGGCTACTGGAAATAATATAAATTATTATAAGATCAATCTATTCACACGTCTCTTATAATTAGGCAGCAGGGAAAGTGCAAAGAGGGGTGACTAGACCCCTCTAAAGACAGTGGTAGCTGGCTCCTGGTATGCAACATACAAACTATTAGATTTGAAACAGGCCAATTAATATAGTGAATGTCAACTTGGGGTCATAATGAGTAGGATTAAATACCTTAGTTACCTCATAGGACTGTTGGTAGAAATAACTAAAATTGTACTCCCAAGGGAACAATTTGCATATTAGCCTTTTATTATATAGGATTATTATATAGAATAGGATTTTCCATAGGAACAACTATACACCTCCTTTCCTCTCACCCTGTATATTTCTTTTTTACATTGTTAAAAATTATGGAGTGTTTCTTGCAGCTGTACTAATAATTTTGTTATCTTGTCCTTATACTTCAATGATAGTGTTACTATTTTGGTTATTTGGAAAAGAGTAACTGGAAGTACACTGACATCACTATTAAATTCTTGTGGCAGTAGCTGTAGATTAGTACGAACGTCTTTCCCCAAGGACATGCTTCTGAAAATCCAACAGCAAAAATTAAGAGCTAGGCATTCGGTATGGTCTATAGAAGAAAATATAAAAGATGACTGTATTAACACCCTTGGCATTAAAAAATGACAACATTGCAGTTCAGTTAAGAATTCTACCCTATAAGGTTTCAGAAATAAGTAAAGAAAACTGAAGATTTTGTTCAATTGATTATATTGAGATCATATTACACCAGTAAGCATCAGTGATAATGAAATGTCCCATTTATATTTTTATCTGTTTTCCCTATACTGAATAATCTTCTGAAATGTTATGTTAGAGAAGAGATTTACAAGAATAAATAATAAAAATGATCAAATTAGTACTTAATTACTATCAAATCACACTGAACAAATGAGTGAGATAGAATAAAAGATCTGGTGATGATGCATTTATGTAACATAATCCAAGTTTCTTCTTTTGAAATTTAAGTTCTTATCCTAAAATCTCAGCTCTCATGTGGATGTGGGTGTAGGTGTGGATGGTTTTCTATGATCTTTTAAATCATCTAAATATCTAATTTTAATACAGCAGATTATGTATAGACTTCCAATGAGTATATTTTTAATCAAGAATAATGATAACTTATTTTCTATAGGCAGGGATGCCCCCAACATACTTGTACATACAGACCACAGGCATACATACATACACATGTATATTCAATGCCAGTTAATGTTACCAACTCATTAAATAAATGTAAATTTATTACACTAAATGTGATTTTAGAAGCTGTGTTGGTCAAATGCACAGTAATAGAATCAGTGATTTTGCCACTAACACATTTAATTGGCATTCTTTAATATATACAATTTCAATTTTTCCCTTTCAAAATACGTGTTGAACTTGACAGGTGTACCTTCACTTTTAAAGAATTTGAACATATGCATCTCTCTCAAATAATTAGTATTCTCTCAGGGGAGCAATTAGGTTGCATGGCCTTTCTTAAGCATGAAAAAATATGATATTCCTTTATAGTTTAAAGCACAACAGAATATAGAAAATGTTTAATGAAGATTACTATGTCCTAGAATTTAACCAAACTCACTATAAACTATCATGCATCAAACACATGAGTAAGCAGATAACTAATTCAAATGGATGTATGAGATTCAGACTATTTTTAATTTAATCTCATATTATTTATATTTATTCAATACTGACACTATTGCATTTGTCTCTTTATACCTCCTGACAGATTTAGAAAGGTAAAATTGACAACTAAAAATTGTATGCATTTAAGAAGTTCAATCTGAATACTCAGTTGTCCTGAATTTACATAGAAATACATTTGTTTTCTTTTCAACATGTTACCCAATTCCTTTGCCAAATAAGTTGATACTTACTTTAAAATCATTGCTACAATGAACAACTTTTACAAAATTAGTTTCAAAAACATTGAAATGTAACCCTTATAAAGGTATTTAAGACATTTTTCTAAATAAACAGAAAAATTTACAAGTAAATATGCAATACTAAAGTTTGTATAAATGTTTCAATATTTTTAATTGGATAATAGTTCAGTAACAAATACTTAGAAATATTGTGTTATAAAAGGAATATTTTAGGTAAAAGGATGACATACTGGAATCTTTCTAAACTGACATGCTGGAAAATCCCCCTTCAATGATTTTAGTTACTCATGACCTTGTCTGTTGTAATAATCTTAAGATTATTTAAGGAAATTGCATTTGGGTGCCCTATACTGAATTAACTTGATTTAACTCAAGGTGTGTTTTCCAAAATATTCAAGGTTAAATAGGTAAGCTGGAGGATCAATTTAATACAATAATTTTCTATGATACTAATTTGAACCTAATTTTTCTTTCTCTGTTTACATAAATATCTATATTGTACTTTTTGGTAGGAGAATATAGAGTGTTTGATGATAGCCACTACAAATAAATGGGTTAGTGAGTATAAATCAAATTTTTAAAGTATCTATTCTAGTGGATATTTTTTACCTCTTTTTCTTTCAGAGCTTAGATAAAACATGTCCATTTATTTCTAAGGTTTTCAATCTATGACACCTCAAAAATTAAAACGTGACTCAGTTGGTTGGAGCGTTGTCCCATGCACCAAAGGGTTGCTGTTTTGATTCCTGATTGGGGCACATACCTGAGTTTTGGGTTTGATTCCTGATCCCAGGTGGTAGCACATTCAAGAGGCAACCAATCAATGTTTCTCTCATACATGCTGTTCTTCTCCCCAAAATCAGTAAAAACATGTCCTCAGGTGAAGATTTAGAAAATAATAATTGCAATATTTAATCTTGGATGTAGGATAGTACAGCCAACGTTTAATTATACAAAACTTAGTTATTTTTAACTAATTTTTGAGCATTATATTACAATTCAAGAAAGAGTGAAATGAAAATGAATCTATTTCAGAATATTTCTAGTAGCAAAAGTAACAGTGAGGCAAGAGTTTTTATAAAAATACCACGGTGGATATCCTACTTCATCTCTGTTTAAAACAAATATTTTATTCTTGGAAAAAGAGCCTCACCGATCATGACGGTCCTTGGGTATCTAAATTTACATCAGTATGCTGTCAGTAGTAACATTTCCCATTTATCATTTCGATCACCTTTGCACCAACATTTTTATAAACATGTTTTATACTTGTTTAACGACTCACTTTTTGTGTGTGCCAAAGTCCTATCTTTGGTACCAGCTTATAAAAGAGTTAATACAGTAACTACATGCATGTTTCTTATATCTTCATTGTATGCCTTCAAAATAAACTTAAGAACCTCTTAATGGATAAAAAAAAATAAGCATTTCTTACTCTATATCTTCATGAAGAATTTTCCTGACAAGACCATCTCTACTATAAATTCAAGCTTTAATTAGGAGGCCATCAGTCTCTTTTATGTGTTTTGATGGATTTATAGCTCCCACTATGGAAGTGAACCAAGTCATGCAAAGCTAATCTTCCTAGCAGGAATCAGCCTCCAGTACAGGACAAATGAAAGACAATTAAGTAATAGAGATTCCCTATGTTCTTCATCAAATGTGTCGGGAAGTGTTTAATCAAAGAAGAGTACCACATAATATTAAACAGATGTGTCCTTTTATCTACCAAATAAGTTCTCAATTCCACACTTATGTGTACAGAGTAGATAGACATGACAATTTAAACTTCACATGTAGCTTTTATTTTATTTTCTCAGCATATTTTGTTACCATTTTTCTTTCAACTTTTAAAAAATAAAATTCCATCATTGCCTGGCAGGATTGAACAGTTTGCTAGCATTTCATTTTTATAAATCATGTTAAAGCATTCATAAACTTCTCTCTCTTCTCTTCCCCCACATAATCCCTTTAACTTCCTTAAAAGAGCATCAGCAAACATTTAAAGAGCAATGAGGTGATTACTGAGTGTGTGAAAAGTACCAACTCCCTCGGAAATATTCTATGACATTTAAATAGATGAGGGCAAAGACAAACTGTAAAATACTACAGAAGAGAAGATGTGTAAGACTGATCCAAATTTTAAAAGTAGCTTTACAATTCTATTTCTCTCTTTAAATACTTTTGTTCTGCTTGGTATCATCTCCATATTTGTCGCTCTATCTTCCCAGAATACCGATTGAAAATTAGAAGATATTCCTTGTACATGCTCATAAATATTGAGGTCACTGCTTAAGATTTTATATATTTCTCATTGCATTTCTTTCTGCTTATTCTTCATTATCACTCTTTATGAAAAGTGTCATTACTGACTTTTACTTACAACATAATTTCCATGCAAAAGAAATATTGCTTATTTTCATAAATAGGTAAATACTTATTTTTACCAATCTTTACATCCTAAAGTTACCACTAAACATACTACTCTTAACAGAATAGTTGTGTCTATTTTATGAATGTATGTGATGCAACTCACATAGTCTGCACTATTTAGTGTGTGGCTTTTCTTGAATAATGTCATTTGTATTATATTTATCCTTTTGAGAGAGTGTGTGTGTGTGTGTGTGTGTGTATGAGTGTGTGTGTGTGTGTTTGATCTCCTATAGCAGTATGGTATGGTCCTCTCTCTTACTGATGTATGATATGCAATGAAATAAATATATGGTAAAATAATTATTCTTCTCTATTTTAAGTTATTTATATTAAATTATTGGGGAAGGAAGAAACTTTACTCCCCTAGGTTCTTTCTGCTGGTTTAATAATTACATCTACATGAGACAGATTAACAAGAGAAAACAAGCCAATTTAATTACATACATATGTATGGGAACTCCACCTACATGAGACAGAGACCCCATGGAGACAAGAGGTTTGGGAACAAAAAAGGAAAGTGAGGCATATATGACATTCTGAGCTAAAGATGAGGTAAGGCTAAGGCACCTTGGGGCTTCAAAAGGGAGGAAGGTCATTCCCAGGACAGTGAGAAGTGTAGATGTTTCATAATTAGAAGTTTGGCCTTCCTTGTAGATAGGTATGTCCATACTACCCAAAGCAATCTATAGATTCAATGCACTTCCCTTTAAAATGCCAATGGCAGATTTCACAGACCTAGAATGAACTTTCCAAAAATTCATCTGGAATAAAAAAAGACCCAGAATAGCTGCAGC
>NW_005362400.1:259722-262451 GCF_000412655.1 Myotis brandtii
GCTCCTAGGGCAATGGAAACTAAAGAGAAAATAAACAAATAGGACTATATCAAAATAAAAAGCTTTTGCACAGCAAAGGAAACCATCAACAAAACAACAGGAAAGCCCACTACATGGGAGAACATATTTGCCAATGTTATAGATAGGTAATAAAAGTTATTTCTGGTGATAATTCTTATTATGGGCAAGGCCCCTAATTTAAATTCTTTGAGAGATAACTAGTGGGCTTGCAGGGTCTCAATTATCTTTACCTAAAAATAATCCATGTACCACAACAGCATATCTTAGAGTAACTTACTCTGATTCCCTACAATTATCAATCAGTAAAACTGCCAAGTATACCTAGCTTTATCTTTTCCTAAATAGGAGAATTTCAAATTTACCAAAAAGTTGCAAGAATATTTGCCATATTTTTCTGCTTTCTCTATATATGTATATTGTTTTATTTTGCTGAACCATTTAAGTATACATTTTAGACAATACTACATTTAAACCAAGCAGGGAAATAAAGTCTCTTATATAACTGCAACAAAATGATCACACTGAGCATTAAAGTTATTAGATAATTCTTATCTAATGTAATATCCATATCTAAGTTTCTTCCCTTATATAGTATCACCATTTTTCCTTTATAGCTTTGTGGTTGTTCTATTGTTGTTGTTTTTTCTGTACTTTTTATTATCTTTTGTTTTTGATAGAGGAGTGTTATAATTTAAGATATTACCTTTCTCCCCAGCTGGATGGCTCAGTTTGGAGCATCATTCCGTACAACACAAAGGTTGCCAGTTAGGATTCTGGGTCAGGGCACATAACCAAGTTGTAGGTTCGATCCCTAATGGAGACACGTACCAGAGGCAACCGATCCATGTTTCTCTCTCACATGGTTGTTTCTCTCTCTCTCTCTCTCCCCTAAAAAAATCAGTAACAACATATCCTAGGGTGAGGATTACAGATTTAAAAAAAAGATATTACTTTTCAATATCACTCAGTTCCCTGTAATCTAAAACATTGTATTTGATTTCTTTTACTTTTTTGCCTTTTGAAATTTGTGTCCAAAACATTTGATAAAAATAAAATAAGACAAAGTAAAAGAGATAAAATAATGTTCTTTGAAGTCAAATCATTTTATTTAAGAAAAAGTTTACATTAAAAAGCCATTACATTCTTTACTCCTAAATATTGTTTTAAAAAAATTAAAGGAAAAAAAAGGCCCAAAATAAAAAGAGTCACTTTTGCTAAGCCATGTCACCAAACCAAAACTTAATAGCTAACTTCCCAGGAGTGGAATTTTAAACCAGGCCATCTAAATTTCCCTGATCAGTACTAGTAAGGTAGTCTGCAGAGTAAAACCCCTGCAATCTCCTCTTCCTCCCCCCAAAAGAAGATAACCTGCCCTAAAAGTAATCCTTTATTTTCATGTGATAGTAAGCCCCCTGCCACACACACTCTCCCACCTTTGAAACTTTTCATTTTGTACAACCCCTCCAGAGCATCCTTTTAGTTTCTAGATGGAATGCTGCTCAATTCATGAGCTGCTTAATAAAGCCATTTAGACCTTCAAATTTACCTGGTTGTTTTTGTTCTTTAACAGTATAAAATATCACTACCGAAAAATAATCTTTATTATGTAAGACAGGAAGAAAAGTATGGAATTTACTGAGAGTTGATATCCTAACTGATGAGCCACAAAGGTTGCCAGTTGGGATTCTGGGTCAGGGCACATAAGCAAGTTGCAGGTTCGATCCCTAATGGAGACACGTACATGTTTCTCTCTCACATGGTTGTTTCTCTCTCTCTCTCTCTGTTTAGTCCCCGAGTGTCATCTGGGTGTCTCCTGCCAGCAGGGTTCTCTGCCTTCCTTGCACCTGCTCTTTCTGCATTTTTCAGGCCCTTGGGTCCACTCACTTTCAGGAGGATTAGGAAACTGAAAACTGCACTAGCATTACAGGAATTTTATTGTATTGGGAACAAAATGACTTAGAAAATTTTCATTCAACATTCTTAACAAGAAAACAATCAATGTAAAATGTAATCTTGTCATTATTTGTATCTTTGTATCATTAGAATTATGTATTGCTCCTGATGGCACTGGCTCTAGTTTTTCAAAGAAATTGGACCTTTTGTCACTTTCTGATAACCTCTAATTTTCATTTGATTGAACAGGAAAATTTAAGACATGTTTAATCCAAACTACTGTACCTATGACAGGCCTAGCCTTCATTCAATTTTTTTTTACTTGATTTATTAGTTTTTTAAATATAATAATATTACATGCAATAAACATTAATGTTTCAAGATAAATGATCTTAAATATAATAAGGTTTCATGCAATAAACATTAATATCTCAAGAAAAACTATTAAATATAATGTTACATGCAATAAGTACCAATTATTCAAGGAAAACTATCTTAAATATAATAACATTACATGCAATAAACATTAATATCTCGAGAAAAACTATTTTAAATATAATGTTACATGCAACAAGTACCAATTATTCAAGAAAAACTATCTTAAATATAATAACATTACATGCAATAAACATTAATATTTTAGAAAAAAAGGATTATAAGTATAATAATATTACCAAAACTGTACTAACATAGTATGATATCACAAAAGTTGTAGGAAATATTTAAAATTTGCAAATAACAGGATTACTTCTATACTCTAAAATATTTTTCCCTCTGGATCTATTTTTATTCATCAGTTTATGTTGTTCATTCTT
>NW_005362400.1:263609-312445 GCF_000412655.1 Myotis brandtii
AGCATAATGGCTTGGGTCTATTTCTGGGTTCTCTGTTTGGTTCCATTGGTCTATATGTCTGTTCTTGTGCCAGTATCAGGCAGTTTTGAGAACAGTAGCTTTGCAATATAGCTTGATATCTGGTATTGTGATCCCACCAAATTTGTTCTTCTTTCTCAGGATTACTGCAGCTATTCAAAGTCTTTTTTTATTCCAGATGAACTTTTACAGAGTTTGTTCTAGGTCTGTGAAATATTACGTTGGCATATTAATGGGGATTGCACTGAATCTATAGATTGCTTTGGGTTGTATCGACATTTTAATGATGTCAATTCTACCAATCCATGAACATGGTATATTATTCCATTTGCTTATGTGTTCCTCTATCTCTTTTTTTAATGTCCTATTGTTTCCTGAGTATAGGTCTTTTACCTCCTTAGTTAAGTTTATTCCTAGGTATCTTAATTTTTTTGTAATTTGCAATGGTAAATGAGATTATTTATTTATTTATTTTTAGTTTATCTTTATATGAGTTCATTATTGGTATATAAAAAAGCCATAGATATTTCTGGGTATGAATGATGTATCCTGCTTAATTGCCAGATTCATTTATTAAGTTTAGTAGTTTTATGATGGAGTCTTTAGGGTTTTCTATGTACAATATCTTATCATCTGCGAATAATGACAGTTTTACTTCATTTTTTTCCAATTTAGATGCCTTTCATTTTTTTTATTCTTGTCTGATTGCTATGGCTAGCACTTCCAATACTATGTCAAATAAGAGTGGTGAAAGTGGGCATCCCTGTCTTGTTCCTATTCTTAGGGGAAATGGTTTTAGTTTTTGCCCATTGAGTATGATGTTGGCTGTAGGTTTGTCATATATGGACTTTATCATGTTAAAATATGCTCCCTCTATTCCATAGTTACTATATCTTTTTTCATGCTGTTGAGCACTTTTACCATTAATACTCTGAACTCTGTTTCAGATAAATTTCTTATCTCTGCTTCATTTGTCTCTTCTTCTTCAGAATTCTCTAGTTCTTTCACTTAGAGATTATTTCTTTGTCTCTTAATTTTGGTTGTCTGTTTGGGTTTGTGACTATGCTTTAAATAGATCCTCTACACCTCTCAATCTCTAGTGCAGGACCATGTTAAAGGTTGTTTCTGACTAATTGGATCAGGCAAAGTTGCCTCCAGAGACTTACTCTGTCTATAGACTAATAGGATTCTGACTTGAATTGCCCCTAGGCAATTGTGCACAGGTGTAGCAAGAGTTTTTTCAACAGGGTGGGGCAGTTGCTTCTATCTGGAGGCTATTACTTTTAGTCTCTTAAGTGGCCTCAGGGCAAGGTGTTTTCCAATAGGGTATGTAGACTGTCTTCCCCACAGGCAAGGAAAATGTCTATGTGGGAACGATGTCCTCTGCTGGAAACTTGGGGTGTCTGCCTTCTGAGCTCTATCCCCCGAGTCCCCAGACCTGGGTTCTGCTCTCAAAGCTCCAGTCCACTTCACCCTCCCTCTGCCAGAGCACAAGGTGGGTGGCTCCACAGGGAATTTTTGTGTGTTGGCCCTTCAAGAGGGTGACTGAACTTTCAGCTGCCACTTCCTGGCAGACAGTTCCCCGCTGCATTTCACAGTTAGATGTGGGTACCCTCCTCAGATTTGGTGCTGATGGGGAGCCCAGCTTGGGGATTAGATCCCATAATTCTCAGTGGAAGCCCCCCCCCCACCCCCCAGCTGAGATATCTCTCCAGGACTTCAGTTACTGTCTGTGGGCACCAAGCCAGCCCTTTCCCCCCACTCCTACCAGTCTCTATACGGTCTCCACCTTCGGTCCTTGGGTATCAGGGTTCTCTCCTGTGAGTTTTCCGTTGATTATCTAGGAAACCTTTCCATATTTCAGTTGTAATTCCAGCTTGTTCCTGTAGGAAACCTTCCCATATTTCAGTTGTAATTCCAGCTTGTTCCTGGGAGCATGTCTGTGCAGCATCCACCTACTCTGCCACCATGTTTAATCTCCTCTTCATTCAGTTTTTATTAGAATTTTTCAAGACATATTCACTTTGTTTCTTCATAATTGTTTTATATTTGCATATAAGAATCTTTTGTTAAATTTCTGATTTCAAACTAATGTTCCAGAGAATAAAATCTAATTTGAATCCCCTAATGAAAATTCATGGGAACAATTCGTCATAAGTAGAATAAACATAATGGCATTATAGTTCTCTAGAGGGGGAAAAATATTTCACAATAATGTTGACTGTTTAAGAGGGTGTGTTTGAGTTTTCTACATTTATTTTATGTAAACTTGGCTGTAAACCTCTGTTTATTTTCTTGCCATTTGAATCACAGATTCTGTGTTAAGTCAAACTATGGGATGATTTGGCCTATAATGGTAAAACCCTTTCTTCCTTGGATGATGCCCCAACTGTTAATACGAACTAAGTGATGCTTCTGGCTGTGAGCATCAGAAAGTAAGCAAAAGTGCAGGCAGGTAAAGAGCAGGTCCCCTCCAGCTTTGCACAGAAACGATTGTCCTTCTTCAGGCAGGTCTGTCATTTAACCTGTCGGTATGCTTGGCTAGCTTATGTGACCTATATGTTATTCACTCAGGAGGATATCTGTGTGTGTATTTATTTGCAGGTCATTGAAATGAATGATTTTATAAAACAGTATGAGATATACTGTATATATATAATGTGTGGTTAAGCAGCATATGCTGTCTTGATATTAAAAGACTATATCATGTCAAAATAATTATTGAAGATGTGATTTGATGTCTGGGATTTCAAAATAATATAGTAATAAAATAGTACAGGAGAGTGCTTTGGTGGTGCTTGGGAAGCAAGATTGGCCTTGAATTGAGGACTGGTGAAGCTGGAACGTGGGTACATTTGGATTCATGTAGACTTGCTCTACTTTTGTATATATGGTTGAGATTTTCCATTAAGGGGGGAAAAAAGGTGTAAAGAGAGGAGGGCGGAGCAAAGAGAGAGGCAGGCTCTTGATTAGAGAAGAGGTCTTTTCTCCAGTGAAAAACTGTGTACATGATCCTTGGATTTAAAAAATATATATATTTTTTTTATTGATTTCAGAGAGGAAGGGAGAGGGGAGAGAGATAGAAACATCAATGATAAGAGAGAATTATTGATTGGCTGCCTCCGGCACACCTACTACTGGGGATCAAGCCTGCAACTCAGGCATGTGCCTTTGACTGGAATGGAAACTGGGACCCTTCAGTCTGCAGGCCTATGCTCTATCCACTGAGCAAAACTGGCTAGGGCGATCCTTGCATTTTTGATACCAGCCTCTGAGTTCAAGGCTTTGTTTTCACTGGTAATGCAAACTACTCTCAGCAATTATTTTCAAAATCAGCCTCTTTGCCTTCAGTGCTTACTAAAACAGAGGACAAAAAAATGTACATTGATGGGAGCTTACCCTCTTCTGTGATAATAATACAACATCAAAGTAGCCAGTGGAAATCAGGAAGGAGTGGAACAGTAAACCAATGACCAAGTGTAGAGATTAGATGAAAGGGTTTCAGGGGAAAGACAGAGAAAGGAAAAACTACTCAACAATGCAATAAATAAGGAGCAAAAAGTGAGATCAAAAAGTACGGTTTCTGATTTTCTATGCCTTTCAAGTCATAGCAATTGGCTTCGCTCTGCCTGGTTTGCAGACTGGCAAATAAAGCTATTTGAGAGACTAAACAGAGTAGTCATGTGAAAAGTGGATACAGGGAACTGAAATTATTGGGGTAGAATTTTCTAAGAGTCCTTTCTTAAATACAGCTTCTTTCTGTTAAAGGTGTAAATGGAAAGAAAACATCCTCTGGTTTAGAGGGACTTTCTAAAATTTGGCCCAAAGAATGAGAGTTTTATCTTATTTTTATCTCTAACTCTCACTCTCCTGCCAATTTCATGCTGGCCCCAGGGGACACTGCCTTCCTGTTCACCCTTAGGCTCAAATTAGTTCTTGGCTTATGGTAGAAGCTGATTCTTAAATAGGGTCTTGTCTGTTTGAGAGTATATGGGCTGTAGCCATTAAGCCAAAGGCTAATGTTTCACTCTTTCCAAGACATCTGCTCACCTTATTAGAAATTTCTTTTCCCTTGCCATGTTAATAGTTGCCTTGCTTCTGATCGGTATACATCACAGGCCCAGCCTACACAGTTTACATGTAGACATCATGACTCCCAAGGTAGTGTCCTGGCTGCCTGCCCAGAATGTGTTATTGGTGACCCTGTTGTTCTCTTCTTTAAACACAAAGTTAATTATGAGTTGTTGGAGCCTCTGATGACTTCTGAGACATCATACACTCCCTCGCTAATCTTCTAACATGTAGATCAGATACCATGTGAGAAAGTACCCTCTAAAAAAGTGCCAAATCAGACCAGGGCAAAGCTAAATGGTCCCTTCTGATGAAGTGACACTGTTGTAGGCAGTATATTTGAGAAGATATGCATCCTTCTAAACAGATTGATTAGATGTTATTACAAGAGAATGGAACACCCATCCCATCACCTCTCATTGCTATGTGCTGAATGAAATATGAACTGGAATAAGAAGGCTGAGAAAAAGGATTTTATAATACTGGCTATTTTTTTTTCTAAGGAGTCTGGATTTTTATAGGGTTATGTAATTAATATCTCAGCTCTAGGTTAGATTTCTTATTGGTTAATCTTTTTCAGTTTGCATCTAGATGCATTAGATATCAGAAAGGATTTTAGAAAAATAATATTCAACTTTATTTGGGTTTGCATATTATTAAAATATATGTTTTTGTAATAAAAATTATGTTTTCTTATAAGTTATTAATTATAGAATCCAGCACAATGGCAAGTTTAAGAGATGGATTCATATTCATCTGATAATCACATATATGAGATTGGAGAGATTTTAGCAAAATACATATCTCTGTCAATATTTTCATACAAATTCTCAGAGTATTTGCTTCTTATATATAAAGATTTCTTGGTGTGCTCCATCTTTCCCTTATTGTAGAGTAAAATTGAGGTTACTCAATATAATATATTTGTATTTATTTAAGCTATTCCTAAATAATGGAATACAGCTATATTAAAATCATAAAAAATAGAAAAGCAATTTTGGACCACCCTATTTAATTAACCAGTAAGCACACAGGCATACATTAGAAAGAGTTATACCTTCATCCTGCATAGTCTGAAATATATTTGTATTTACCTTGCTTTTGTTATACTCATAAATCTGAATATGGGATGTCATAGATGATGAATAAATATGTACTTAGTTATTATTTACTGTAATTTATTATTATTACTTGGACTCATGATCTACAATATCTTTACATTAGTGAGAAATTAGTTAATAAATCTGCTTTTACAGAATATGGCATTTATTCTTAAAATATAAAAGAATACAAATGATATTAAAAACATGCATGAAAGCAAAAGTAATGCAAATAAGATGATGGCATTATGATGCAATTAAGGGCAATAAGCAGGCTGATAATAGTTGAGACAACTGGGAAAAAATAGTTGTGTTTGAAAGACAACAAAATATTGAGCCACTAAATACTATCATATACTCTTCTCTCACCTAGTAACATTAACACTTTCTACTTCAATCAGTTACTTGTTAAGACAAAATTCTCTAGGGGGAATTTCTGTTCTTAGGAAGTTTCTAGACTAAGTTAATGGTAGCAGAAATAGCCCCAGGAGGTAGACCCTTAGTTTGTGAAGCTCCTCTGTCAGCTGGCAACAGGGTCCCCTTGCTGGTGGGAAGTAAGAGGTGTTAATCCAGGGCATATTATAGCATCGTGATCCTGAGATGATCACTTTTGAGCAACTGGTATGAGGCACAGGTAGAAAGGTAAATAATTGAGTTATACTTCACTTCTAGCACTTGAACAGATGAAGATTTAGAGGTTGATTGGTTTCTGTGGTCCTTGGAAGCCTTAAATCAAACAGGCTATGTGAGCCAAATAGCACTCAAGGCATGCTGTGGAAGGCTTCCGTGCCATCATTTATTGAGGACCTGAACTTTGCAGCCACAGTATAAACTGCTACAAATCAGGTGACAGATTTAACCATACAGGCGAAATAATGGTAAGAAACAAACAAATAAACAAACAAAAAACACACTATAGAGATTTGATAGATCGCCTATGAGTAGGGGATGAGTGAGACACTAGGACTGCTGTATGTACAACTCTTGTATCCACAAATTACCTTAAACACTCAGGGCTGGCACAAGCATCACACACCTTATTGCTAGAATTTAGCTGCCTGCCTGCCTATAGATCTTAGAGAAACCTCACTCAAAGCATTTCTATTCTAAGTATTGTTCTTATCCTACCTAGATTTACCCCTACACCTACCATTGTCCCCGGACAATTACTAAGTTTAGATCTCAGCAAAGCTCAAGCAGAATAGCATAGCCCCTGTTGAGGGATTAGGTATTTTACTTAAAAAAATATTGCAGGGTCTGACATTATGTACCAGCAGGAACAAGAGAAATGCTAGTATATCTGAGAGTGGATCTTGAGTTGTGGTATAGGAAGTAGGTGAAATATATAACTGAATACATTTGAGTTTATAGTTGTTTGATCATTTCTCCAATAGACAAGTTTTAACATATTGACAAGGACACCTGCATCTGGTCCTAATACGCTGTTGGGATGGCTTCTTGGAGTAAACAACAGTAGCCTACACTAAAAGAGATTCCAGCAATTTCAGCCTTGCCAGAGTATTGAGAAAGGGGTAAGAAAACTCAAGAAAGAGGCTTTAAAAATTAGATTTTTTATTTAGACTGAAGAACGCATTATCTGACTTTGTTCTCCAGGATGGCCCAGAAAACATTACTTACCCAAAAGCAATAGAGGTGGCACCAGTATAGAGGACACTGTAATCATTAAGGTCAGCAGGAGCTGACAGGAAAAGTTGTGTGGAACTTTCCCAGTTCTGATAATTGCTTTCCATATGGAAATCTGGAGAGGGATCATGAATCTGGAGAGGGATCTTTCCCAGTTGTCTCAACTATTATCAGCCTGCTTATTGCCCTTAATTGCATCATAATGCCATCATCTTATTTGCATTACTAAAAATTAGATTTTTTATTTAGACTGAAGAACGCATTATCTGACTTTGTTCTCCAGGATGGCCCAGAAAACATTACTTACCCAAAAGCAATAGAGGTGGTACTAGTATAGAGGACACTGTAATCATTAAGGTCAGCAGGAACTGACAGGAAAAGTTGTGTTGTAAATGGCTTCTTCATTTCACTGGGGATGATAGAATGGTAGAAACGAGGTGGCTGCACTTACTGTGAAAGAGGAGTTAGAATAATATTCTAATGGGAAACAGTGCCAGGGTGACAACCAAGGTACAAAGTTCCACAATGAATCTAAGTGCTCACTAATACATAATAATGCTCCTATGGGAGAGGCAGATGTTCGTATGAGAGAGTTTTTATTGTTTGACTTCTACAAGCGAAGAAACTCAAGAGTTGTTCATTGCTACCACAATGGAAATTCATGATCCCTCTCCAGATTTCCATATGGAAAGCAATTATCAGAACTAGCATAATAATTTTTAAAGGATTATTATCCTAGAAAACTCTGGTGCAATAAATATTGCCCCAACTCTTCCTGAAAATAAACTGTGGCTGGTTGCCAGATTACAGTACAGTGGGGAAACTAGAATATCTAGACTTTTTGAAAGATACTGAAAAACAGAGTTTAAGGTGACACAGATACTAAAATCCCTAGTGTCCTCATCCTTCCCCATATCCCAATTAGACTTAGGTTTTTTAAGGAGACCAAGTGAGAAATAGATTCCTGGCTCTAGTACATCTCATGATGTGTCCAATGGACCCATGTTCCTACCCCTCGATCATTTTCCTGGTCCCTGATACATAACTAGTATCAATTTTCTTGATGTTGGATGTAGCATGAAAGAATCCTGACCTATGGTAGTTAAAACATGAAAGAACAAGTGAAGAGTATGACATTCCACTGTTCAGCCAGAGAGTAAATCAGAAGCATGACTACACTGTGAGAGGAATTCAGAGAGTAGAAGTACCCTCTAAGACTTTTGATGGTTGTCCTCATTAGATCCATACTTAATCCCCTGGACTGTGCTGGTTTCTGCACACAGCACTAATCTGAATACTTGAGTGGGACACTACTGGTCTCTGGACTCCTCTCTGTGCACATCTCTCTCCTGCAGCACTCTTACCCATGAATGCTAGCTGTCCTGGCTTCTCCAGACTCACAGCCCCCACTACTGAATTCAGAGAGTGTTTGGGATTCCACCTGGGTTCCCATTTCCTGTGTTATAGCCTAGACATTTTCTTCAGCCAGTAAAGTATGGCAACCTTAGGTCTTAACACACCACTTTCTTATGGACCACTGCCCTTTGTTGCCTATAAGTTAAATATCTTCAATGTATGTACTTGTTTCATACTTTGTCCACTTTTTTTAGTTGTTTCAGATGGACTGATGCATATGGTCTTTGTTATTCCATCTTGACTGGAAGAGGAAGTTGGTGATAGAGTTGATTTAAATCACCTCGAGTTTTTGCCTATTCTTTCATGCTGCACTTCAAAATCTTTCTAAAGTCACTTAGGCCACTCAAATGGAGAGTAAGAAGTCACTGCCTTCCAGAGAAGGCACTTAATTCTCAATAAGTGGAGGAAGGGAGTGAAAGACTGATCCAGATTTTATCCCTGAGAAAGTCAAGTCTGTTATGCATTGAGTCACATTCTCCATGGTGGTGTCTGGTTCAGTGACACGCATTTTATTTTCCCTCTCCTTCTCTATCTTACTCTCCCAGCATCCTCATGAAAGAAATCCTCTCAGGTAGTGGAAATCACCTAAACAAACCTATAGACTTAGGACTAAACTCAGAGTATGCAGCAGGCACTAAGGGAATAGGGTGCAAAAATAAAATGGCCAGAAAGGACAGCAGGTACAGGAAGAAGAAACATGGATAGCAAGGTAAAGAATTTGAATTTGAGTAAGTGGCAATAGGATCCAATAAAGATATTTGGATTAAAAAAAATACTCTAAAAGAATAAAAGCACATTGCATATGATTTAACATTTTTATTTATTTGATATTTCTGACATTGAGTATTTTGCTTTGTTACTGTGAGATCCCTCAAAAATTAAGTAATGCCATTATAACTGAAGCATTAGAAGAAATTACTTGTCTATGTGTTCATATGTATTATAACAAACAGAAAAGTACATTAAATCTTCCTGGAGAAGGTACTTTCTTTTTCATAGAAGTTTTATAAAAATTCAAAAATTAGAAGGAAATGCCTAATGAATGACAGGCTGGAAACTTAATATAAGTAAATATAAATAGGTTTTAACAGATTTTCCCGTTTTAAAAAAATGTGTGATGCAAGTTAAGGCAGTTTGGGGGACTGTGAGAACCATATAAGAGGCAGCTCTGAAACCAACTGTGTCTATCTTCTCCCAGCCAATAATAATAGCAATAATAATAATAATAATAATAATAATAGTAAAGAAAGACTGCATACTCTCACCAGTGGCTTGACATTAATGACAGAATTCCAGTACATCAGATGGCCCCAACTATTAAAGTCTGTGCTTCTAAATTTTATCTTCTAAAATGCAGTCAACCTAATGGAGAAAAGGTAAGTCACCAAGACTTATTTTAACAATTTAAATGATTTTCCATTCCTGAAATGCTACTAAGTCAAGTAAATGCTACTCATAGGTATTTCACAAAAGAATACTTGCTCTTCTCATTTAGATGTGTGATTTCAATAACTGATACTACACATTACTTGTGATCAGGATCAGTGTTATATGTAAATTGAACTTGAATTTTGAAATGGCAACAGTGGTACCTTTCTGAGAAAAGAGAGAGAAAGATTAAAAAATACAGTTGTGTGTGAGGGAAGCAAGGTGATGTTCAATAAATAAATGAACAGGTCAGAAAAATAATGATTCAGGAATAGATGAAAAGGGATTTAAGAGTAAATTTAAGGTGACAAGAATTAGAGACCTTTTTTGCTGGTCACTCCAGATTCATTGAAGTTAGAGGAGTGGAAATAATTCCCTTAGAGAATTTTGAGGCTATTTCTCAAAGAAAAAGAAAAATAATAATTTACACTAATAAAAGACAAAGATGCTAATTGACCGTGCCTTCGCTACACCCACGAGCCAATCAGAGTGACTATATGCAAATTAACCCAACCAAGATGGAGGTTAATTTGCATATACCGGCTGGGAGGGAAGACTGAAGACAACGTGAAAGCCAAGCACTACAGCAGGGAGCAAAGTAGAGGCGGCGGAGACAGGAACAGAGTCAAGGCAGTGGAGGCGGGAGGCAGGAGGGAAACCAGCCGGGTGGCGGAGCGGGAGGGAAAACAAACAGCTGCATGGCGGAGCGGGAGGGAAGCCCTCTTCAGCGGGTTTCGCTCCCTTCTCTGCTTCTCTCCAGCCGCAGGAAGCCCTATTCTTGCAGGAATCCTCCTGCAATGGGCCTCTAGTAATAATAATTAAAAAAAACAACAAAATGTAAATTGGATTAAGTTGGTTAAAATGAATCCAGCCCTAACCGGATTGGCTGAGTGGATAGAGCGTCGGCCAGCAGACTGAAAGGTCCCAGGTTCAATTCCGGTCAAGGGCATGTACAATGGTTGCGGGCACATCCCCAGTAGGGGGTGTGCAGGAGGCAGCTGATCGATGTTTCTAGCTCTCTATCCCTCTCCCTTCCTCTCTGTAAAAAATCAATAAAATATATTTAAAAAAGAAATGAATCCAATAAGTAAAGTACAGCATTTTTTTTTCCTGAAGAGCAATCCTGTAGTTTCAATCTCTACTGAAGACAGACATTAATTTGCTAAAATAATCCTGAACATGGTTCATTATTTTAAGTATCTAATTAATCATTCATGTAATTGACTAGATCCACATTTCTTTTACAAGAAAAAAGATTCTCTGTTCATCTGATAGTGAATCCTTAGCAAAACACACCTAGAAGTTGGTCTAGTTCTATGTTTAGGCCACAGTTCTTAAAAATTATATCTTATCCAGCTTCTTAAAAAACATAAATAGATGTACAGATATGATGTTAATAGAGAATTTTTTGCAATAAAGGAGTTTCTCCCTTTATCTAGAAGGTACTAAAGGAAAAAATTTTTACTTAATAAAACCAATATACTAAAATAATATTATCATGCTCTCTCAAAATAACTTTGCAGTGATTTTTACATAATCAAAATTATATTAATAAAGAATTGTGTAAAATCTATTCCTGACTTTGTCCCCAGCAATAGTTTTGATGGCATTACTCAGTGTATTCCTCATTGTCAATATATGAAATAATGTGTAGTAATAGTATTTTAGATCATTGTGATAGGTTAATCATTTGCCTTTATTTAGTTAATATTTTTATTGATTTCAGAGAGGAAGAGAGAGGGAGAGAAACATCAATGATGAGGGAGAATCATGCCCCCTCCTGGAAATCGAGCCTGCAACCCAGGCATGTGCCCTTGACTGAACTGAACCTGAGACCCTTCAGTTCACAGGCCGACACTCTATCCACTGAGCCAAACCAGCTAGGACTGCCTTTTTTTTAAGGAAAATTTTTATAAGAGTTTACTTGAGCCAAAACTAAGGATATGTGCCAGGGAGCAAGATCCTAAACACTACTATTTGATTTTCTTAATAGACATATATTTCTTCAGGTTTTACTAAGTCCAATGAAATAACCACACCTCTGCCTGGCTGGCGTGGCTCAGTGGTTGAGCATCAACCTATGAACTAGAAGGTTAGGGTTTAATTCCTGGTCAGGGCACATGGCCGATTTGCCCAGGTTGTGGGCTTTATCCCCAGTAGGGAGGGGAGTGTGCAGGAGGCAGCCCAGCAATGATTCTCTCTCATCATTGATATTTCTATCTCTCCCTCTCCTTTCCTCTCTAAAATCAATAAAAATATTATTTTAAGAAGTTAAAAGTCAAGATTAATTTAACCTATTCCATAATATTCTTATAGATGTGCTTTTTATAATCCTTAACTTTGTGGACTTACTGATATTTTTTCTTGCACTAATAGTTTGTTTGTATTCATAAGTTTACCTTTTTATTGCTGTTTCTGCTCTTTTCCTTGTTGTTGTTGTGGTTTTTTTTTTAAATCTTTGTGGAGTGAAATAGTATCTAAATAGGTAAAGCATTAGAAAAAATGATGCAAAATTTAGTATTTTTTAAAATTTTATACCAACATGAGGTGAAATAAACCAAGAAATAAAATTAAGTAAAAGTAAGATGCAATAAACAGTTCAGCATTTATTTTAGTTCACCAGGATTAGGCCTCATATCATACTGGCTGGGAAAATCACAGAATTTTATAAAGCCCAAGTGGTAGTATAATGAGCAACAACTTTTATTTTCACCTTAGCAAATGACATTTGAAGAAAAAGAAATGAGTAGGTGTAAACAAAATAACTACTACATTGGTAGTGTCTATGATTCTGTGATTACAAAGAGAGCTTTCTGAAGTGTACTGAGCAAATAACACTTTACTAGTATATTTGTACTAGAGGCCTGGTGCACAAATTCATGCACCAGTGGGGTCCCTCGGCCTGGCCTGTGGGATCATGCCGAAACCGGCTCTCCGACATCCCCCAAGAGGTTCCGAATTGCAAGAGGGAGCAGGCCAGGCTGAGGGACCTCACTGGTGCACGAGCAGGGCCGGGGAGGAACGCGGGAAGTTGGCCAGCTGGGGAGGGACCGTGAGAGTGCTCCAGGGTGTGTCCGGCCCATCTTGTTCAGTTCTGATCAGCCGGACCCCAGCAGCAAGCTAACCTACCAGTCAGAGCATCTGCCCCCTGGTGATCAGTGCATGCCATAGCAAGCGGTTGAGTGGCCTTAGCGTATCATTAGCATATTATGCTTTGATTGGTTGAACAGACGACCGGACAACAGGACACAGGCTTTTATTATATTGGATTGTATTCTCTTTGTATTTGTGCAAGTATCACATTGTCTTCTTAAGTTGCATTCACTAGACAATAAACTTAAATGGGGAAAATATACTGACCTTGTCAAATTTAAGGATGCATAATACAGTCCTTAAGAAGTGACTGACCTCTTTTTCTTTGATCAACATTAAAAATATTCACTTACGTATTTTTCCAACTGAAGAGTTAATGTCACTGATCTTTTGCAGAAGCAAGACTTTACTTATGGCCTTAACTAATGCTTCTTTTCGAGCAGTTGTACTAATATTGGAGCAGCTTATCATTTCTATATAAAAATACTCCTTCTATGTGATAATGCCTTCATCAAGATACTAGTTTCAGCCACAGTAGGAAGAGGAGAAGCAGCAATTAAAGTTGCTGGGGTGAACAGGGATTCCAATGTGTGTACATTAATAGTGCATCAATGCATCAATGCAACACCAAGTAGTGTAACAAATGCATTTGACAATGTAATTTCTTTTCAGGAGACACTTTTAAAAGATTAATGATTCACCAACATTTATCTTATAGTCAAGACGGAAGGATTTAATTTGCCATTGTCTGTTTTCTTTATTCTGATATTTTATTGTGTTTCTCTTGATAAAATTGTCACAGTAATACGCTTTCAATTTTGAATAGTTCAGCATCTAAATTCTATTATTTTTTTAAGTGACTAGCATTGCAGACTACCAGTCAGAGCATCTGCCCCCTGGTGATCAGTGCATGCCATAGCAAGCGGTTGAGTGGCCTTAGCGTATCATTAGCATATTATGCTTTGATTGGTTGAACAGACGACCGGACAACAGGACACAGGCTTTTATTATATTGGATTGTATTCTCTTTGTATTTGTGCAAGTATCACATTGTCTTCTTAAGTTGCATTCACTAGACAATAAACTTAAATGGGGAAAATATACTGACCTTGTCAAATTTAAGGATGCATAATACAGTCCTTAAGAAGTGACTGACCTCTTTTTCTTTGATCAACATTAAAAATATTCACTTACGTATTTTTCCAACTGAAGAGTTAATGTCACTGATCTTTTGCAGAAGCAAGACTTTACTTATGGCCTTAACTAATGCTTCTTTTCGAGCAGTTGTACTAATATTGGAGCAGCTTATCATTTCTATATAAAAATACTCCTTCTATGTGATAATGCCTTCATCAAGATACTAGTTTCAGCCACAGTAGGAAGAGGAGAAGCAGCAATTAAAGTTGCTGGGGTGAACAGGGATTCCAATGTGTGTACATTAATAGTGCATCAATGCATCAATGCAACACCAAGTAGTGTAACAAATGCATTTGACAATGTAATTTCTTTTCAGGAGACACTTTTAAAAGATTAATGATTCACCAACATTTATCTTATAGTCAAGACGGAAGGATTTAATTTGCCATTGTCTGTTTTCTTTATTCTGATATTTTATTGTGTTTCTCTTGATAAAATTGTCACAGTAATACGCTTTCAATTTTGAATAGTTCAGCATCTAAATTCTATTATTTTTTTAAGTGACTAGCATTGCAGAATAGCTGCTACTTTGTTCAGTGTTGTCATTTTCATAAACTGAAATTTTCCTTTGGAGAAGCACTGTTTGTAAATCCACTTGGTGAAAACCTTTAAAACTCTTTATTTGGTGTCGGTAGAAGTTACCGTGATGGTGCCATGCTCACAAAGGAAGTTTCTGACTGAAGTGACATTTTCCTCAACAAAGATTCAATGAATTACATTGTGTTGGGAAATAGCTTGATTTATTTTACCACTTACATAGTAAAGCTTTGATTTAGAAAATGCCTCTTTACTGTATTGTGGTATAGAGGATTAGGGAATTTATTGAGGCTTTCTTGAGTTATAAAATGCACAATGTTTAACTTTAAACAAGCTTCTGTTATTTTCTTATAACCACAATTACCCTTTGGCAGTTTGATGAGGTACTAGCAAGTCATAACTTATTTATCTCAGAGCAAAAGAACTGCTTTATCCAGAGATACATTTTTTAGTAACTTTTTTAGAAACACTTTTATTAAATAAACTACTATTAAATTGTATTCATATATTGTTCTGAACAAAAATAAAATAATTAAATATTAGTAATAACAAATACAGTGCAATTTATTTAGTCAATTATTTCCCAGATAGTAAGAGCCCTTTTGTATCAAACACTTTTCTGAGCATTGGAGAAAATGCTAGGTGTTCAAAATAACAGTGCTTTAGAGCTGTTTATATTTTTTGTGGTTTAGACCAATGAACAAAGAAAAGGGTATATAATAGGTTGTGAAATGTGTGCTAAATAAAAATAAAAAAGATATAGGGCTAGCAAGTGACAGTTTTAGGTGGGTCAGGAAATCATTCTGGTTTACGTAGGGTAGCTGGAAGTGAAATTTAGGCAGAAAATGGAAGAATGTAGGGAAATAATGCACAGATAGTGGACAGTAAAGTGTTCCATGCAGAAGAAATAAGTGCAAAGACTCTGAACAGTATGGGATTAGTACAAAGTCAATGTGGCTGAAACATAGTGAGAAAGAGATGGATTTTTTAGACGATGAGTTCAAAGCTATGGTTGAGTTAGGAGAGAGCAAGATCATTAAGCTCTTCAGCTAGGTAAAGAATGAGGAATTTAATAAGAGCAAGAAATGAAGTTGTTGAGGGTATTGAGCACAGTTCTGTTTTGTTTTTTCTTAAAAAATGGTACTATTTACGTAAGGTAGTTCAGATACAAGGTATGGTAAACGTACTTTAATGTGCAAGTGTTTAAGAAGTGACCTCTTTTTCTTTTATCAACAGTGGGAATATTCACTTATGTATTTTTCTCAAGCCATTAAAATTATAGTATTTAAAAGCCATCAGACATATTAAAAAGCCTTGACAGTTTCCAAGATAGTAAAGCATTCTTGCTAATATTTTGAATCTTCTCTTGATTTAAAGGACATTTAAATTAGTGGAAAATTCTGAGGATATTAGTACTTCAAAAAATAACTCTGTGTTGAACCTGCTTTAAATAGGTTCTAAGGCAGATAATTACAAAAAGGTGTTTCACTTATTTGAATGTCCAGCGATCTTTTGAAATGTGAGTGGAATGTCAAGCAAGACTGTCCCTGCAGTCTCCTCTTCTTATCCACTGCACGCTAAGGACCACAATGCTCTCCAATAGTTGTGACAATTGTAAACAAGCTATACATTTGCAAGCTCTTCCCTACTAGTATTACTGCATCTACCGAGAATCACTGAGAGTGAGCAGCATATTGGGAATCAAGGGACCTGGGCTGTGGTTCTAGTCTGTTTAATAGCAATAATTGCCTCAGTTAATCTCTTGCTTAAAAGATAGTTCTTAGTGTTAAAATTATGACTTTTGATAATACCCAAATAATGAAAATTAGAGCATCAAGAAATTTTATAAAGGTTAACTTGTAGTTTCACCTAGTAACTCTCAAATTTATACTCAACACTTACAGATAAATATCATTAAACAAAAACTTACTTTCACCAGCTATGTATTGCTTTTATTAAAGACAGCCATGATGTGTAGTGGTGATTGCATTTCTACAATTTGTTGAGGCTATACTCCATAAACCACTTAGAGCTAAAGAAGACATAGGTATTGATTTCTGTTAAGTAAATTAGGTTTTGAGTGTAAAGTGTTTGTCCACGTGATTGCTCACCCATTTAACAAGTGACATCTCTCAGTATACTAATTGCTACCTTGGTTAATTCACCTCATGTAGATATATTGTTAACCAATTAAATAAATCAAGAGAAGTACAGGACATAATTGCATCTTTAAAATATAAGTATAATCTTCTGTATCATTGGAAGCTTCTTTTAAGATTGCAAAATAAAACATGCAATTTTCTATAGCTTTTTAAGCAATGGTGCTTTCCAAATAGGCAGTTACATTCTAGTAATAATTTAAAATGCTTTACATAAATTAAAAAAGCAAAACAAACTATTTTCTGCATTGATGTATAAGTATATATTTCACAAGTAAAAAGATTTTTTAAACTGCAGTATGATTGTGTGTTTTTTTCCTCATCCATTTGATATAAACAGACAAAACACTTGAGCCACATAGATTCAACCTTAGGTATTATTCCACAATTATGCTTTATTGATCAATGGATGCTTCCAGATGAATCTCAGGTACTATGTCTTTTATCAAGAGCTCACAATATCATGGCTGGACCAGATTCATAAACAGATAATTTGAATACAAATGTGAAATGTTCATGAGGCATTATGGAGTCATAAATTAACAGACTAGATAAGTTCAAGTAATACAAGTGCCTATACAGGTCAATGCTAGCAAATCTATATGTTCACATAATAAACGTTTGTTTTTCACTTACGTAAAGTTCAAAAGTGGTATTCCTTATCAGTGCATAGGGGAGTCAGATACAAGAAGTGCTCTGCTCCACTGAGTCACTCAAGAACCACAGTCTTCACCACCATTCTTGGGGTCATCCTGGAAATGGTTTCAAGCTAGCAGAAATGAAAGCCGGTGAAAATGACATACCTGTTTCCCTAACAAACTTGGACTGGAAGTGACACCCTTGTTTCAGTGTTAATTACATTTCATGATTAAAACTCAGGCCACCCTGACGGCAAGAGGGACTGGAATGGGTAGTCTACCAGAGATGATAGATGATTAGATGATAGATAGATAGATAGATAGATGATAGATAGATAGATAGATAGATAGATAGATAGATAGATGATGGATAGATAGATAAGGAGGAAGGGAAGAGAGAAGAAAGGAAGGAAAGAGGAAGGAAGGAAGGAAGGAAGGAAGGAAGGAAGGAAGGAAGGAAGGAAGGAAGGAAGGAAGAAATAAGGAAGGGGAAAAAGTTAATTTTAGAGATTATATAGCAGTCTCTGCCACTTTTCAGTGTTAAAACTAAAAAAAAAAAACATGGGGAAAATCTCAGCTATAATAGAACATTATAAAGGAATTTTAATCAGAGAAGTAACATGATCAGTTTCACATTTTAGATAGATTACTTTAGCACCTGTGTGTAGGAAGGAGCTTGGGGGTGGCACATTTCTGAAAAATTACATTTTCAGCCATCAATTAACACTAAGCCTGAGCAAAGAGATATTAAACATAGTGCAAGTATGCTCATATAAATATTATTCAACTGAAAAAGTTGGGTGCATAATGGAAAAGTTATTTTAATGGGGATTAGATATTTCTATCAAGCTCTGTCACTGAATTTTTGTCTGTCAAATACCAACTGTGAGTCTTAAATAAATGAGGAAATTTTGACCAGATAAGCCAGCAGATCCCTTGCAATCTTGCTATTCTAGTGAAGCTTGAGGATTGTTATATAGGTTGTGTTAGGGCAGCTTTAACACTACCCACTGGACTTTCTGAGAAACATGCAAACCAGAGTAAAATAATTCTGATTACAACTAATTCCAATGGTGAGGGAGATGCCCCCAGAAATAGGCAATTCTCCTGACACCAGCCAGGTTTCCTATAGGTCAACTCAGTTCTGACACTACTTACCCAGAGGTAGTATCAAGTTCTACAAGGTAAGGACTCAATCCTAAAAGACTACCCCTTCCCCACAATAGAATCTAGTCACAAGTCCAGATTGCTTCCTGGGCTTCTAACCAAATGGCATAAATTCAGAGGTTCCGTTACCTCCTCCTTATGTTTGATTAATTTGCTAGAGTGGCTCAGGGAACTCAGAGAAGCGTTTTAATTTCTAGGTCACCCTTTTATTATAAAAGGATATAAACTCAGTAATAGCCATATGAAAGAGATGCATAGTGCAAGGTCTGGGGATAGGGCTTCGAGGCTTCCATGCCTTCTCCAAGTGCAACTGTGTCCCCAAATCTCCACAGCTACACCAACCTAGAAGCTCTCCAAATCTGCCCTTTGGGGATTTTATGGAGTCCTCATTACACATGGACATGATTGATTAGATCATTGACCATTGGCTTTCAGTGATTGATTCAACCTCCAGGCTGGGGGTGGAATGAAAGCTCCAGCCTTCTAATCACATGGTTGGGCCTCCTGGCAACCAGCCCCAATTCTTAAGTGGGATCCAAAGTCACCTCATTAACATAAGCCCAGTTGTGGTAGAAAAGGGACTTGTTTTGAATAACAGGACACCTACTTCACCTTTCTGCCTTTGAAGCAATTTCAGGAACTGAGGACAAGGAACTACATAATATGAAGAAAGATGCTCCCATTGTTCTATTGCTGAGGAAATTCCAAAGATTTTGAGATCTGTGAGCCAGGAAGCAAGGAAGAAGAACAAATATAGATGAATAAACAAATATATGTTTCTTGTAAATCACAATATTGCACAGAATAACTCCAGAGTGAGTTATTCTGTGCAATATTGGCAGCAAAATTTATGGTCAACATTATAATCTGAGGTAGAGAATTTGAAAAATAAATATTTGATTTTATTATAAAATATGTAAAAGTAAGGTGTAATGGAAATACATTAAATACACGACATGAAGCAAGCCTTTTAACATAATGTCATGTCAGTTTCTTCTTCTGCAAAATGGGATTAAATAGTACTTACCATATAAAGTAGTTATTTTGATTAAATTGGACCATCATATAAGGCCATCATCATACTTCACAGTATATAGCAAGTAATCAATAAAGGCAGATAACCTAACTTATTATAAATTAGATATGTCCCACCTCTGTGTCCATTAAGCTAAAATTTGTCAGCTTTGCTCCCCCTGGCTATTTCCAGACCAATCTTCCTCAATTGTGCCTAAATCCCCAAGTTTAGATTTCATGTCATTACACTATACCAGTGCTTCTCAAACTTTATTATGAATCAGAATCATTGTGAAGACTTGTTAAAATAGAGATTGCTAAGTTTTCCAAGAATTTGTTATCAGTAGTCTGGGATTTGAAGGAATATTTCTTTCTAATAAGGTCCCAATTATGCTAATGGTGTAGGTACATGGACCACAGTTTAAGAAACAACATTCCTATCATATAGTATGCACAACTTCTCATTGTTGCTAATATTTACAAAGCTCCAGGTCTCTCCTCATTTCTTGTTTTTTAAATATTTTTATTGATTTCAGAGAGGAAGGAAGAGAGAGAGTGAGAGATAGAAACATCAATGAAAGAGAATCATTGATCAGCTGCCTCCTGCATGCCCCATACTGGGGATCAAGCCCGCAACCTGGGCATGTGCCCTGACAGGGAATCAAACCTGTGACCTCCTGGTTCATAGGCCAGTGCTCAACCACTGAGCCAAGCCAGCTGGACTCTCCTCATTTCTTGAAGGTTTCAATTCCTGGCTAACTTTTTCCAAAATGTTTTGACATAATCTTTAGTAATGTCAAGAACCACTTAGATGGCCGTTGAAACTCCCTGGATTTGGATCTTGGGCAACTGCTCTCTTTCAATAATCACTTTTCCCAAACATTTACTTGCATGACCCTACTCAAGAATAAGCCAGTAGCATAACCGCAACATCTTCATTATCTCAGTTTAACACATCCTCTCAGGGATCGTAACCTCTTGGATTTCCTGCTCCTTCTTACTAATGCTTCAACTTAGACAACCTTTTGGAGCTGCATACCACAGATACTACCATCTCTTCACTGCCTCTCAGCTTTTTCATGTACTCATTTTGTTTCTTCTTTAATTTCATAGTAAGTTATAATTGTGCTTCCATTTAATCATGCTTGCTTTGGGAAAACAAACAAACCGAAGGAATAAATATAGCCCCCACCCCCCTTCTGTCACACACCACATTTGCAGCTCTGGATACAGATGGAGGGAAAACATGGATTTACTGACTATTGCACTTTAAATTCAGGATTGCCAACCTGAAATGTGCCCTTAACATTGCTTGGCAATCAAAACACTACTTCTTATTCCATTCACTCTCTGAGTAGTTATTTACAAAATAGAACTTCTTATTCATATTACTCTTTGAATGATTATTTCATACTGTTTCCTCTCAGTTGTAATCTCTGCTATCATCTCCCCATTCTCAGTGGTGTTTCTTATTTTACTTGTAAAGTCATCAGAAGTACCAAGTTGCCACCTACCTTTTTGTACACCCAGCAGAATCTATTAAGATAATTTGACTCCTATGCACCATAAACTGTCAGTTCTACCCAAAGTCAGCTTTTCATTTGTGCATGAGAGCTCATGCCCCTCACCTACTCAAAGACAACACTAGCATACAAGCAAGATTTTATCTCTCTCATTTTAAAGCCAACAACAATAAATCTGTCTCATGACCACTCTTTCTTCCCCAGCTTCTGCTCTATTTCTCCGCTCCTTGTGCTTGAAAATTCATTTAAAGAGTTGTTTATATATGCTAGCTGATTTCAGTCCTCTCCATTGCTCCTCTCTAAATCTATTTCAATTAGACTTTTAACCACACTGTTCCACCAAACCTGATCTCAACAATACAGTTATGACCTCTATTTCATCATTGCAATGGCCGATTCTTGGTCCTCATCTGACATATCCTGCCAAACACATATTAAAAGGTGATCAAATTTCACTAGGCTTACAGAACACCATGCTTAATTGGTTTCCCTGCTACTTCTCTGTATCTTCTAATTCAGTGTCTCCCATCGCAAGGCTGCAATCACATGATCAGGTGTTGACCAGGGTTGTGCTCTCATCTGCAGCTCAACTGGGAAAGGACCTGATTCCCAGCTTGCTTTGCTACTGGCAGCATTTATTTCCTTGTGGACTGTTAAACTGAGATCTTCAGTTTCTTGCCAGCTGTCTGCAAATGGCCATCCTCAGTTACTTGCTATGGATGCCTTCTTAACGTTCCCTTTCACTTCCTCAAAGATGACAAGGGGGTATTCCAATACACACATAATCAGATACATCCTGTTAGCTTCGCTGTATTTTATTGGTTAGAAGTGAATCACAGATTTTGTACACACTCAGGAAGAAGGGATCGCACAAGAACCTAAAAACTAGAAGGCTGTAGCATGGGGTCACC
Organism: Myotis brandtii; assembly: GCF_000412655.1. Classification (NCBI taxonomy): domain Eukaryota; kingdom Metazoa; phylum Chordata; class Mammalia; order Chiroptera; family Vespertilionidae; genus Myotis; species Myotis brandtii. The sequence continues at coordinate 285,526 of NW_005362400.1, forward strand.
TTGTCCGGCTCTCATAGTACTATTCTAAGTAATTTAATTTTATTAACTTATGGTTTATCCCCATTTTAAAGATAATAAAACTCAATCGCAGAAAGTTTAAATAACTAGCCCAATCCCAGACTGTAAGGCAGTATGCTCCAGGCTCCATTCTCTTAATAACTACATTGTACTAAATTGACATTTTATAGGTAAAGATTGACCTAGACTGAAAATATTAGAAATGTAATTTTATGATGAAATTCAAATAAAAAAAACAATTTGAGGAAAAATAGACTAAGGTTTTTAAAACATTATATTTACAGTCCTAACTCAGTGGTTAGAGCCTCCACCTGTAGACTGAAGGGTTGTGGGTTCAATTCTAGTCAAGGGCACATACCTCAGTTGCAGGCTTGATTGATCTCTGGCCCCCGTCAGGGCATGTGCAGGGGAAGCAACCAATTGGTGTGTCTCTCTCACATGGATGTTTCTCTGTCTCTTGTCCCTCATACTCCCTTCCACTCTCTCTAAAAACCAATGGAGAAAATATGCTCAGGTGGAGATTAACAAAAAAAACAAAACAACAACATTATATTTACATGACATATGGGCATTTTTATTAAATCTAAATGATAAACTAACAAGGTTATAGAGAACATTAGAGTTAATTAAAATAAATCTAGCCTGTTCAATTTATTTATTTAACACATGTATATGTATTGCTATTAATTATTTTAAGTACTGGAAATGCACTCATGATAATTGTATCAGAAATGACTAAGATTTTCAATAATCCCAATATAGTGATAACTTTTTTTTTTTGCTGGACATTTAGGTGCCAGAATAAAGGTTACATATCTCACTCTTCCTTGCAACTAAGTATGGCCATTGATTCAATTCGGAGCCGAAAGATGTCAGTGGAAATACTATATAGATGGTCTATAAAGCATCTGAAAAAGAGCGAGGGCACAAACGTCTCCTCCTCTCTTGCTGGTTTGAAATACTGAAGTAGCTCCAGTTAGAACAAACGTCTTGGATCAGGAGGTGAAAATTACATTCTGTGGCTAACACCAAATACAAAGTAAGAACCAGAGTTCCTGAGATTTATGGAACTGCTACACCATACCTGGACTTTGCTTGTGAGAGAAATAAACTTTGATTTTCCTGAAGTCACTATTACTTAGGGCTTCTCTACAAGTTAAAGCAAAACCAAATCCACACTGATACAATAAAATGAAAAGTAATAACTGATGGTGGGCATCGTCCTGACCCTCATAATGCTGTTAGTTCTCATTTACAACATACGCTAAATAGTAATATTTTTAATCCTAAAGAAAATGTTTGTTAATTATTTAATGCTAATCATTATTTAAAAGACATTTATATTCTTATCAAAGACATTATCCAAAGTAATATAGACTGCTTTTGAGATAGTTTATTGGAATAGAATATGACTTACTGGTAAATATGCTATGAAATATTCTATAATTATATAATTAAAGCATAGACACGTCCTATAAGCTATTCAAGTGGACATCCCAATTTTAAAGCTATTGAACATATAAATAAATCTTAGTAGACTATATTTATAAAGTAAACATAAAGTTAATTTTATGTCAGTAAATTAGTGTTTTAGTAAGTTGTACAATGCATAGAACCATATTATTGTCCCACTCTTGAAATATGCTGTCCTTCAAATTGAGATCATAAAGACAGCTAAACAGAAATGCTAGAAAAAATATTACATGTTATCTCTTCAATGAGTTGTACTGTACAAGTGGCTGACTGGAAAATTAGCAAGTCCTATGTTCTGTAGTAATGAATCCAAATATTTGAAAAAAAACAAGTGCAGCTGATTACCAGTTTATTGCTACTTGCCATAGTAAAATGAAAATTTAATTTTAATGGTGAGCAACTCAGTCTTTATACAACTGTGATAGTGATATTTTAATATAAAATGCCCTTATTGTATTTGTAATGGGGATCATGCTGCTTCATAGTTTTTCACAATGAAGTTACTGGCATTTTGGAAAACGTTGCAACTTTAAATAATTGCAGTGGTGCTTGTATGTGAGTTGTATATAAGGTGTTTAAATAGAAAAAAAATTATGATTGTTAAATTATCATGACCTTTCCAGTAAAAACCTGTAAAACCATTTAAAAGGCAAATACATTTGTGGGAGACAAACAAAATGTTCCATGAATGCCACTTATGGGCTGAATGATGGATGAATCAGCTATTTTAAACATTCTCCCAAATCTGATCCAGATTTCTACTGCCCAGTTGTTCATGACCTGATCAACTCCCAATATTTAAATAAGCATAACTTACTCTTTCAAGCACATAAGTTTTTCAAGCTATTTTTAATGAATGACTTTTTGAATTTATATATAAAAAATTAGTTTTCTAGTTGTAAAGTCCACAGGGTATGTGTGGGGAATGGAGTTGGTATTGTAGAGGCAGGGACCACAGCAAATGTTTTTGCACAATGTATTTTGTTAAAAAGTGAAAGGTGATATTTGCCTTGCTAGAATCTATCTATATGAGCTTTTTGTATCACTATGTAACATGATAATATTTCACTTCATCTCTATATAGATCATAGATTAAATCCTAAAGTTGGTTATTTGGATACTGAGCATTGCAACATCTAAAATGGAATTTTACTTTTGTATTTCTTCCAGTAGTATCCTACCTTTTTCTCCTTCTCTAATTGTAAGCTTTCCAGGTAATCACATAGTCATGAAAGTTGTTTTAATGCAAAATACTTCAGTAAATTTTTCCACATAATATTCTTCATGTTTCTATCCCAAAGGTCTATTTGTTATTCACTCGCTGCTGCCATCTGCTTTCTAGATGTTTCTCAGGACATCTGCTGCCTATCAGAGTCATTGTTTGTGTGCGTTTTTTATCTCCCATTGTGTAAGGAATTATTGAAATCTATTTTATAACTCCACCAAAAATATAGATGCCAAGTGTTTAATCTTCTAGGGCAGAGGACATTCTACATCTATGTCTCTATCTTTCCACCACAGATGTTGGACTAGATGGGAACAGTATTGTCTCTTTCTCAAGCGAGTTAATTAACTGAGGCTCTTTGATTGACAGAATGTTGGTCTAGCTTTATTTTTAGCACCCATTAAATATTTCTCTTTTTTGGTTTTTCACAGAGAGTAAAAGGATTTAAATCTCCATTGACCTGTTTTGTTTGTTTGTTTGTTTCATACCTAGTACGACCATTCAAACTGATATGCCAGGGGCATGCTTGGTGTTTTGCCATTGTCTTTTCCAATTTAGTTTTTGACTGAGATTTTTATTTTTAATGAATAATCTTACTCATACAATAGGCCCTTTGTATCCACAGGTTCTGAATTTGTGAACTAAACCAATTAAGGATAAAAAAATTCTTTAAAAAAGAAAGTAAGTTGCATGTTTTATGTAGTTAGCCTGAGATCGTTGCTTTTTACAGAACATGTACAGACATTTTCTTTTTGTCATTATTCTCTACACAATGCAGTATAACAACTATTTACATTAAAAAATACCAAAAAAATGCATTATAGGACTTGATGAGAGCACACAAGCAGAAGAGAGTGAAAAAAGAAAACAGGAAAGAGATGAATATGCTGAGGCAAAGGAGATGAGAATCATAAAGTTCATATATTCTATAAGTATGAAAACAGATGTCAGCAAAATTATAGAAAAATTTAAAATTCCATCTATATTGAGACCCAAAAACTGAAATAGGAAGGCAGCTTTGTCTCTATTTATGTTCCCATTACAATTAACAGTAATCTTGGTAACACAAATTTTTCTAATTAAAACCAAAGACAAGTGTTTTTTGCTTTTAAAAAACCATTTAATAAATGAAAACAATCCCATAACACTCAGGGAGTTATTTTGTTGCAAATCTAATTGTGCACCTTGAATTTAAAAGACACCTAAGATGTATAATATAACAGCCCATAATTAATTCCATCCAATTCTGTTGAGTCAGTTTAGAAAAGTTAGTCTAGACCCGTTGTCGGCAAACTGCGGCTCGTGAGCCACATGTGGCTCTTTGGCCCCTTGAGTGTAGCTCTTCCACAAAATACCACGTGCGGGCGCGCATGTACAGTACGATTGAAACTCCGTGGCCCACGGGCAGAAGTCAGTATTTTGTGGAAGAGCCGGTATTTTGTGGAAGAGCCACACTCAAGGGGCCAAAGAGCCGCATGTGGCTCGCAAGCCGCGGTTTGCCGAGCCGCAGTTTGCCGACCACTGGTCTAGACGAAGAAAACTAATAAAAAGTCAATAATGTTTGCGTATGATGAATCCTTCACTCCTGCTTCTTATGTAAAAAAATGTAGGTAGGTGGTAATACCAATCACAGAAGAAAATATCCAGTTACAAGTTCAATTTTAAAACATAAAAGGTAGTGTAGGAGTTTTCTGGAATTCAATGTAACACTTTGAAGTAATTTTTTAAAGGCCTCAATTTTACTACAAATGTGGCATGAAAATTATGTTCTACTTCTTTAATGTGCCAATTTATATACAGCTATAGATGCACAGAACTCAGTGAAATGCACTTTTAAAAGTTATTTTGAGTTATAGTAAGGTTAAAAAACACAATATTAGTTAAAATTACTTAAAAAATTGTAATGGAATTCATTGGGATGACATTGGTTCCAGAAACCATACAGGTTTCAAGTGTACAACTCAACAAAACATCATCTGCATATCACATTGTGTGCCCACCGCCCCAAAAAAAGTCTCTTTCCTTCCTCATTTTCCCACCCTTTGCTTATTTCCTCCAACCCCCGACCCATTACTCTGGCTATCACCACACTGTTGTCTGTGTCTATGTGTTATATGTTTTTTGGGTTCATCCCTTCACCTTCTTTCATCCAGTCTCCCAACCCTCTCCCCTCTGACAGCTGTTAGTCTGTTCCATGCACCTATGCCTCTGTTTCTGTTTGTTAGTTTATTTTGTTCATTAGATTCCACATATAAGTGAGATAGTATGATATTTGTCATTTTCTGACTGGCTTACTTAATTTAGCATGACAATCTCCAGGTACATCCATGCTGTTGAAAAATATAAGATCTCCTTTTTTTATGCCTGCATAGTAGTTCATTGTGTAAATGCACCACAGCTTTTTATTCACTCATCTACTGATGGATACTTGGGATGTTACCAGATCTTGGCTATCCTATATAATAGAGGTAATATGCAAATTGACCCTCACTCCATCATGCTGTCACAAGATGGCTGCACCCACAGCAGAGGCAGGGTTCCCATAACACAAGATGGCGGAGCCCACAGCAGAGGCGGGGTTCCCGTAACAAGCCATAACAAGCAATCAGCAGGGACCTGAGGCTGCATAGTGCCGGGCTGGGGCAGGGGATCTGAGGCTGCGCCCCATGCCTGGTGAGGCTTGACAAGGGACCTCAGGCCGCAACCTCCACCCTGGCGCCAGGCCAGGGGATCTGAGGCTGCACCTCCAGCCCAGTGGGGCTTGATGGGGGACCTCAGGCCGCACCCCCCAACCTGGCCCGGGCCAGGGGACCTGAGGGTGCACCCCCTATCCAGCAGGGCTTGACAGAGGACCTGAGGCTGTGCCCCCAACCTGGCAGGAGCTTGTGGGAGACCTGAGGCTGTGCCACCTGCCTGGCGCCGGGCTGGAGGACCTGAGGCTCCGCCCCCCCCACCCAGCGGGACTTGATAGGGGTGGGGCCGGCCAGGTCTGGATCTTGCCCAATGGGGGTGGTGCCAGTCGTGTCTGGGTCTTGTGCAATTTTGAGGCGCATATGGGTGGGCAGGGACTTGACTCTGGGTCCCATGGCGCGCCCCAGACTCTGACAGGAGGCAGATTTGCATATACATTTTACTAATTTTCTTTCATCTCTGACACTTCTGTTATAGAGAAAGGGCAAATAGCAATATTAAAATATTTCCTCTAATTAATTCCCTTTTAATGTGCACAAATTTTGTGCATCAGGCCACTAGTTGTAAATAATGCTGCAATTAACATAAGGGTGCATGTATTCCTTCAAATTAGTATTTTGGGTTTCTTAGGATACATTCCCAGAAATGGGATCACTGGGTCAAAAGGCAGTTCCATTTTTAATTTTTAGAGGAAACGCCATACTGTTTTCCACAGTGGCTACAGTACTCTGAATTCCCACCAACAGAGTATGAGGGTTCCCTTTTCTCCAGTTCCTGGCCCTCACTTGCTGTTTGTTGATTTATTGATGGTTGCCATTCTGACTGGCGTGAGTGATTATCTCATTGTGGTTTTCATTTGCATCTCTCTGATGATTAGTGATGTTGAGCAATTTTTCATATGTCTATTGGTCATCTGTATGTCCTCTTTGGAGAAGTGTTTATATAGGTCCTTTGCCCATTTTTTAATTGGGTTGTTTGTCTTTCTGATATTGAGTTGTATAAGTTTCTCTGTATTTTGGAAATTGATGCCTTATCAGATGTATCATTGATAAATATGTTCTCCCATTCGATGGGTTCCCTTTTCATTTTGTTAACGGTTTCTTCTGCTTGCAAAAGCTATTTCATTTGATAGAGTCCTATTTGTTTATTTTTTCCTTTGTTTCCCTTGCCCAAGATATTTGAAGACACACACACACACACATACACATACACACACGTTATATAAATATATCTGTTAACTTTTAAGTAGATTATTACATTGAATTTTTCCCATATCAGAGTACTCATGTCAAATTAATAAAAAGACAATTCTGATATCATCTAATAAATTTAAAATTAAATACACCTATATAGAAACATGTGTATTGACATTTCCACATATTTTATATAAAACCATATTTCTATATAAACCACATGTATTTGTGTATGTGTGTATATGTATGTATGTGTGCATAATTTAACAAATACTGATGTTTGGGGTTGTTTTTGTTTTTTGTAAGAATCCTACTTGCCTTGGAGAAGAGATGTTGTGCTCCCTGTCTTACTATATAAGGCATCTGCTTGAGGGGAGGCAGAGGAAGTCCTTTATTGTCCATTTGGACCCAAGACCAGACATGTGGGTGAATTAGTCTAAGTCAAGGGAGTTGTCAGAAGATTCACTTGGTAACATCTATAACTTTTTCATTTTAATTAATAATAAAAATGACATTTTGATTTTCATTTTTCAGATTCTTGGGACACTGTCTCAATAGTTTCCTAATTTGTGCAATACATAAAGGCATGATTTATCCATCCTCTAGGATTTAAAATATCATATATACAGATTTATCTAAATCAGAAATCTAAGACTATCCTAGAATTCTTTCCTCATTTTAAACTAATGAAAACTCATTATTTAGTCAGAGTTGTATTGAGTTGACCTCTGCTATAGATTTTTTTCTCCCAATTTCATCACTTTTCTCCATCCCCACTGCCATTGTCTTGACTTAGTTTTCATCATCTGTTATTGAACTATTGAAATTGTTTTCCTGCTTCAGTCTTGCTCTTATCCACCCAGCTTACAAATATTAATAAAACTCTAATATGATTATGCCACTTTCCTACTTCAAATCCTTTTCTCACCTTGTCCTTAGAGGATAAAGTTCAATCTTGAGTGGTATTTGAGGACCCTCAGGTGGCCTTCCACAGTCATCTCTCATCCCTCTCCATATCACCAAATATAAAATTCTTACTAGATTTTGTGTTGTTGTTTTTTGTTAGTGTTCACCTGAGAATATTTTTTCATTGATTTTTAGAGAGAGTGGAAGGGACGGGGAGAGACACAGAGAGAGAAACATCAATGTGAGAGAGACACATCGACTGGTTGTCTCCTGCATGCTCCTGGACCAGAGCCAGGGATTGAGCCTGCAACTGAGGTATGTGTCCTTGACTGGAATTGAACCCACAACCTTCAGTTTGAGGGCTGACAGGCTAAACACTAAACCAAACCAGCTAGGGCCAACATGGAATTCTTTATAAAGGTTATTCCTAGAATCACTTTCCTTTATTTATTCACCTAATTCATACTCATTCTCAAAATTCAAATCAAGCTACGCACATGCAGTGAGCCTTTCTCCAGTTTTCTCTCTGGGCAGAAACATGTGCTACCTCCCTGCTCCTATACACCTCTGTATATGGCTGAAGTGTAGCACTCATTACAATCTCATTAGCAATTCACATGCTATTCTCTTCCATGTAAATACTTGAGACAAAGAACTATGCCTTATTTTCTATGCAAGATTGTACTTTATAACATGTCTAATATTAGGTGCTTTGTATTATAAATATTTTACAACTGAAAGAATGAGACCAAATTTTTATTCCAAATTTCAGATTCAAATCTAAAAGTATTCACAATTTTCAAATCTGGAGAAAACACTTAATAAACCCTTATTCTTTTTTGAAAATTCAAAATCATTATGAAGTTGAGGGTGTTACCATCTTCAGAATTCCACTGACTCCTTAAAATAGGACACCTTGCCTGGCTGGTGTGGCTCAGTGGTTGAGAGTTGACCTATGAACCAGGAGGTCATGGTTCCATTCCCAGTCAGGGCACATGCCCAGGTTGTGGCTCTGACACTACATCATCACTTGGGGGCAGGTAGGGAGCAGAGAGAGAGAGAGAGAGAGAAGAAATAAGAGAATGAAAAAATGAGACAGTGACAATCAGGGGCAATAGTTCCAATGGTAACATTCAAAACAAAATTTACATAATCCCTTTAAATACATTGTTAAGATATTTACAGCTATAATAACACTATTTTTTTTTTTTTTTTGCTGGAGCAAATGCTATGAGAATTACACTTGCTTAAAAGGATAAACAAGTTTAAATTTCTGACATTTACCATTCTGCTATTTTCCTGCCAAGTATTCAGTAGATGGCAGGTTCTCCTGTGACACGCATTGCAATAAATCACAGGGTTTTTGTTAAACACTTCAACTCCCATGCACTGATACATATTCACACACACACACACACACACACACACACACACACACGCACACATACAAAATATCAATTTCCCCCTCAAATGGAAATTGATCTATCATCTCATCAATTTGCATACACTATTTTAACTTCTCTCACAGTTCTTTCTTTCCCTTCTGGGACACCAAAACCACTTAGAATATTTTCAGAGCAGAATATCTGTGTTAAAGTATATACCAAATGCTAACCTGTGCCTTTTTAAAAAGCTACAAGCATTGTGTTCTCATTAGAAGACAGTTTCAGCTTTCCCAAGAGCATAGTAATCTCAAGGAGGTCTCTCACTTTGTCCTCTGGCATGAAAAAAAAAATTATCTTAATGATACCAATTAAGAGGGGTGAATGTCATTTCTACATCTCTCTTCCCGTTTCAGGTCAGCAAGTCCAAGGCTCAAAACAAAGTCATAATAACCTTCCTGAAATTAAAGACTTTCATAACATTTGATCAGGAACTCAGGTATGTCAAAATAACTAAATGTCTCCGTTCAGTGTCACTAAATGTCACTGTTCTCAATAAGAAATTACATTATTTATAGTCTATTTTTATTTATCTTTACTTTCTATAAAACAAAAGAAGAAAAATGCATGATATTTGTCCCTCTTATCTTACCCAATGTTCTCTTATCTAGTTACTATTACTTGTGAGTTAAACCATAAGTATTAACTTTTCTTAAATTCCTTGAAATAAAAAATGTTATTTTTATATAACATTATTTTTATTACTCTTTTCAAGAATGGCAAGGACAGCCATCCTTTAGTACTGTTTTCTGACCTCCATCCAAAAATGTTGACTTCCTCCTCCTCTGTGTTTACATGGGCTTTTTCAGCAACAATTTGTCACCTTTACCTGGATCAGCTTTTGTCTAAGTGCCATTCAAAACCAGTTCTGCTTAAAGAGTCAATGAAGATCTATTGCTTTAAAAGTAAGCTGAGGGAGAACTCCAAAGTCAAGGATGAAGAACAGGGGGTAGGGTCATTTTTCAGGAGGCATTTTAACCCTGCAGAAGCCAAAAGAAATGTGCCCTCTGCAGTGAAAGGCCCTGCTGCACATAAAATTAATGTTTCCCAATGATAATTGAACAAAATTACTGATAGTGGAAATGTTTATAACTAATTTGATTTATTTAATTTGGTTTACATAAGCTAATTTATACTATATAATTTGTCTTAGTTATGAAAAATAGTATATCTTTGCATAACATTGTAACTGTTTGATGGTTTTTAAAAATATATTTTCATTTTTAAGGACACACTAAAGCTAAAATGATTAAACAAAGAAATATATGCATAATCCATAGACACAGACAACAAACAGCATGGTGATGGCCAGAGGGCAAAGGGAGGGGTGAGGGTGGGAGGGAGAGGTGGGCAAAGAGGGGGAGACATAATGTAAACAATAAAAAAGTAATAAAAATACATTTGGAATCAAGTTCACCCTAGTTAATATTAGTATAAATTATCCCAAGCATAATAGCTCAACAAACTCTTGCAAGGAGTTCCATATATAGCCTATATCCACTTACTCTCTCAGGTCAGTTGAAATGTATGATCAGTTTTTTAAAGCTGCTTTAAAATTCAGTAGTTTATACAACCAACCTTCCATACTTTGAATTACATTGTGTTAGTGTCCCTATTTTACATATGAGTTATCCAAAACCCTTAACAGTTACAAAATTTTCCATGATCACTAAAAAAATAAGTAAACAATTTTGGAGCTCGGTAAACTATTAGAAGCATAATTATATTCAGGGTCCAGTATATTGTTTGCCTGAAAATCTGATAACATATTTTCTGAATATTTATATCAGAAAATAGGTTGAATATTATTAAATTCATCAGTCTCGTTCAAGAAGCCATTATAAGTAGGTGGAATCAATTTTCTAATTGGGGGTTGTATTTTTGTTGTTGTTGTTGTTGTTAATCCTTGCTGAGGATATTTTTCTATTGATTTTTTAGGAAGAGTGGAAGGGAGAGGGAAAGACAGAGAGAAACATCCATATGAGTGAAACACATGGATTGGTTGCCTCCTGCATGAGCCCTGATCAGGGTCCTGGCCAGGTAGGAGGGTAGGAGTCTGCTACCAAGGTACACGCCCTTGACTGGAATCAAACCTGGGACCCTTTGGTCTGCAGGCCACCCTCTATCCACGGAGCCAAATCGGCTAGGGTGGGATTATATTCATTTTTATGTGTGTTTTTTAAGTGAAACTACTCAGAATATACTTGCATTTCCTAATTTCTTCAGCTTACCTATTCATCATTAAAATAATTTTTTAAAAAAACAAATCATAGTAAAAAAAATATATACATTTTAAAATAAAAAGTAAAGTTGTCTCCCTACCACAAAAGTAGTAGACTCACTCTGACAGAAGTAAGCATTCTTAAAAATATCCTTGAAAATCTTCTTGTAATTATATTCCAGAGAAATAAACATACATGCATAAATACACATATAAATATACTACATATACATGTATATATAATGTTTTTATATATTTATATACATATTTTGTAGATTTTTTTCAGTTAACTATATACCTTGAAAATCTTTCCATATGGAAACATAATTGTATGCAATGACATTATATTCCTTTATCTTTAAAAATTGTTTATGATAATTGTTTATTCAATTATATGTATACATAAAACATATATATATAATCTATCTATATAAAAGGCTAATAAGCAAAGTGTACCCTCGGGAGTTCGACCATGAGACTGGGAGTTCGATTGCTTGCTATGACGTGTGCTGACCACCAGTGGGCGGCACGGAACATGGTGGGAGACCAGCAGTGGTGGCAGGGGCTGAGGGAGTGAGAGAAGGAGGAGGCGGGGAGGCAGGGGAAGGGGGGGACTGTGCAGTGGCAGCACGCGAGTGGTGAGGGAAGGAGGAGCACGGGAGGCAGGGAGGCGGGGAACCTGATCGGCCCTGATCACTGGCCAGGCCTAGGGACCCTACCCGTGCACAAATTTTGTGCACTGGGCCTCTAGTATATTATATAAGCTATCATATTGGTAGTTTGTTTTACATTTCTTCAATAATGAAAAAATTTCATAGTAACATAAATTCCCTGTTTGTGTTCTAGGCCCATATTCTGTCATATTTCTGATGATTTGGGAGGTTGGATCATTGGAAACTTTTTCAGAATCTTTTCTGGTTCTACCTTCTTTAGATACCTCTAATTATTCTCTTGCCATCGATGCTCCATTAGTGATTAAGTATCATTCAGTTCTTTGCATTTGGTTATTTCCACTCTTGCCTTCAGGCATTACCCCATGCACAGAGACCCAGAAAAAACGTCAGTGCTTGGATCAGTCTTCCTGCCCATCGGATGCCTACTCTCTGCTTCGCATCTAATTACCTTTAAGAAATAATTTTGGGAACTTCAGACTAGACTAGATGTCCCTACTCTAGAATGACATTTATTATATTTTACGAAGGCTTTTTGTTTAACTGTTATTTTTCATTTCTAGACACTAAGTTTTAGGACAAAGTCAGGAGATGTTTCTATATTTCCAACATCGAGCACATAGCCTGACACATAGGAAGCATTCAGTAGTTACTTATCTGAGCAAAATCTTCATTAGATTAAATATATCCTGAAGGTTTTGTATAGATGTAAAGTAATTAGAAAAGAACAGTAGTATTGAGATTAAGTTAGATTATCTGTTCATCAATTATTCATGCATATTCTATAAACATAATATTCTGTAAACATAATCACCTACTGTAAATTTGACATTAATAACACAAATAGCAAATAGCACTATACTATTGATCAAGTGCTTTTTATGTACTAGAACATTTGCATACATTTTGCATTAATTCTTACAAAAATCCTGTGAGGAGTGGAATACTAATTATAGATGTTTTACAAAGGAAAGTGAAATTAAGAAAGCTTAAGTAATATGCCAGTATTGCACATTACTCCTACGTAACAGAATCAGGAAAATTGAATTCCAGGTTTAATTGATTTTATTGTCTAAAAATTTTTAGCAATCTCAATAACAGACATTTCTACTCTTTAATAGCCATAAAAGACCCAATTGCATATAATTGGTAAAGTATTTTTATTATATCCCTTTCATCTTCAATATCATAAGTATCCCTTTGTGGGTTTTTTTCATTTTCTACATTTATTGAAATAATGCTAAGATTCACTTTTTAATTCTGGTAATGCATTTACATACAGTGATTGGTTTCGGAATGTTGAAACTTCCTTGAATCTCTGTGATGAAACTATCTTGGTGATAATTTATTAAAACTTTCATATTTTACTGGATTTGTTTCACTAGCATTTTGTTGAGAATTTCTGCATCTATGTTTATAAGATTTTTTTTTAATTTTCAGGTTTCTAAAAAAAATGTTTTGTTAGGTTTGTTATTTTGCAACATTTTTAAATCTCCCTTAGGTTGTTTCCTTTGACTCATGGTTTGCTTGGAGAAGTGGCACCAAATTCCCTAATATTTGAGAATTTTCTGTTTTACATTCTGCTGATTTCTAGCATAATAATACTACTTGAGTCAGATAAAATTCTGTGCATAATTTGTATCTTTTAAAATTTATTGAACCATATTCTATGGATCAGGATATGGCCTTTTCCATGCATGTTTGTAAAGCATGTCTGGCTGTTGCAGCTGCAATTGTTAGATGCAGTTTTCTTTAAATGTCAATTAGGTCAATTTGGTCCAAAGCATTGCTCATCTCCATAGCATTGCTACTAGATTTTGCCTATTTATTCTATTAATTACTGAGAGAGGGATTAAAATCTCAAAATAACTTCAAGCATTTGTCTATTTTTTTTTAATTCTGTTTTCATTGCATGTAATTTAAAGTTCTGTTGTTGGGTGCATATTTAGAACTGTGATGTTTTTCTAATGAGGCACCTATTTATCCTTATGAAATGTCAGTCTTTCAGGATTGTCCACTTTTTTTTCAAGTCCATTTTGCCTGATGACAGTTAGTGATAGGGTTTTCTTATGTTTACTCTCTGTGGGAAGTGTCCTTTTAGTTTCAGCTAATTGTGTCTTTAATTTTAATGTGTATCTTTTGGGCATTGTACCTACTCCAATCAAAGTCCTTTCATTGTCTCTGGCTTCAGGCCCTGGGGATTAAGGAGTGGCTAATGAGCTCTCTCCCCTCAGGCTAGCTGAATCGTTAATGTTCCTCAGCACTGTTTGACCTCTCTTATCCTATGCTATGGTTCTCAGTTTGGTAACTGCTGCTCTGTTGTTAGCTTCTTGTCATTTTGCCTTGCACATTCCCAGCTGAGCATTCATCACGGGTTTAGAAGCCCTGGTAGATTTCTGTCTCCCCATCCCAACCTCTTGAAGCTACTTTCCGGCGCCCTGCCTATAGAGATTTCAGGTTGCTGGTCTGAAATCTGATTTCTACCTCTCTTGGGTTCAGGAGCGCCACCATGTTCTGTTAAGTCTCCAGCTTGCTGTGCTGGTGAAATATTCCCCAGGCAAGGAGCCAGGCTGATCTTGAAGTTCACCTTCTGCATTTCCCTTCCCTGAGAAATCAGCCTTTTCTTGCCTTTTTCCTTTGACTGAAGACAGTGTCGAGTAACACTCCCTCCACGTTCTGCGTGGAGTAGGGTTCGGTATCTGAAAGTGGAGCCGCACAACAAATAAGAGAAAAAGACACGAGATAATTTTGCAATATTGGGGGACCAGGCGGGCAAGTCCCGAAGGACTTCCTCCCATGCTCAGGCTGCTCCAATCTTTTATTGATCTGGAGTAGCCCTTAGGGTAAGGAAGTTTCAATGACACACAGATCTGCAATTTCCAGGAGTAGACAAAAGTATCTTGTTGTTTTTTTATGTTATCTCTTCAAACTTACATTACTCATGAGAAACTAGCTCTGACTAGTTTAATAAATTCTGTAACATCTTAATATCCTCCAGGGGGAGCCAAAACCTTAGTCTGCCTGTATACTGCACCTGAATTTCCAGGTTCTATTGACCCTGAGGAGATTTCTTACTAAGAAATGTCTTGGATTTTTTAATCATAATAGATGTTTCCACCTAAATAAGGATACACGCTACTTACAGAAATACTTCCTTGCAAAAATGGCCATCACATCAAAATCCCCTTGGTGAAAATGATCAATAGCTCCAGAGGAAATTCAAGGTCTTAGGGCTTCAGAAGGAATTTTAAATCTTTGAAGATAAATAATGACAAATCTATTATTTAATAAGTACTTGCAATCGAACTGTGGCAGTGTGAATTTAAGGTTCATTTGAATGTTTGTTGGTCATAAATATGGTGCGTGTGTATGTTTTATTTAGCACTATTTATTTATGTTAAACATAATTGATCATAATTCTTTTTGGGTTTAATTTATTTACATTTACATAATTTCATTCTCTTTTTTATTAAAAACTCCAAGCCATTCTCCATATTTTCTTTTGACACTACACTTCCCATTAATTTACATATTTATTTGTTTATTTCTTTCACAGTTACTTTTGTCTTCCTCTCACTGCCAAACTCTGGCTCTAGGGTCTTATTCATTCAAGTTGAATTTGATTGTGAACAGAAATCAAGTTACAAATGGTTAAAATCTGAGAAGATAATAAGACATTTGAAATAAAAATGGAAATTTAACTCAGTCAATTCTTAACCGGTTTCCAAAATGTTAATTTCACCTTTTTTAATCCATCCCTCATAGTTCTCCCATGTTTTCTTCAAAATATAATTCTATTTAAGTCTCTATTGCATCAAACCTGTCAGTGACTGACCAAGACATAATATTGAAAATTGAAGAAATGAGGCAAAAGTTAGGAAGGCATGATGGAACACCTCTGTATCTATTAACCTTATTTTTAACCCTATCTTCTCTGTACCCCCTATGCTTCAGGAATTCTACGAGGTATGTTAAATTCCCCAATGAGCCCTGTTCTCATAACTCTGTATTTTTACTCATACTGCTTCTTAACTCAAAATTCTACCTCCAACCACATCCACCCATAAAGTGCCTGGGGTGTGGAATAATGAGGAGGAAAGCATCTAGTTTGCTTCATCAATCTTTGTAAACTTTGTCCAATAAAGTGTGTTAAAGCTGTATTAAACATGAAGCACTAGTGGTATGTTTATGTGACTCCTTTTAGACCATAGTTGGAACTTCACAGAGGCCACACTCTACTCACCTTGGTGACAAGCTTTTGTTTCTATTTTATTTTATTTTTTGAGAGACATTAATTGGGCTATCTCATCACCTACGAATAATGATAGGTAACCAGGAAGTGTTTTGACTTGGTAATCTGTAACCAAAGATTGGGCAGAACAGCAACAGTGTCCACTAGCCTATGCGCCTCAGGTGAAACAGGTGAGATGTCTGTTGAGAGTCCAAGAGTCCAGACTACCCATGGCTTCCATTCACCCAGAACCTACCAAGGCCTCAGAGATGTGTGCTCCAGGTCTCAGAGGGGGTGAAACAATGACAAAGAAATTGCTCAGTCATTAAAACACCAAAAACAAATAGAGTATTTGCAGCCAAAGTGCACTTGTCAAAAAGGAAAATTGGCTAGCAAAGCTCTCTATAACCAAGAAGAGGAGATAAGGGATCCGGGTGGTGTTATGAGCAGTGTGATTTCTCTCCTGGTTCTTGTCCAGAAGGATTTGAAGAATGAAGCCACGGGAAAAGGTGGTAGGGGGAAAGTACAGAAACTTTATTGCAAGCACATACTACTTCTAAAACCTTAATTCTAAATTCTAAGCCTAAAACTTTGTCCCTCCTGGATGGACAGAGGGGCCCCCTAAGAAGGGTAACGGCTGCTTTCTTTATCTTGAGACATTAAATAGGCTGGAGACCCTCCTTTTCTACCGTGGGAGCTTAGCCCTGTAATCAGCTCCCAGGAGCCCCACATCCACACTTTTCCTCATTTGGTCATCTTATCTGTTTAGGTTGGAGTCACTTTTGACGTATCTTATGGTTTTCTCCCAGTTGTGCTGGCAGAGAAAGCCTTACCCTATAGCTCTCCCAAGCTACTCAGGTTAGGGCTACTTTTGGTCTAACTCAGTGGTTATCAACCTTCTGGCCCTTTAAATACAGTTCCTCATGTTGTGACCCAACCATAAAATTATTTTCCTTGCTACTTCATAACTGTAATGTTGCTACTATTATGAATCGTAATGTAAATATCTGATATGCAGGATGGTCTTAGGCGACCCCTGTGAAAGGGTCGGTCGACCGCCAACAGGGTCGCGACCCACAGGTTGAGAACCGCTGGTAACTTATGGTCACTTTAATTGCTCGGGCCAGAGATACCCCTGTCTGTCCTTGGTTTATGGCTGTTTTAATTGCTTAGGCCAGAAATATTTCTATCTGCATGTGGCATTTCTCTATCCTCTGAACAAGATAAGCTCCCTGGCATCTTCAAGTCTCCATCTATGTATTCCTCCCCCATGGACCTTCCTCATTCCTAAAACTCCCTAAACCTGCCTATTTCATCCCTAACACTCCTTTCATAATATGAAACTGCAAAATATATGTGCTTTGTGGCCAAAGTCTAGGAAACTGGTAACAAATTAAAGGATAAACAAGGTGTTGTGAAGGTAGCTAAGAAACTGAAAGCAGTTTTGAGTGGATAAACTGATACCGGACACACCACTGAAAATCTCTAGGTTGGACAAACCCTAGTACGAGATAAACTCTTGGTGAACACAGAGATACTTTCCTGCAATCATGGCTTTTTGATAATGACCGCTATTGAGAAAACTCTCTATATTGTATTACATGCCATCCTAGCACAAATGACTAACAGTGACTCTGCATGAAGACAAAGGTCAAGGCCCCACCATACAGTTGATCATATGGAGAGAAACACATTGTGTTATTGTCTCTGCAGTCACCAACTACAAGGAAAAAAGGCTCACAATCTAATTGACCTTTTTGTGTATTGGAGAAAATGCATACCACATCTGAAAATTTTATTCTAGAGTCTTTCTACACATCAGACAAATAATTAAATTTGAATGGAAGTGTCCATAGCTAGAAGCCTTGAACGCAATCCAAACAATAACTCAAGCTCTGCCCTGGAGACCTATATCTCCTTCAAATCTAATGAGATTACAAATATCTGGACCAACCTCACAGTAGATTGAAATTTTTCTCAAAAAAGACTCCATAATTCTTCCTGCTGCCAAATGTCTAAAGCTAGACTGTTCCTAGTCGCAAATAGAGAAGGTTTACAAATGAGAAGTTAGTGTCACAAATCTGATATTCTCATCCTATAATTGAATATTCAATTAAGGACCCACCCTATAATTGAATATTCAAAGCCTTAGCCATCATTACTAACAGGCAGCTGCTCACCCATTGAACATACAGTCAACCTCGCCTACTCCTTTAGCAAAACCACTAGATCAATGGGGTCTTTGCCTTCAAGTCTTCATGCTTAAAAATACAATAGGATTTACTGATAAAAGATCCTTCCTTCAAGGTGGACATACCAATGGAAAACAGCAGTCGTCATAATGATGAGGCTAATCAATGTTACTGCCCTCAGATAACTCTGAGTAATGGTCTGATTTATATGGTGTTGCTGGGCCAACAAATAATGTCCTGATTCTAAGGTCAGGTCCCCAGTCTAGTAAAGCACATATTAGGAATGACATACATAGAAGCAACATTTTCTCATGAACTTAAACTGTATGTCATGTAAAGGAAAACATGGGGACTATCAAATATGTACGATTACCACCTGAGCAGTAACAGTTTGACACGTGTGACTGCTGTTGTTACCGGCATGGTTTTTATAAACTGGCAACTATACCAGTTTCTCTATCAAAGGTTTCTATATACTGGCATCTCGGCTAGAACCTTGACTATGGAGTATACTTAATATCCATGTCCAACCTAGGCTATAGAATAATAACAGTTAGGGAAACAGAGTTTACTCTGCTACTTCTCTATTTTGTACATTTTCTCAACAAACCTTAGGTTTTTATCTACATCATGTGGAACTAGTTTTCTCTCTCTATAAAACCCCCTTGCATAAAAATCTGCAATCAAATATGTATAAGTTTTGAAGATATCACTTTCCATTTAATATATATAGACCATGCATGGGATAAATTAGTCACCCAGATTTATACAATAGCTTCAAATCTTTGGGTCAAATGGGAAACACATTTAAGTTTGGCAGATAATGATATGGCAGATGATTGATTTAAATATATGACTTACTATTCACTTAACTGGCTGAAATAGTATATGAATTTCCATATTCTAATTTTACTAATGTGAGTAAATTACATAGCAAATTATCCAGACACATGATACGACAATGTGTGATTAGCTAGCAAGTGTTCTTTATCAATGACTAGCATTGGCATTCATGCTCTGGGAAATGTTCAAAAGGGGTGTCAGTTGTGAATTTTGCATGATGCTATGCAGTATGGTAATGACAAAGTCAAATATTTAAATGCTTTTTTTTTGTGTTGCTATTCAGTGAGAAAAATTAAATCTGACAGCAAATCTCTGTAGTGTACCTGCAATCTCCACTGATAAAATACTTTTTGACCTTGGCAAACCTTAGTTATTCCAGGTTTGTTGACATCCTATATTTCAATTGCTAAAAAACAATAAACCAGAACTACCCGAACAAGAGGGGCAAATCACGTTAAGCTGTGGAGGAGATAAAAGCACTCCCTCAGAGGTGTCTCAGGACCAACTCGCACTTCAAACATTCCTTGAGAGAACAACCCTGTAGTGATTTTGAGACATGTTGAGATGATGCTCTTTTTAAATGAGATCCAAGAGGACTCTCAGTACATAAAATGTGGGCAGATCCCAGTTAAAGGAAATCCAGTAATTCAGTATCAAGTTTCATTGCTTTTATTGTATAGTTAAATTGTTTTGGAAATGCCATAAGTATAAAGATTTTTATTCATAATTAATTAGTAGTAGTAGTTTCGGCATTAATTCATTATATCCAATATAATTCACTAATTCAATATAATTCATTATATCTATATAATTAGGTATTTTATGGAATCCAAAATACTGCTCATTTTTTTTCCTTTACTTTTCCAAAGATATTTCATTGATTGTTAGAGACAAGAAGGGAGAGGGAGAGAAATATCCATGTGAGAGTGATGCATTGAGCATGACTTCCCCCCACCAGGGATCTCTCCCACAATCCAGGCATGTGCCCTGACAGAAAATTGAACCAGCAACCTTTCGGTGCATAGGAAGATGCCTAGCCAACTAAACCACAATGGCCAGGGCCAAAATTCTATTCATTTTAAGAAGCAAACCTAACAAATACATTCAGTAGAGTAGGATTCAGTTGTTTTGGTTCTTCAGAAATAGCCTCGATCTAACTGTAAATCTAAAATGTCTACGACTCTCTTTTGTACATTCGGATTGAAAAGAGTATTTGTCTCTGAGCAATTCTTGTCCATAAAGCTTTTGTAAGCCAAAGCAACATCATTATTGCCAGTATTGGTTCTTAAGTTCTTTCATTCTCCCTTTTGAAAACAACAGTAAACATGTAAGAGTTTTCATCTGGATTCATAGAAACAAATTTCAGAATATTTATAAAATATTTTGTACAACTTTGTGAAATTATAAAATGGTAAAGGTTAGTTCCATCAAAATAAAATAGGCTTGTTAAAATAGCTCTTCTTTTTCAATAAAGTCACATTGTTTTCCTTGCCTTTTAGCTTTCTTATATGTTCGAATCTCCATTATGCACAATTGGAATGATATTGCCAGGAGGGATACGGTATGCTCACCATGCTTACTAGCGAGAAGCACCCACACTGCATGGGAGTTATCGCTGAATTTACTGTCTGTCAGCAGGTGCTCACTGAAATGAAAACGTTCCCTGAATTCATGTTGTGCCTATCTTCTTTACTCCCCGGTGCCTTCCCTCCTCGGGGAATTATAGGGATAAGGATCTTTCTCTCCTATAACTAATGTTTTAGAGCTCACAGAGCAATATGTCTTTTGCCCCTCCTTGGGGAGCCATTTATCTCCTCTGAAGCACATTTTGATTATTTTGTTTTAAAGAGCAAGGTTTGGGTGCACGTAACCCATTCAGTTATCAGGGTCAGATACAATTGTTTCCATCTTCCAGGGTGACTGCCTCCCCCCAACATGATGAGTGGTTTATAAATACTGCACTCTGGTTTCTGGCTTTGCTTCCTATCCACTTAGAGAACATCCTTAGTCATTCAAATGCACATTGCATGCATCCCAGAACCCAGTGAAAATTATTTTACTGACAATATGCCAATTAGATGAGCTGGAAAGAAAGCTTGTTGAAGAAACAGGAAGGCATAGGCAAATTTTGTAATCTCTTCAGGCTCCTGCTCCTGCATTTTGTTCAGAAATTACTACTAAGTGTTCAGTCTTTTGTATCTGTTTGAAGTTCCTTACCGCCCCCCCCTTCTCTCTCTCTCTTCATTTTGCCCATTCCCTTTTTATTGATGTATCTGATAGATAAAGGTGGATTAAGGAGTGCTACTGTTAATAGTACTACTACTAATAATAGTAACAACAGCAATAAAAATACTTTTCTATGAGGTGAGAAGAAAGCACAGCCATTCTTATCACCATCTTACAGAGGAAGAAAAAGCAAGGTTAAAATACCCAAGATCAGAGTGGGAAGGGAGTAGAGATCAGATTTGATCTCACTCCTTTTGACTCAGGAAGGTTTAAAGTGCTTTTCTCCTTAAAAAACACTTGATATTGACATGCATTCTAGAGAGGACCGGAATGTATGCTTTCCTTATATGGAGGTTTATTATGGGCCTTTTTTTGTACTCCCAACTCTATCATTAGAAGGAGATCCATAGGAAAGGATCACAGGCGTCTAACTCATTAGGCACCTCAGGCAGCTAAAAACAGAATTCAGGCCGGTGTTCTGAATGCTCACTTCTCCAGACTACAACCAAGGTGTCAATGGTGCCAAATTCCTCACACAGGGACACAGAGACTCTCACACAACAGATTGTGGATTGAGATTGGTTGGATAATTGAATGTTGGCAATCTCCAAAATATATACAGGTTGTTTTCAAAAAGAAAAGATAATGAAAGGAAACACTGCACAAGACATTTGTTTTTGTATTTAATACATTTTCCCATAAGATGTGTTCTAAATAGTAATTAATATAGCAGGCTAGAAAAAGATGAATAACGATAAGCACATATTATGATATACACACTAGTCTTCCAACTCAAGAATGTGTCTAGATTAATGTACATTTATGGTGAGAGGTGTGTGTGTGTATGTGTGTGTGTATCAGATTATTTTACATTTTCTTAAGTCTCATTCTACAAATAGTGTTACCATGTATTTCAATGTTGGGTCTTTAAATCAATTAGATAAAGGTGACAGGAAGGGGCTGTGCCTATATTTGAATTTATTGTGAATATCTGTTAGGATTTAGAATACCTCTACCTATGGTTATACATAAATTGGGACAACAAACATTGTTTCGTACAAATGTCACCAGGATGCCCTGTGGCCTTGAGAATGAACAATAAGATGTTCTCTTTTGTTTACCTATCAGAACATTTGGATTTCTCTCTCTCTCTCTCTCTCTCTCCTTTTTTTTTTTTTTTTTTTTTTTTTTTGTAATGTAGACTTGACTAAGCCAACCATCCCTTCAACCAAGTAACATACCTAATATTGTAATATATGGAGCACCACAGCTAACAGCATTTTGTGAAAGGCTTCATTTCAATTCCCAATGCAGAAACCACACATTTACAGCTGCACTGGAAAATGTATCCAGCACTTACAAAAGCATGAACCTGTGTAATACAGCTACAATTTGACAAAGTTTTGATCAAATGAAGCTGCTCTTCATGCCTTGTGTTATTTAGAATGAGATACCTTTCTCAGGAAAGCCACCAACTCTATTGATGTCCTTGTCACATTCACATGCCTCTGTCAAATCAGTCAAGACATGATTTTATTTTAAATAATGTTTCTTCACAAAGTAATTTAAGTTGTCAGCGAATCACAAGGAGCTCAGGTAAAATTTGAGAAGAGTCACAAATGAGAATATGAAGGGCCATAAATCATTTGGCTTTCAGTCGACTAAAACTATTAACCCCGGGGAAAACCAACAGCATGCAAACATTGAAAAATTTGCCATGTCTTCCTTAACGACCTCCCCACAAGCCTGAGCTAAAACAGTCTAGTATTGTGATGTAAAAGGATTAAAAATGTGTCACCAAATTGTTAAAAATGTGTAACCAAACACTCCCATATTTTCTATATCTTCCTTTGTCAACAATGCTTGTAGCAGAGGAATAATAGATAGCCAGCTACATATCTATAATAATAAAAGCATAATATGCTAATTATACCAGACAGCCAAATGACCTTCCGGACATCATTCTGGACGAAGCTGCCATGGCGGGGGCCGAGGCAGAGGTGGTTAGGGGCGATCAGGCAGGCAGGCAGAGTGGTTAGGGGCGATCAGGCAGGCAGGCCAGCCGTTAGGGACATCAGGCAGACAGGTGAGTGGTTAGGGGCGATCATGCAGGCAGGCAGGTGAGTGGTTGGGAGCCAGCAGTCCCCGATTGCAAGAGGGATGTCTGACTGCCGGTTTACAACCATAGTAAAACAAAGATTTTTATTTTTGATATTTATTTTATATATTTAAATGCCATTTAACAAAAAAATCAACCAAAAAAATTAGTGCGCATGTCACTTCATTCAGACATCCCTCAACCAAAAAAATGAGTTCACGTGTCACCTCATTCAGACAACTGGCAGTCAGACATCCCCTGAGGGGTCCCAGATTGTGAGAGGGTATAGGCCGGGTTAAGGGACACGCCCCCCATGCATGAATTTCATGCACCAGGCCTCTAGTATTTTCAATAAAGAAAGTTAAATATGATATATACGATCTCTTTGTTCTTGCAACATCTCAGAAGTCATTGCCAAAATGATAGAATTTGTGAAGCATAAAACAGATCTTTAAGATTAGCTAATTGAAGTATATATCTGTATGTATATCTAAGTCACCAGTGGTTACCTTATTTTTGTAAATGTTTGTACTTTCAAACAATTTAATATTCTGGCAATTGACCTTCTAAAAGTTTTAAACATTTCTAGAATCAAAATCAATCTTATTCTTTATCTTAACTTCATCCTATTTCACCTGCATGTTGCCCCCCCAAATATGAATGTATTAGTTTTGTTTTGTGTTTGTGTTTGTTTTCTAACCTATCTAAAAATCTTTCAAGCTCAATTCTGCTATAAATTAGAGTTTAATGTGATCAGTTAAGTAATGACCCCCAAAAGATGTTTCTTTGTGTGTGTGTTTTTTTCACTTCACACAATTTAGATACATATTTCTCTGTGTGTGTGTGTGTGTGTGTGTGTGTGTGTGTGTGTGTTAGATAAATAAAATATTAGTCTTAAACTTTGTTTGCAGGTACAACCTAAGGCTTTGATTTTCTCACTGAGTCTAAATAAATTACTAATGTACAATGCCATTGGAAGACAGAGTAGGAGGGAACCTTTTGTCAAAGAAGGAAAAAAGAGAGAAACTGGGTGAATAGGCTGAAATTCTCAGAAAAGCTATGTAACACCTTATTAAATTAAAATATTTTCAAAATTGTTACGCTGCTTTAAATTGTTTGGTTTTTAATTTTAAAAAGGAAGAAAATATCAAGGAAAAACTGAAGTGCTCTAAAAAGACAATTTAAAATAATTTGTCCATTTCACACAGAATTCTTAAAGATATCAGTAAATTGAAAGCACATTGTAAAATATATTTAATTCCAAACTATAGGAATTATTGACTTAATGTGTCTTTGACTCTACCCTCCTTTTCTCTATAAAATATTATTTTAAAATTTGATTAAAACTTATTCGAGTTCAATGTTGTGACAATTTTGCTTCCTTTAATCACATCAACTGATCAAGATTAGATTCTTGGAGAGGTCCTTGTGGTCTTCATTACATCATTCCCTGGTTGCTCAATATTAATTCTTTATTAGTAGGTAACACAGCTTGTTTATTGCCTGGCAATTATTAAAGAGTCCACCTCTTTCTAGCCTTCAGAGAAAGCTATATTTTTCTTTCTACAATCTCAACTTAATGTCCTTTTTATTCTTCCTTGGAAAATATATGAGAAAATTATAGTATTTTTAACATTTATTTTGTTTTTAATTTTTCCTTTCACCAATACCTTACATTAACTACTCCTCTAAAAGTGTGAAAGTTTACTGCATAGTTGGGAAAAAAATTATGATTGTCTTTGTGGAATATTTTTTTCTTATAATTTGGAATACTTAGAATAGGCTTAAATGTCTACTGATTAAATTTGGTTTATTTGGAAATATTTACATCAAATTTTGTAACAGTTGTGTTGTAATTATATATATATCTAAATATAACTGACCCTTTCTGGGAGAGAATTCGTGGGAATATCATTGTGCTTAACCAAGCTGATATAGCACAAAACCACCACAACATGATACCAGACTTTTTATTCTGTAGCACTGTAGCTTTTTTATTCTGCATTTTCACATCTCTCTCATCCTCATCTCATAGCTATTAGAGAGTAAGCTTGTTTCCTTGTTTTCAAGCCATTTTTTTTCTCCTTGGAAAATTAGGTTGAAGACAAAAATGAAACACATTTTAAAAAGTCATTTATACAGCAACTAAGATGTCCTTCAATAGGTGGATGACTAAACTAAACTGTGCTACCTGCAGACAATGAATATTAGTCAGTGCTAAAAAGACATTAGCTATGAAGCCATAAAAAGACATGCAAGAACTTTAAATACATATCAATATCTGAAAGAAAACAACCTGAAAAGGCTAAATATTGTATGATTCCAACTATATGACACTCTGGAAAAGGCAAAAAAGTATGTCAACAATAAAAATCAGTCATTGTCAGGGGCTGGAGGACAGGTACAAATAAATTGTCAGAACATAGGGGTATCTTACGGCAGTGAAACTACTCAACCAGGTATATGACATTACAAGAGGACTGATGCATGACATTCATGCACTGGGGTGGGGGGGCCCCTCAGCCCGGCCTGTACCCTTTTACAGTCTGGGACCCCTCGGGGATGTCCGTCTGCTGGTTTGGGCATGCTCCCCATGGGGAACGGGCCTAAGCCAGCAGTCGGACATCCCTCTTGCAGTCCGGGACCCCTCGCTTCTTACTTCCCACCCGCTCGCTGCTCCTTACCTCTCGGCTTGCTGCTCCTTAGTGCTGCCATGGAGGTGGGAGAGGCTCCTGCCACTACCACTGCACTCATCAGCCATGAGCCTGGCTTCTGCCTGAGTGGAGCTCCCCCTGTGGGAGCGCACTGACCACTAGGGGGCAGCTCCTGCATTTAGCATCTGCCCCCTGATGGTCTGTGCGCATCATAGCTACTGGTTGTTCTGGTCGTTCTGCAGTAATGGTCGCTTAGGCTTTTATTATATAAACTGGAGGCCCTGTGCACGAATTCATGCATGGGTGGGGTCTGGCCAGTCTGGCCCCAATCTTGGCAGATCAGGGCCGGACCTGTTGGGCAGAGGAGATGGCGGGAAGTTGGCTGGCCAGCCCGCCCCATTCAGAGCCCAATCAGGGCCGAGCCAGCTGGGGTGTGGGGCTCGGGCAATTGGCTGGTGGGCCCCACTGCTGATTGGGGTTTGGGGTCCGATTGGGGGCAGGGCCATCCATGGGGAGGGGCTTTGGGAGGTTGGCTGGCCAGCCCCACTCTCGATTTGTGTGTGAGGGCAATCGGGGGTGGAGCAGGCTGGGGGCAGGGGCCATAGGCAGTTGGCTGGCCAGCCCTGTCCCTGATCGGGTTGGGGGACCGATCTGGGGTAGGCCAGGTGGGGGGACGGGCTGCAGGAGGTTGGCTGGTTGGCCCTTCTCCCTATTGGGGTAGGGGGGCATTCAGGGGTGGGCCAGTCAGGGGGAGGGGCTGCAGACCAATCAGGGTGGTGGGGGCCCATTGGGGCCAGGGCCGGCCCGGGGGGAAGGGCCGGGGGGGTTGGGCGGGC